>NC_136497.1:57779090-57994090 GCF_053919585.1 Euprymna scolopes
TGAAAAGCTTGGGAACATGACAAAAAAGCCACACTAAATGGCTTAATCAGATTGACAAGACAGTTTCTTTTACAATTTTGCAAAAGCCTTCTCGATGGGAACGGCGATAGTGTTAATACAGCTTGAATGTCTAAAGTCAAAGGAATTGACCTCATGTTTAAGAAAGAAAATCCAACTAAAAACATCCAAAGGTTGAGACTTCTACTACTACTACTACTACTACTACTAATAATAATAATAATAATAATAATAATAATAATAATTACAATATTAATAAGATTAATTATGAAAATAATCATGGAGATAAGTTTAATAAATATAAATGTGCATATAAGTATGTATTTGTGTATATATGTGTATGTATGGATTACGGGTATGTGAGCGTATGTTTATATACATGTGTATATGTATATATATATATATGTGTGTGTGTGTGTGCATGAGTGTATGCATGTGAGTGTATATGTATATATACGTCTGCGTGAGTGTGTGTATGTACATATGAATACATGTGTATGTATGCATAGGTGTACATATATATGTGCGTATACGTATATGTGTGCATGTATATATATATATATATATATATATATATATATATATATATATATATATATGCATATATATACCAAATAAAATTAAATAAACTAACTAAATCAAAGTCATACAGCAACGACAGGCTGGACAGCAAACACTGCATATCATAACATATCAAACAGATTATAGAAACACTTTCAGTTAATAATGAAGATAACGAAAAGAAGTCTCATTTTAATATTTAATAAACAAACTTTATTTGTCACTTTCGTTAGTGGCGTTAGTATAAGAGAGAAACGAGGTTATTTGGTTGAAGTGTTTTTGTGTAGAGAGAGTTAATATCATGCCGGCTGGTTGAAGGAGAGAACAGTTCAGTCCACACGAGTTTATAGCTAGTAGTCGCTGGAACAAAGGAAACCGATTACAGGAGAAAGGGAGAGCAAAGGTATTCAGTATGTTGACATGTTTTTTGAGTGTGTGTGTGTGTGTGTGTGTGTGTGTGTGTGTGTGTGTGTGTGTGTGTGTGTGTGTGTGTGTGTGTGTGCCGACGAGAGTAGTCCTGTAAAATGATAAAGTTCGTGTGGGAACAGCACGTGGAAATAAATGGTAGTTAGAAGAGAGCCATAGCTAGCTCGTAGAACTCACGTTCAGCCTCGGTCACGTGATTGAGAGCTGGCTTGTGATTGGACAAGCCAAGGAGAAATGGATTTCAAATCTCGAAGTCATGAGAAGTAGTCTCTGCTTGTGTTTGGAGCGAGTGTCGACTGCTACACACTCCTACTACCGATACAAACTTACATGTAACAGCAACTACATAAGCCCATGAAGAGATATATAAAAACGAAAACTAATAAATCAACAAACCTAGGACCAATGATCAAACATGCCAAGCTGGCATATAAACAAACCCATTAAAGGGCCACCCATGGCAGACGGATAAATAAACTAATTTAAATTAAATAAACAAATAAATAAATTAAATAACGAAAGTTCTTAAGACACCGAATATTTAATATATACAAATATCTTTAACCTGCTAGTTTTAACCGGTAAATATGGACAATCGAACAAAAATGTTCCATTTATAATCGCTTAAAGTTTTAATAAAGAAAATAACAAATGTCCAAAGAATTAATAAATATCAACACACACAACGCCGACCGTCAATCCCGTTCCTCCCTATTTCTATCTATCTTCCTACCTCTCCTAACCACATCCAGATCTAAACATCCCAACAGTTGGCCAAGAGCACTCCATCCTACACGTCCCCTTAACTTCCCTCCTCTTTCCCCTCCTCCTCCTCTCTTTCAATAGTTAACCCATGCAAGCGAGCAAGTTGTTTGACCTATATAGACCAAGTCATTCCACTGAATAAACAAGGAAATAAATAAATAAATAAATAATACAAGGCAGCAGAAAAAAGACAAAGAAATGGAAAAAAACATATACAAAATAAAATATAGATTATGCAAAAGCAACAAGTTATAAAGTAGGAAAAAATGTACAAAAAGGAACAAAAAGAAAAATCTAACAACAACAACAACAACAACAATAATGTTAATCACCCAAAACACACAAAACATATACACCCCTCTCCTTACATTTGCTGCGATACTCCACACAGTCATTTAATTGATATTTTAATCTTCTATCCAGCATGCTTTGAATAGATCCGTTACATTTACCATTTGAAAAGGGGATTTTTCCCGAAATATATAATGAATATTGTCACAGACCACACAAGTAAGACATTTATACTTCATACAATTGAATAAATATATGTATACACTTATTGATTTGCAAATCGTCACTTGTTTTCGTCTTTCCTTATCAACACCGACTACATCCCATTCTACATCTCACACACACACACACACACACACACACACACACACACACACACACACACACACACACACACACACACATGTATATATGCGTACGTCAACGTCTGTATTAACTCTTAACTATATATTACTCCTTAATTGGAATTCATTTTTGAGATGAGCATTATATATTAATTTATTTTTATTTTGGACTATTATTCTCATCTTTATTAGTTGTTGATTTTGATCTTTTATTGGTTTTGTTTATTCACAACGTTTCGGCCAACTATTCCTCTGGCCTTCGTCAGGTGGTAACCGCAACGGATAGGAACTTCGAATCTCCTAACTGCATTCTCAGCCATCACTGCCATCCGTAGTTGTTGTCGTCTCACCACATTTTTGGCCAATTAACCTCTGGCACAATTTGGGTGGGATTGAAACCACTATCTTCAGACAATGTTCATCTGGAACTGTAGAGATTCAACATCTCTATCAACTGTGCCACGGGCCCCGAAGTTCCTATCCGTCGCAGTTACCACCTGCCGAAGGCCAGAGGAATAGTTGGCCGAAACGTTGTGAATAAACAAAACCAATAAAAGATCAAAAACAACAACTAATAAAGATGAGAATAATAGTCCGAAATAAAAATAAATTAACTCTTAACTGTTTAAAAACAACCCACTATGAAATGAACAACGACCACGTAACTTTGTACCTATTTACAATGCCTCCCCACGGGACAGAGTTAGACACCAGGGTCGTTTTTTTAACATGGAGAAAAGGTACAAAAATAAAAATTGTCTCAGTCGTGAAGGTTTTCTCCTCCACTGAAAGAGAACAAGAAATGGAAGTGCCGCATCTGAAGAACAGATACTACACTTTGATCTTGGCCAAAAGGCCATGTATCAGTACGGTAACCAAGTAACTTTGTAACTGCCAAAAACGACAGCCGTACTAACCCCCTTCCCTCTCCCTCTCCGTCTCCCTCCCTTTCCTCCCATCTATCTCTCTCCCCCTCTCTCACCTAATATACCTTATCGAACAGGAAAAAAAAGTAGTCAAAATTTTAAAACCCAAAAATTGAAACTCTTTCCCCCCCTCTTCTCATTACCCCCTCTCTTTTTCTTTTCTCTTTACCATCCTCTCTCCCCCTCTCTATATCCACATATCTCCACCCGAGCCTACCTGAATCTGCTACCCCCACACACACAATACAACCTAATATACTTTAAACTTCAAAACTGAAATATTGTCATTACCCGCCTTCCCCCTCTATTATCTCCTACCCTAAAACCCCCCTCTTTTTTCCCCCAGTATTCCTCCTAAAAAAAATTCTTCCTAATACTAATCAACCATTTCTGTAAGGTCTGACGAGGCTGTTAGATCGTAAACACGGTTCAACATCCGAAACATATGTAACCAAACAGATAAAACGGTAATAAAAAAATAAAACACATATTTGTTCTGCAATAGTATTGAGCACTCTCTTTAGGTTTTTACTAATTACCAATTTTACCAAATATATATATATATATATATATATATATATGGTTTTGAATTTTTATTAAGACATTAAACACCAGGTATATCGATCGTTTTTTTTTTTTTTTCAATAAATTTGATTATACTTTATTTAGAACTATTCCTTAACCAATGCATATGCTAAGTATACTGTGAGAAATAAACGAATATGCACTGAGTCTCGTTCGATACTCTGATAGCGCTACAATCGTACGACGCGCTCTTTTCTGGAGTGTTCCACGCTTGACTACACATTTAGTTCATGACACATCTTAGTTATGGTTCACAGATTTGATGTTCAAGTTAATGCGACCATCGTGGAAATTCTTGAAAGTCTTCCCATAGCTATCCTGCCGTGTGGATAACTGTTGACCTTTTTTAAACGCTTAAAATAAACTTAATTATTTTTAGTATTTTTTTTTTTTTTATTTATTGTCATTTTTTTTTACACAAAAAATATGAAAATAATTATTTGTTATCAACTTCATTTGGTACATTGCAATTGAAAACGGTGAATACCAAATTCTATCAAATATAGGAGGGGCGTGCAATAAGTAATGCCCCTGGCCCACTTCCAGTTGTCTGATCTAGCTGAAATTTTGCATGTGCAATTATTTATATCTCTACGGGTTATGTGGCAAATTACAGCTCTGAACTAATTGTGGTTTCTGTTTTACAGGTGTTTGAACTGAGTCAGGTGTGAAATGGAGCCTGTTGAATCTCGAGCAGTGATCCGAATTTTGTATTTGAAAGGACGCACACCACAGGAGACTTTTGATGAAATGAAAGAAACTTATGGTGATAATGCCCCATCATATGACCTTGTAAAACGCTGGCATCGTGAATTCAAACATGGCCGGAAGTCTGTGGAAATAGCTCCCAGACCTGGTCACCCCCCCCTTTTGCCAATTATGAGGCATCTGTCCATCAAGTTGAGGCTGCCATTTTGGAAGATCGGCGCATTACTATTCGCCAAATAGCCCAAGATGTCAAGATTAGTACAGGGTCTGTGGAAACTATCATTCATGACCATTTTCATATGCATAAGGTGTCTGCCAGATGGATTCCCAGGTTGCTCACACCATTACAGAAGCGAGAGCGCGTCGAGTGCTCGAGGATGAATTTGGAGATGTGCCAAGAAGATGAGTCAAAGTTTTTCAAAAGACTGATTACACAGGATGAAACCTGGGTCCATCACTATGATCCAGAGACCAAAGCCCAATCAATGCAGTGGATTCATCACCTCCAAAGAAGGCAAGGGCGCAGCCCTCCGCTGACAAGGTCATGCTCACAGTCTTCTGGGACCAGGACGGAGTAGTGATGATAGATTTCCTAGCAAAGGGTACCATAATTACAGGAGCCTATTATGCTTCACTTTTGAGGAAATAAAGCGAAGCTATCAAAATCAAGAGCTGGGGCAAGATCAGCAAAGATACCCTCCTCCTGCAGGACAACGCTCCGGTCCACAACTCGTATGTCACCAGATCAGAAACACGGGCGTGTGGTTATGAAATCCTTCTCCATCCTCCCTACTCTCATGACCTTGCACCTTCTGACTTTTACCTGTTCCAAGCCATGAAGTTGTTTTTGAAAGGAAAGCGTTTCCCAGATGATGCAGCCTTAATTTCTGAAGTCACGTTGTGGTTGGAGGACACACCTGGAGTGTTTGTTTTGTTTTTTTTACACAGGCATCACCACATTGTCAAGGCCAAGTGGCCACTCGAGGATAAGGGTTAAAAGAGTGTACAGTAGAAATTGGACAATATAGTAATCATTAGTAATGAAAATTCGGTAAATTTGTTAACTTATATGGAACGGCTCATCAAGAACTTATTTACGTTAGACTTGAAGACAACCATATTGTAGTCAGCCGGAAAGCAGGAAAACGGAAGACAATTCCACAGGCGTGCAGTTCTAAGAAAGAAGCTTTGTTCATGAAATCTACGTTTAGGTTTAGGCACAGATAAAGAGTGAATTATTGATAGTGTTTTCAGGTAGATGAGTGTTTCTTGTGAAAGTTTGGCGAGGGTGTTCTACAAAAACGGTCTGCAGAGCTGCATCAAACGATGGGAGAAATGCATAACTCTGGGTGGTTCCTATGTAGAGAAATACTAATAACTGTGCCAGGTTTCGTTGCTCTACTGCTATGGGAAGTGGGTTAGGGACATTACTTATTGCACTTCCCTTGTATATATATATATATATATATATATATATATATATATATATAATGTACTATTTTGACAGGGTATGGCATGAGGGTCTCCTCAGGAAAATTAGATCATACGGTATCACTGGTAGAATACTTAACATAATTAAATCCTTCTTAGATAAGAGAAAAATCCAGGTTGTCCTCGACGGTCGTACATCTAAACAGTGTGATATAAATGCGGGAGTGCCTCAGAGGTCTATCCTTGGACCTCTATTGTTCCTAATATTTATTAATGACCTCCCTGACAAAACTGCCTCTGAGATGGGTATATATGCTGATGACACCACACTCTATAACAGGCATGACAGGAAAACAAATGAACACATAACTAAAGAAATGGCAAAAACACTAGAGGATGACCTCCAATCTGTAGTGGAATGGGGACATAAATGGATGGTCACATTCAATGCTGCCAAGACTTAACTGGTTTCATTCAATAATTATATGAAACCCTCTCTGCCTCTGCCACCAATAGCAATGGCCAGTGACTTCCTGTCTGAGAGTACATCTTTCAAACTGCTTGGCCTAACGTTCACAGGAAACATGAGTTGGAACAATTACATTGAAGGCATTGCCAGGGCTGCAAGAAAGGTGGGCTGTCTCTACCGTGCTAGACAACTACTAACACCCGAAAGTATCCTGTACCTCTATAAGGCAACCATTCGCCCATGTATGGAGTATTGTTGTCACATTTGGGCTGGTGCATCTGCTACTAGTCTCTCGCTCCTTGACAAGGTTCAAAAGAGTCGCAAACCTGATAGGCCCTGAACTGGCATCTAAGCTTCAGCCTCTGTCCCATCGACGAAACGTTGCATCCCTCTGCCTGTTCTACAAGTATTTTAATGGTGAATGCTCTGACGAACTGCAGACACTTGTGCCCCCATGACGTAGACACCCTCGACAAACCCGACAGCAGCTAAATCCCACCCCCACACAGTAGAGATCCCTAGATGTAAAAGATCTTTCTACTCCAGTAGTTTCTTCCCCAGAACCGCTAGACTCTGGAATTCTATTCCAGGTCCCTGCTTCCCTAACTGTACTGACATGCAGAAGTTCAAGTGTAACGTGAACCGACATCTTGCTGCCCAAATCCCAACATAGTGCCCCAGCAGTTGCTGCCCCTGATAGTAGCCCCCTACACCAAAGTGGCAATGTGCCTTGTTTGGGGTGAAAATGTAATAAAAAAAAAAAGAAATTTAAAAAAAAAAGTGAAACCTCATAATCTTCTTATATTGTTCCAAAAATTTCGTACAATTACGACAATTTTTTCTGCTTCATTCAATTTTTTTTTTAGATATTAAAAAAAAGTCACTCGATAAAGAAGGAATAAAATAAATTAAATAAAAAACTCATTTATTTCTTTAAGAGAATAAAAAATATAAAAAATCGGTAGAGTGTTTTTTTTTAACGGCAAAAACTGATAAGTGAAATGGGGTCATTTTTCATATAAGGTGGCCCATATTTACTAACTTTTGTTTACAGCCAGCAATAGAAAGGGAGATTAATTCTGGCGCTTAAGGTCACCGAAGTTCTCAACTTGAAGAAAAGACAGCGTTTGTCTCCTTTTCTTCCAGTTGTGAACCATCTCATGTCACTGTATTTTTTAATACTCGCTTAAAAAAGTATTTTATTTAAAAAGGACATGAAATATAAAATATAAATGTGTATAAATTCTTAACAATGATGAATGGAAGTACCCATTGAATAGTATTTTTATAGGTAAGTGATGTTTTTGGAATTTATATATATTTTTATATTCGAAGTAAGTTCAAATTCGTTGATTTTCTTTAAATCTTTTATAAAGAAAACCGATTTAAAAAACAAATATTGCATAATTTGCTATTAAACCTGTTATTTTTTTTAAATTTGGTCTTTGCTCCTTTAATTAAAAATAATTAGGGGTTGAATTACATTTTTCTAGTAGTTATAATCTTCGAAAGATAGGAGGTTGAATTATTCAAGTTTTTATCACTCATTTTTAATGGCGATTTCTGACACTGCTAATATATCATATATATCATATATATATACTCTATCAAACTAATATATATATATACATATATATATATATATATATATATATATATATATATATATATATATAATTAAGCTTAATTGCCATATATATTTTGATAACTTACTAACTTTACTCACTTTATACACTTTGGAAGTAAATACTGAAAATCGATACATAGTTATTATATCGCCTTATAAAATTTTATGTTTATGCCGTGTGGGTTTATTCCTTACTAATGGAGTCAGAGATAACTTTGTGGCCGGGTTCGAATCTCCCGACTGGCAGTAATCATGACACCCTGCATAGTCTGCAGATATTTTAAAAGAATATAGTAATAATATATATATATATATATATATATATATATATATATATATATATATATACCCTTTGTATCTTCGCCAGCATTTTTTCATTGAAGCAAACATTGTTAAAAACAACAAAAAACTTCTGCTTAATTTTACCTTAGTTATTTTGCATGCTTTTCTTGTAATGTTTTTTCATGTTAAAATAAAAATTAGTATGGGGGTAATATGTATCAAAAAGCTTTTTGATTCTTCATCGAATCATCATCAAATTAAAAAGCAAATGAACAAAAAATGTGGAGATAAAGAAGAGAACTTCAAAAAGCATCTATTAAATGGGAGTCAGACGCTGGGAGAACGTTTTCAGACTATTCTAAAGAGACGTTAACAATTCAAATTCCGTGATGCCAGAATTAGCATCACAGAATAAAGTTGTATTTCTTTAAGCATTTTAAAATATTGTTTTTGGTTTCATAGTTAACATTTTTTTCTTTTATTCCCCAACACTTGGGGTGGAATCGCCTATAGTATAACAGCTGCTCCTGCTGTTGTTCTGGCTCATTTTGTAGGACTACAGCTGTAGGTCAAACTGTAGATAGTATCATCCGTTCTTACTAATCCCTATATATAATAAAAATGTCGCAGTGTAACTTTATAAAGGCTTTTCTGACACATCCAGGTGTTCAAATAAAATCCTAGATTCCACCCAATGAACTACACCAGCACTAACTCATTAACCTACAGAGGAAGTAGTCCCGATTTTTCCCCCAATTGCTGAAGTCTTTCTACCAATTCCCATAAACACTGCAGGGATTTATATCATGGTAAGGATATTGAGGTTACACTCTTCGCAAGTGATTCATAAATTAATAGCCTAAACGTTAAATTTCCGTCCCTCGATTCGAAAAATAATAAATTCTCCTTTAAAACATTCCTGCTATCCTAATTGGCTTAGATCACTCCAATCCCTTATTTCAGATTACAATTCTGTAAACTAAAACAAAAGCGCAAGCTGTTATCTAACATGGCATCTAATAAAGCGATCACTGAATAGCAAAGAGGTATTTGACTCTCACTCCCTCTCTCTATCTCTCTCTCTTTCTCTCTCTCTCTAAATGTGTTTAGTGGAATAGCGAGATAGACAGAGAAAGAGTCAGAGCGAGAGTTATATCTGTTTTGTTTATATTCAAACTCAACGAGAGAGAGAGAGAGACAGAGAGAAACGGTGTGAGAGAGGCAGACAGAGACAGAAAGAGAAAGACAGAGTGAGAGAAAGAAAGAAAGAAAGAAAGAGATAGATTAAATTATCGTCATGGACTGACCTCATTCCATTATCACATCCTGTAATTTTGTTAAAATAGAAAAAAAAATGTGTAATTTCGATGCCATCGTCGTGGAGCATTGGATATCGTGGTTGCGTCGTAACCTATGGGTTTCACGTTCGCCCACCCCTCCCCATTTAACAGATTGATTCTTTTTTTTAAGTTTTAACATTTAAAGAGGGTTACGTCTTGCGATAAATACGTATAACATTTCGTGTTTTTTTCTCCACTTTTCTCAGTTATTCATATTATCGAATTCAAACAATTTTATTGTCTTTTTCCTTTTTATTTGTTTTATTTTAGTACCGAACTGGAATGATTAACCTTCATTTGTTTTTGGGGTCTTATCTTTTATTTCTTTTGGAGTTTATTTTTTATTTTAGTTTTATTTTATTTATTTATTTATTTTTTTGATAAGTGAAATTATTGAAATCAAGTTCGGCAGTAATAAAAAAAAATGATAAATACATGAAAGAAGTTTTGTTTCATTTCCGTAGGACAAGACTCCATATTTTTGTTCTTATATAAATTGCATACACACAGATACATCCATGTGAGAAATGTGTGACTCTATACCATTATCTATCGGAAAGCATAATTTGACCCAGAAATATATGAGAGGATATCGATTAAAGGAAATATTAAACAATAGTCAATGGGAAATATTAAACATGGGAAAAGAATGTTTATATAAATCGTCACAAAGAGAAAGCTTGGCAGTCGGTCAGAGAGAGAGAGAGAGCAAGCTTGATATTTCTTCACTGCCAACATTCATACTCACCTGACGCGTCTTCAAAACACCAGTAAAATCTTAAAAACCAAATTTGATTGTCAGTATGAAATAAAAACAAAATATTATTTTATAGATAAACTGTGTTGTGTTTTACTCGCTGTCAAAGTGTATATATCTTAAGCCAGTGACAAAATTAGATTTAACAATTATAATAAAAAAAACTGGAAAGCGCATTTTGGAACACCTAGCTGTAATAAATACATAACACAACTGCTGAATAATAGAAAGAAATAAAATAGCGATGCCCAGTTAATTTTTTCCTCAACAATTGCACAAGCTAATGCGATCGTTCACTGATCATATCCAAATGAGATGCTGCAGTTTGAACAAAAAGTCTTTTTAGAGACTGAGCCCATTCGGATTTTAGAGTGGCGAGTTTTTACAGCACTGTGTTTGATTTTGATAATAATGAGCTTTAACAGTAGTGTGTTGAAAGTGCAGAATAGTTAACAATCTGTTTTGGAAAGTGTACAATAGTTAACAATCTGTTTTGGAAAGTGTAGAATAGTTTACAATCTGTTTTGGAAAGTGTAGAATAGTTAACAATCTGTTTTGGAAAGTGCAGAATAGTTTACAATCTGTTTTGGAGAGTGTAGAATAGTTAACAATCTGTTTTGGAAAGTGCAGAATAGTTAACAATCTGTTTTGGAAAGTGTAGAATAGTTAACAATCTGTTTTGGAAAGTGCAGAATAGTTTACAATCTGTTTTGGAAAGTGTAGAATAGTTAACAATCTGTTTTGGAAAGTGTAGAATAGTTAACAATCTGTTTTGGAAAGTGCAGAATAGTTTACAATCTGTTTTGGAAAGTGTAGAATAGTTTACAATCTGTTTTGGAAAGTGCAGAATAGTTAACAATCTGTTTTGGAAAGTGTAGAATAGTATACAATTAATAATTTAACTACACATGTCCATTCTACTTCTTGTCATGTCGTCGTCTCTCACACATTGGCAATTACGAGGGTTAACACTGGTTCGCAAGAGTAAAAACATAAACAAACACAAGAGACATAAAAGAAAGCACAGAATTTGACACATTCTGTAAATGTCAACTGTACTCCGTGTGTATGTGTGTGTGACACTATCGCTGAAAATGACCCCACAAATGTTAATGTTCAAATCTTAGTTATCTGTTACGTCAGTTGACGTCAATTCATCGTGGTCTATTAAAACTAATCTGATCTGGTCCAAGTCGCAACCTGCTGCCAAACAACCCCAACAAGATACTGTTGTCAACTGTCACAAACTCACTCCCACTCCTAAACTGTCTGTAAACTAACTTTAAATATATGGACATCTATGTCGGATTGTTTGTTCAAGTCACCGCCACACCTTGATTAACACTCCTGTTTCAGATAGCTTTTATGTGTCTTGGTGAACCACCTCCCTTTATTGTCTTTGTATTAACCTCAATTTCTATATTTTTCTTCTGCTAATTAACTATTTCTTTTCCTCTTTTTTTAAATCACTTTCTAACACTTGAGACGCTACACTCGCAAATTATCTGTCCTCCACTTGCGAGGATGTCTATAGTATCACAGTCTTGAAATCGTTGGAAAAATAAGGAGCAAAAGAGTAAGAGAGCGGTTATTATTTACCCCTGGAATGAGGTATAAGGAAACGATAAAATCACGATGACTGAAAATAAAAACTTGGCGGTCGTTGCCAATAAATGTCAATATCATACAATATTTGCACCAATGAATCCTAGGAGAGTAAAAGTACATATTACTGACGAAGTAAGTTATCCTCCTAACTCCTGTTACTATGACTTGTTTGAAAGAGGGATTCTCTTCGGAAATATTGTAAGAATTTACGATTTTGACTAAAATCGATTGATAATATTTGGAAAACATGCGTGAATACTGGTAAGTACCATGGCCATTTTTAATTGATGTGTGGCGCCTGTGTCTGTAATCCTATAATATCTTTTTGTAGAAAGAAATAATCGAGATTATTTTGTTAATATTTACATTTTTTTACGATTATTTCTCTTTCAATCTGCCGAGTTGTTCTTGGATATTGATGCGACGTTCATACCTGAGAAGAGGAAAAACTTTCTCGTCCCCTCTTTTAATTCCGCTCTCTCTTCATGGTAGGGGATGGTTACACATATGGATCACAATTTAAGTCAACTAAAACATCCGGCTTGACTAACAAAACTATTTATTTTTTTATATAAGAACAAGAGAAATTGGAATCACGTTGCTTCCCCCGAGAATCTGACAAAAAAAAAAAAAAAAAAAAAGCGATGGAATTAACATAATTATTTCGTGCGAAAAAAAAGGAGAATAAGAATTTCCCTCGCAAGGGAAATTCTTATTCGCTTTCAAGCCATTTCATGCTGTGAGAAAAAGACAACGATTGTAAGGTAAAATATTTAAGTCAAAAAGAAAAAGAGAAAATGACGTTGAATTGAAATGTGATCTGAAGCATAAAAATAACAGTTCAAAATGGTTGGATTTGGTTGTTTTTCTTACGGCATATCAACCTTTTGGGGACATTTAATGTCCATTTCAATCATTATGTTTTGTAAGGGCTTCCGTACTTGAAGTTTTTAATACGATCCAAATATTTAAACACTAATTTGTTTTATAAACGAAACTTCCACGAAAAAGGTTTCTTTCCTAGAACATCCCATCTCTGGAACAAGATACAATGAATCTGCTTCTGAACTGACTACAACATGGTCGTCTTCAAGTCTAATATAACCAAACACTTGTTGAGCTGTCTTCTTACATAATCAATTCCTCTTGAGTAATATTCTATTGTTTCTGGTCCTCTTTGGAGGCGATCGTCATCTAACTGACGATCTCTTTAATCCTTCTCGTGTAGCTCCCGGGCTTTATAAGTGATAGCCTATTCATAAAAAAAATATCTTCTAGTAAATAGTCTGCAGACGATATATTTTTATGTAAGCTATAGACGAGAGCATGACAGGAACTATCACCTCAAGTCAGGGTGCATGTAGGAATAATGGCAACTAAAGGTTATATATATATATATATATATATATATATATATATATATATATATATATATATATATATATATATATATATACTCCTATAAATTCTTTTTTGTGTGTGTTGATATTCATAATAAAAAAACCCTTTTCCATGTATTCAAAAAGAAATCACAACTTTCTTATATATGGATCGTGGAATTGCATTTATCTGCAAAAGATCTAGCTAATTTGCTTTTAAACATTCATTTTAATTAATTCACTATTAGTTTTTTTGGTTTTCTTATCGGATGATCACTATTACGTGTAATTATATTCTTGTAGATATTCTACATCATTTATACTTGCGTAAAAAGGTTATAGTAAACACACACCTCTTTCTATATATATATATTTATGTATGCGTATATATATATTTGTTTAAAAATTTTGCCTACTAAACTCCTGTTAGTTTTTAGTATACGGACATGAAACTTAATATATAGGGTATTCGAACGCATGCGAAACTTTATGTTTGGGTTTTAGTTGGGGAAAATCGGCACAAAAGTTTGAAAATTTAAAAAAATGGAATTTGCCAGATGAAGGTCGAACGACGGCATTAAGAATATGCATGCGTAACGTAATAGCTATTGGTTCATGGTTTCATTTTTAGCCTTACAGCAAACATGTCTTCATAGCTCAGGCATAAACGTCAAAGGAAAAAGTAAATTATAAGCAAAACGTTTTAGCTTTGATTCTCAGTGGTGGTGCAGGAGTTTATTCATTTTTTTTTTTACTTTTTAACTTTTTAAATCATTACTATGTGTTGGGTCCAATATAATATAATGATAAATACGAAATCTGCATTAATCAAAATATCACATTTAAACGTATATTACGACCGGGCAATGTCGGGCGGCCTGCTAGTATATATATATATATATATATATATATATATATATATATATATATATATATATATATATATATATTATGGCGGTAGAGTTTAGTTCCTAGAGGTACATCCAATGAACCAACATGTGCCTACCAAAAAGTGCTCAATGAGTAAACAAAGCAGGTATATTAAGTTTATTTATACAAACATTAATGGCTACATATGTAGCCATTAATGTTTGTATAAATAAACTTAATATTATATATATGTGTGTGTGTGTGTGTGTGTGTGTGTGTGTGTGTGTGTGTGTGTGTGTGTTTACAAAAAGAAGACTTACTGTAAATGGTTTCTATTATCTTTAGACGATAGGGCGAATGTGACTTTCTTAGAATGAAGAATAAATCGACATTGAAATTAGAGGCATGGGGGACGGTTATTTATAAGGGGCTCAGAGATGGACAACCCATAAGTATTAAACATCTGATGGTAAATAATTTTGTATAACAAATTTTTGTTAGAACTTGCACCCATCCTTACAAAACTGTTTAAACGTTGTCTTAAGGAGAATTGCTTCCCGACACCCTGGAAAATCTCATCAGTATGCCCCGTATTTAAGAATTCAGGTGATCGTTCATCTTCCTCACAGTACAGGCCAAGACTAGAATCTGTGTTAAATAGAGAAGTAATCAACCATCTTAGCAAAAATAACCTTCTTAGTGACACACAATATGGTTTCCATTCTGCTAGATCTACAGCAGATGTGCTTACAGTTATATCTCATAGGATTAGCAAATTTCTCGACAGAGGCTACATTTCTCAGGCAATTGCTCTTGACATATCAAAGGCCTTTGATAGAGTATGGCATAAAGGTTTACTTCACAAGATCTCCAGCTACAGTATAGCTGAAAATGTCTTCTGAATTATTAAATCATTTCTCTCTGATAGGTTCATAAGAGTAGTAGTTGATGGGCAGAAATCAAAAGCTCTTAGCATTAATGCTGGAGTCCCTCAAGGGTCCATCCTGGGCCCAACTCTCTTCCTGATCTATATTAATGATCTTCCAAATCACATCCTTACATCATTCGTAGACATCTATGCTGATAACACTACTATTTATGGTAGCACATCTAAGACCGTAAACGACCAAGTTCTCTCTGATTCTCTCTTTTCTGATCTTGAGCAAGTGGTAAAATGGGGAGAGAGATGGCTGATTAATTTTAATGCATCTAAAACCAAGCTTTTATCTTTACATCATCAACGTTCTGATCCCCATCTGGCATCAATTGAAATGAATGGCTCTCGTCTTGGGGAGGCCTCATGTTTTGACAAGCTTCTGGGCTTGATCTTTACTCCTGATCTTAAATGGAACACATACATTAAATCCGTTACCAAGGCCGCTGGAAAAATAGTGGGATCCTTCTATCAATCCAGTAGATATCTCACTGCTGATGCAATTCACTATCTATATAAGAGCCAGGTACGTCCAAGGATGGAGTACTGTTGCCACATCTGGCAACAGTACTCCATCTGGAAGGAGCTGCTAGAAAAGACATCCTGCCTTGATAGAGTTCAAAATAGACTTCGTAGCCTTGTGGGGGATATCCTTTTCTCTTCCCTGCAACCTCTTTCTCACAGAAGAGATGTTGCGAGTTTGTCTCTGCTTTATCGTTATTTTCATGGCAGGTGCTCGGCTGAGCTCCATTCTATGGTCCCCCCTCGCCAAACTTTCACAAGAAACAGCCGTCTAGCAGAAAACACAATCACTAGTTTCCCCCACTCTTTATCTGTGCCTAAACCTAAGCGTAGATTCCATGAGCAAAGCTTCTTTCTTAGAACTGCACGCCTATGGAATTGTCTTCCGTTTTTCTGCTTTCCAGCTGACTACAATATGGTTGTCTTCAAGTCTAACGTAAACAAGTTTTTGATGAGCCGTTCCATATAAGTTAACAAATTTACCGAATCTCCATTACTAACGGTTACTATATTGTCCAATTTCTACTGTACACTCTTTAATCCTTATCCTCGAGTGACCTCTTGGCCTTGATAAGTGGTGATGCCTATGTAAAAAAAAAAGAATGTGCTGTTTGCCCCGGATGCTCAATCTTTGCAAACTTCTATTATATTTAAATGAATACATTATAAACATATTATAGTCAAGGGGAGGGGGAACATTTTTTTCGAATTGAAGATAGATAAATAAGATAAAACTGATATTCACAGAAAAACATCAGAGAGGCGGGTTACTTGTATACACGTGAGAGGAAGAAAGAGAGAAGGAAAGACAGACAGATAGTTTGTCTATTCAGCGATGCAGGAAAGTGATTGACTAACTGTCAAAATAATTTTCCAATGAAGAACATTTTTTTTAATAGTTTTAAAGGTTTTAAAGAAATTTCCAAGATGTGTTGAGACGATTAATTAAAATCGGAATCATTGTCATAATCGGAAAAAAATTGTGCTTATTTTCCGATGCCAAAAACGATTCTTGCAATTATCTTTTTTTTATTTTATTTTATTTAAAGCAAAATCTGCTACTGCTAATAGTAATGATAGAATAATGAATATCTGTTGATGTTAAACTATCAGTAAAACTAAAATCGATAGGTCATCCTTCACAAGTGTATTTTTACGGTTGAGAAAATATGTGCACATTTAACAGGTGTTTTTACGGCAATCGTGAAAAATAACAACTTACAAAATAGTTAAATATTTATAGATTTATAAATAACTGGATTCTGTAAATGTATTGTAATCAGAAATTTAGTACAGAATCTTATATATATATATATATATATATATATATATATATATATATATATATATATATATATATATATATGTGTGTGTGTGTGTGTGTGTGTGTGTGTGTGTGTGTAATATCAAGAAAATAAGTAAACGACAACATAAAAATATATACTAATGCATTTAGATTTATTTGTTTATTCAATATGGATGTTACATCAATTAGGGGTGTTAGATAAGTAAAACTCTTTATACCATGGTATTTCAAAGCCTAATGCTTCTCATCAGAAGCGGAGAGAAGATGCTTGGTAACATAATAGGAATGCGACGTCTAGCGATACCTACATTAGGAGCAAAATAATTGTGAGTGAGAGGAGAATGGTAATATATTGAAACTGTTGGTGGAAGGAAAATGGGAAAATGACAATGATCTATTAATTTTGAATGTGTAAATGAATAAATAAATAAAATAAATAATAATAATAATAATAATGATAATAATAATAATAATTTATATATCTATAAAAATGAAAGTGTCTGTCTGTCCGTCTGTCTGTCTGTGTGTCTCTCTGTGTGTCTGTCTGTGTACATTTCCCTACGCAATAACTTTGTCAATTTTCAGTCTACAGACTCGAAATTTGATATACAGGGTACTGAGATTTCGACCAGAAATTTGGCTTTTTAGGGGTCAAAGTTCAACGATTTGACCTTTGAGAACTCTACCAAACTCCTCCCACAATTTTGGGTCTAAACACTTGAAATTTTAGATATAGGTTCCTTGGACATGGATTTAACTTAATAACTTGATTTTGAGCCCCAAACAATAAATGTTAAGGGGGTCATAACAGGGGTCAAAGTTTTAAAATATTTTGACCTCTGCGGTCCCTACCAAATTACTCAGACACTTTCTGGTCTAAACATTTGAAATTTAACATAAAGGGTATTCAAAGATAGAGCAAGAATTTTAATCGGTTTGAGTTGAAAATTTGAGCTACCAATATATAAATGTATGTTTGCATGTGTGCCTAAAACTTTCAACAGAGGCGACGGATTTTCACAAGATCAGTATCGTTTTGAAGCTCGACTTTTCAGACGACAAATACCGACAAATTGGCTAAAAACATTAATTTTTCACCCTCAACTGGGCACTTTTCTACAGGGAAGAGTTGCTTTTCTGCCGATATTTTCGAAAGTCATCCACTCTTTTCTCTAGCTTTGTCTAGCCTTAATTTAAACCTACGTCACTCCCGGTTTGACGGTGGTTGTAACAGCAAAGACGTCACGTGTTTTTCACATTCCTTTCCTCTTTCGCAGTACGGGTTCGAGCTTGCCTTCCTACTACCACGTTTTTTTTTTCTGCTCAACACACACCTCCAAACACCCGGGCACCCATGCTGGTAATTAATAAACACATAAATAGACTAATATAAATTAAAATGCAAACAAACATATCTGAACACATCCAGATTAAAACTAGGTCACTTTCTTGCACACAGAAAAGTCGGCTCTTCTCTTCAAAAACGAAAAAGAAAGGGGTTAATTGCAGGTCAAGTAAACCTCTGCCAAATAAACGTGCGACCACTGGCTATGATAAATAAGTGTGTGAATAACAAAGAATCTGATTGGGTAGCTAGCAAACTCAGCACCACGATAATATACAGTAACATCAATCCCATGCAATAACTTGACGAATCCTCACGAGGATGAAACATGGAAAATTCTTGTGTAGCTTAATTGCCATATATATTTTAAAAACTTACTACCTAGCCCAACTCGCATATTGAACACTGTTGAAATAATTACTGAAAATAGGTAACATGGAAATAATATTGCAATGTTATCGGAAATAAAAACGGAAAGAACGAACTTATTTATTTATTAATCATTAACGTTTAGGATTTATTTCAATACTTCCTAAGGATAATTGATTTAAAGAAATAAAATACATTTACAATATTTTCACAAACGTATCAAATATTTTCAAATATTATACTTGTATTTTATTTCCTCAAATATATAATTTTATATTTATGTTTATATATTCGGACAATTTTATGTAAATATATCAGCAAACGTGTGTGCTCTTTACCAGGAGATAATATATTTATTCGTAGTTGAAACAAGAAATGTATTCAAACAGTATAATAGTGGTATAAAACAGAAATATTGGCCACTTGTACACTACTGCAAAGGAACAACATTTTGGTTTTCAGATTGGAGATTTGGAGAGTGCATAGCAGGGGCAGACAAATGCAATTTCAGGACCGAATAAAAAAGATCATACAAACTGTTAATAACAATAAATGCATTTTTTTTTTTTAGAAAGTTTTTGTTACACATTTGTTGAATTAAAATAAATTTAAGAAAATTAAAATAATACAAAATAGAGGGCTTTTTAACAGAAAATACATTTTTTTTTTTGTAAAAGAGTAAAAATTCTGACATTTTCGTAACTAATATAAAATAATTATTAAACTTTATTATTTGTAATGAATGACTGGATGAAATTTGTCTGCCACTGCTGTGCACTCTCGAACTCACCAAACTGAAAACCAAAAACGTGGTTCGTTTGCAGTAGTACACTAGTACCAAATATTGTCATGAACACAAAGGGAGATAATTCAACGTGTTTGCAATTTATTAATTTACTGAACTAAGATTATTGTGACATATGTGACGAATTAAAAATGTTGGTTGATAAATTCAAAAGTTTAAAACTATTTATCCAGTTCAAACCAAATAAATTGGAATATTTTTAGAATGCACGCTTTCAACTTTTTAATAGGCCCATTCAAATTTACTGGTAAATATAGTTCTCCAATAAAATCAATCTTATTGCCAGTTGCCGTACGTGTTGACTTTAGTGTTTTCCACAAAGTTGATTTGTTGAGTTTCTCCACGTCTGTAAATTAGTACTCTGAGGATGTTGATTAATTTCCTTTTCAACAATGCTCCACACATAATCGTCCAAAGGATTTAAATCTGGTGAGTTAAAGGACCATATCTTTGAGGTAACATGATCGTAAAAATTCTCTGATTATCAGTCTTGGATTACTATGGCTTTGTGAAAAGCTGCAGACATATGGTCTTCTATTACATACTTTATCTGTAGATTGACTAACGATTTCGATGAACGCTAAAACACAAATGGTATCTTTCCTTATCTGCTTCATTGGAATTCGCTATCTCCCTATCTCTTCTCAAAGGAAGTTTTCACAGAAATGTGTAAACTGAAAATATTTTCAATGAATGAAAATCATTCCAAACTCTCAAAAGTAACACATATATGTGAATGTAGTAAGCTGAAGGGAAGTTAGAAAATTTATAAAACAAATATCCAAAATCCAAACATAGAAAATTTTCTAGTTGGACGCAGTATCAAAGAATTCTGAAACATCTGCTCAATACTCCTTTCCAGTCTTTGCTTGAAGGCGGCAAAAAAGGGCTCAATGACTCACATACCAGCCTTATATGCTCACAAGAGTCAGGCAAACAGAGACAAACAGTTATACAGAACAAGATAAACCAACACACATACATACATAATGCTATGCTGGCAGATACTTACATATGTATATTGCTTATACATGCATATTTACACTATGAACATTTTCATTTGTGACTACTGCTTTCACTTTCTTTTTCAAACACGTGTTTGCTGTATGAAGATTTTTGTTATGAAAGTAACCTTAATATCCTTATCTCTTGTATGAAACATGTTTTGTTATAAAATTTCATTTTTCTCAATATTTTCCTTTACAAAACCCTGTTAATGTATCAGGTAGCACTTGCTACTTGGTGACCCTTTATTTGAATTTGTTTTTGATGCATGCATGTTCCATATACATCCGTCCATTTTATTCCTTTGCTAAAACAATAATTTTTATACCCAATTCATATTAAATGCCGGGTGTGGTTCTTGTCGTTCGAAATGGCCTCTACCAAAGCAAGGGACCATGCCACATATCCAAAGCTTAATAACTATTTTAAGAACATTAAGGTATCCTTTAACTCTAAGATCTTTTGGGAAAATATAAGGTGGCATAACATGACCTCCATTGCTCACAACTCCTAAAACCATCAAAGTAGCCGAATGTTTGGTGTGCATCACCTTAGGTACTTCAGAAGAAGATACACCCAATCATATGCCAAGAAAACGTTTTATTACATCTCTCTAGCTTCAACCGAACTTTACGGACAAATGATCTGGCAACATGTCAAAAGTTCCTGATTTCTAAATCACTATGTTTTGCAGCTAAAGCAACTATGACTGCATGTCTTTTCATTTCGCAGGTTAACATTTTCGTCTGAATGGGTTATCTGAAATAAAAAATAAATGATTTGACTGCATATTGAACTTAAAACAGCATGTCCTCAAATAGCCCTTGCATCTTGTGTGGATGTAACGCAAAAATAATTTTTTTTTTTCAGAACACCTTCTCACCAATGTCTCAATTCGTACCAACTTCTCTTAACTTAACCCTTAATCGACAAATTGTACTTTCAAGTCGCCTTTCAAGAAAATAATATTTCTTACTCTTATGGCTTGTCAACCCAATTGATCTTCAAAGTACAGGTTTATGCATGGTTAAACAAGTTAATGAGGGGTTTGTTTATGTTCGTGCATCAGTTGAATTAATATGAAAAATGTCTTTACAGCGCGCTAACCAATTCAGCTAAATTTTGAAAGTTAAATAAATTCATTGCAAAAAAAACTTTTGAAAGATAAATATTAGTTTTCTGGGTCTATTTCAGTGATAATTAGTAAAGTCCTAAGATATTGAATTAAATTTAAAAAAAACACCCTGTTTGTACAAAAAATAGTTTAATTAGCTCCAAAAAGTGAGAGATTCTAGCTTTGCAGAATACGGAAGCCCAAAATATCAGACAGCCGAAAGGCTGTCTGAAAATGACGTCAGGTAGTTAAAGGGAGGTAGGGGATGCTGGTTTTCTCTTTTTTTTTCTTTCCCAGCCATGCATCCGTACATTTCTATCGTGAATGTTTGTATGATTTTTACCATTTTTACTTTAATTATTTTTCTATGTTCTTGCTTTTAAATTTAAATTTCTTTTTATTTTTCAAGATTATATAAAAATTATGTTAGGCCGAAAGTTTCACATTTATTCAAGCCAGGAAAATATTACAATCTTACATATAAAAATCATGCAAAACCTGTAATTAAAAAGAAAAGTAGAAATATTTTTTGCAATTATAATTTTTTGGTGTGAAAATATTAAATAAACAATGCTTAATTCAATGCTTAGTTCGAGAAATTATTTTTTTCGAGTTATATCGAATTCATTAATACGGATTTTCGGGGGGGGGGTTGTCGTAATGTTCCTGTAAAAGTTAAATAATTTTTTTGTTATAATTTACGATGCTTTATTTCCATAAAAAAGCAAAAATAAATTCATGCATGTTTTTTTTTTACTACTGAAAACCATAACTTTAGTAAAGGTATTTTTTGTTTAAATAAAATAATATATTTCCATTAAGATTTAAATAAAAATAACTGGTTTGTTATATTCTATGATCATTATTTGATAGATACTGAAAATTTCATCAAAATTTGTTAATTTCCTGATTTTTGGTGAATTTTTAAGTAAAGGGAAGGGTCAAAATGTTTATACATTTTGAGCATCGGCATTCATTTTGCACGTACCTAGTAATAATGTTTTCACCTGAAATGCGTTCGTTTAAAAGATCACCAATGTAAACAAGTACCTAAAATCGAGATGTTTTTTCCCCTTGCAATGTCAGCATTAAAAAAACATAGACTAAAAGATTGGCCAAAAAGTGTAACCATATTGGTCAGCACGCCCAAATGCCGGGCATAAATATTATTGTACAGATGTGGACAGCCGACAGCACTTAAGAAATGAAGGCGTCAAAAGAATTTGTGCAATGTTGAATAGTTGTGGTAAAGCAGGCGGAGAGAATTGATTTTGTTTTTACTCATGAAAATGATAAAAGATTTGTGAACATACCTCCCGCGGTGGATCACAGTTATTATTCAAGCGAAAGAAAGTCACACGAAATACTAACAATGTGGAATATTTTATCGTTGCGTAATCAATGATAAAGTATTTTATTTTCTATTAAAAATGCATTTTTATTTGACAGATCAGATGGCACAAAACTTTGCACGGTCAGTTTAGTAGGTTGGCAAGCATATATTTCTCCCCCCCCTCTCTTCCTGTCTCCCTCACCCTTTCTCTCTCTAAATTTAACCTCACAAATCACGTTTAATCATGGAAATGGTACTCACGTTGTTGTGATTCATGTCGTATAAACCATTTTGATCCTTGTCTAGAATCTCCCATATAAAAGAAAATGAAAGAAAAATCTGTATTATGTACGTACGCGTAACATAACAAAAATATCATATTCCAAAAGTTTACATTCAGTGTTCAAGTAGTTTTATATTTATAAATAAAATCACTTTAATGAGAATTCGTATGCATTACAACATATGGTGCTTATGCACTTAATGAACCCCGCTATTTTTAAATATTATTTTCAAGTTAAATTAAAATTTTACGATATCTTTTTATTTAAATTGTTAGGTGAAAATACAAATTAGTTACAACCCCCCCCTTTCCCCATGTTAAGAATGGCTTTCTAAATAATAACCTTATTATTTCAGTATGGTTCAATAAGTGCATAAGTACCCAACGTAAATCGCGTTTTGGTTATTGAGTTGCCTCCTTATTTATTTATTAATTTATTTATTTTATTTTATTTTATTTATTTATTTTTTTATTATTATTATTATTATTATTATGATTATGATGATGATGATGATGATGATCATCATCATCATAATAATAATAATAATAATAATAATAATAATAATAATCAAAATGGCGAACAAGACAGCCATTCTTCGGTTACTCATAAAATTTGATTTTCTTATTTAAAAATAAAACTACTTGATCAATTTACGTAATCTTGGGTGTACGATATTTTCTTTTCATTATACAGATTTTTTGTTGTTTATTAATATAGGGGAAGTTCTGGACAAAACACATCTTTTTTTTCTATCCTCTAATCATATCATTCAGCTTACAATCTATAAATCTCAATAATCCTTACCCTCGTGTTACATAGGCATATCAACCCCTTCAACATGTTATAGCTACGTATGTACAATAAACGCCACACAGTCGTCATGTGTGCGTATAATTGTCTATGTAACATTTTGTGTATCATTGTATATGTATGGCGTGTGTGAATAGACAGTTCAAATAAACGTGACAGTTCGGTAAACGGACTACTAACCTTAGTTCACCGGCGGTTGGTACTTGACTTAAAACTCTGTAATAAAGATATTTCTAACTTCGTTATATGTGGAGCAAACTTTTTGTTACTTTAAACATAGCTTTTATTTCCGTTCAACATATGCATGTCGGATCAAGCTGTGCCGCCAAGTTCTCCTTGTTAGTTTTTACATCTTGGGCCATTAATACCCCCTTGGCTTCTGGGACATACAACAAACGATGTTATCCTCAAACAACTACCATAGTAAGTGAAAATTCACCTTCTCTCTCAATTGGTCATTAACCTAATATAAAATATTTCGTTGTCCATTAAACTCCAATTGCGTCATCTCTTACGTTTATAAAGGAGGCCAACTTTTGTTATTGTCTTGATTTTGTTATTATTATCGGTCAATTCTGTCCCATTGTTATTTTTCTTTTTTTACACAGTGATCACCACTTATCAAGGCCTGGAAGCCACTCAGGGATAAGGGTTATTGCAAGTACATTACGTTAGTGTGGAGATTTGATGAAGTGTTTACTTAAGGGGGCGGTTCATTAGGAATTTGTTAACGTTGGACTTGAAGACATCCAAGTTGTAGTCCGGTGGGAAGCAGGCAGACGGAACAGAGTTCCACAGGCGTGCAGTTCTAAGAAAGAAGCTTTGTTCATGGAATCCACGTTTTGATTTAGGCACAGATATAGAGTGGGGGACATTTTTCACAGTGGATTCAGCTAGACGGGTGTTTTTCATGAAAGATTGGCGAGGGGGGACCAGAGGTTGGAGTTCAGACGAGCACCTGCCATGGAGAGATTGAAGTTCAGACGAGCACCTGCCATTGTTATGGTTTACAATTTTCATTGTTGTCAAATGTTTACTATTTTTCAAAATTATTTTATTCTCAAGCTTAAATGTGCAAACTTGCATATTTGTTTAGCTAATCTACTCACTCGCTAATCGTAGGACCTCAATCCGTTGAACTGAAGTATTTTTGCTTTAAGTGGTAGTATGTTTTTTTAATATCATCATGAAAAAATAATCTGATTTCAGTTAAGTTTTCACTATTTATTAACACAACGCACAGTGTTGCCCGGGATTTGGAAGTAATCTAAGGTGTGAGAAAAGTAATAGTCGATTTCTTACTGAAACAAATAAATATTTACTGTCGTTATTGTGAGTTACTTTAAAAATAAAACTACACATTTATTCATTTCGTATGAATCTGATGATTCTATTCTTGGCATTGGTTTCCCCGATATCTTTCTAGTTAGAATTCTTTCTAGAAAGACATCAAGTATTTATGGGAGGAACCATATGAAGGTTATCAACATTCTTAGTGAAAATATTCTCATGGAACGAATTGGATTCGAACTTGGCACACCCAGGTTGTCAGTCTGTGTCATTAACCACTTAGCCACCATCACCTCCCATAGTGTCATGATCACTGATAAGTTATGCCAAATAGATGTTAATAAGAAACCAAGAACAGAAAGAAGTCGTCTAGCGAGAACCACAGCAAATAACTTTCATTTCTCTCTCTCTCTGTACTTAAAATCAAACCGAACTCCCATGAATAAAATTTTTTTAGCAGAACTTCCCATCTGCGGAAGAAAATACTACGGAGCTGCTTGTCATCTAACTTGTAGTAATCGTCTTCAAATTCAATATTAATATAATAATAATGGATAATCAAGTTCTGACGATTTCACCCATCATTTCCAATCCTCTTATGATGTTGGTCATCATCTAATTGAAAATCTCTTTTACCCTTATGCTTTAGTTGTCCTTGGGCCTTGATAAACGATGACTTATTAATAAAAAAATAGATATTTCCCTAAACAACTTCAAGAAATTTTCTTTTCTCTCTTTGTGTGCCTGGTATCAAACAGAATGTCCATAATTAGTTTCTTTACCAGTTACAAGATTTTTTTCCTTGCTAACTGCAATATACTCGTTTTCAAATTCAATATCTATTTTATGTTCCGTTTAGTATGTTTGTCTGTCTGTTGCAGTATTTTTGATACATAATGGGGGTATGGTCCCTCAGATTCTATTTATAAACGATGCTGCTAGGAACTGACGAATTAAATTAATTCACCTTCTGCTGCCAATCAATCAGAAACCAGAATTGCTCTATAAAAATTAAACCTTTTCTTTGGCAACCTTGCATATGTTTTTTTCGTGTCAACATGGGAAGAATCTTTTGCTCTTTGACTAAAAAATTATAAAGTCAGGAACTTGAACAACTCAAGAACTGTCCACTGAGAACTAGTCACCTCCAGGATTTATATAGAACGACTAACCATTGGAAACTGTTTTGAAACCAAACATGGCTTCCAACTCAAGAACTGTGTGCTGAGAACTAGTCACCACCAGAACTTGTATAGAACAACTAAGCATAGGAAACTGTTCTGAAACTAAACATAGCTTCTAACTCAAAACTGTCCATTACATTTTTTCTTAGAAACTACTGAGTTGATCTGGCTGAAATTTTGTATGGACATTTTTATATTATAAGATGCAGCGAGTAAGTATTATGGTATCAATTCAATGCACAGTTATGGATTAATAAGGATTAGTCATCACAATACCATATTTATTCTGGAAGTTTTCTCAGAAACTACTATCTGGCTGAAATTTTGTATTGACATTTTTTATGAAAGATGCAGCGAATTAAGTTTTATGGCATCTGTTTGACGTACAGTTAGGAATTGATAGAGATTAATAGGGATAAGTATTTATTGCAAATCTGAACTCAAATTTAACTATATTAAACCATTAATTTGGCATAAAGTATCCATTCTAAGTCAACGGGCTCTAACCTTTGCCCATTTTTAACGGGCTAAAGTGTCTAGTTAACAAATACTTGTCATAAACTGTTCTCGTAAATAATTAATTTTTGTTCATTTTGTTCATCATTTGAAATCATTTCATAATATTTTTCACTATTCAACTGACAATCCATTTATCTCCATTAACCGTTATCCTCAAGTGATTTTTTTTTAATAAGTAATGACTGGGCTATGACAAGAGAATATTCTTATTATTGTTTTGGCTATCGAGTATATATCTGACACAGTTAGACACAGTTAATCAACCGAGAATCACATAACTCTATCTAAAAACATATAAGATATTAACTAATATATACTCGAGAGTCAAAATAATGAAAAAAAAAACTCTTTTGTCATAGCCTTAGTAATGAGTCATTAATCAAAACAAACAAAACATTTGTAGCAGCAGAGCTATATTCCCTTAATACATAGTTAACCAGAAGTCAAATCCTTAGCTGCTCCTGATAATTCAATCAAAAAAAATCAAGAGCAAAGTTAAAACATGTCAGCCTTTCGTTACCTAAATCACTTTCACTTTCCTTTTCTACTTTTCTCGAACCACGTGTCTGGAAACACTAATATTCGTTTGTATAAATTTATTGTCTTCATTTTGCAACTACTAGATAACCATATTCTTTTTTTACAAATTTGTTAACGTCTTACATATTCCTCCAAATAATTGCATTATCTTCATTAATCATGAAATATTTCTTGTTTATATATATATATATATATATATATATATATATATATATATATATATATATATATATATATATATATATATACGTTGTATGTTGCGGTGTTTTTATTTCTAGTATTTATTATGTGCTTTGATTTTTGTTGAAAAATAGCATTTTTATTTTTGGAAGGGGGCGATTTATTTTCCCCACTCTCTATCTGTGCCTAAACCTAAACGTGGATTCCATGAACAAAGCTTCTTTCTTAGAACTGCACGCCTGTGGAACTCGCTTCTGTTTGCTTGCTTTCCAGCTGACTACAATATGGTCGTTTCCAAGTCCAACGTAAACAAGTCCTAAATGAGCCGTACCCTTTACGTAATCCAATTTACCAAATTTCCACTACTAACGATTACTACGACATTGTCCCAGTGACTACTGTACACTCATTAACCCTTATCCTCGAATGGCCTCTGGGCCATGATAAGTAGTGACTCTTATGTTTAAAAAAAAAATATCTGAGATTTTGTATAAGTGGATTATTTGGACTACTGTTCTCGTCTTGAGTGTTATTTTCACAACGTTCCAGCCGATAAAATCTTCAACCTTCCTCAGGTATATCTTGCCGAGTTTGAGAATCTTTCTGTCGAACTTGAGAATCTTTCAAACGGAAGCGTTTATTTAATCCACAGAGGTAGTATGTTCTTGTTTCATCAACCATGACTGGGCAAAAGTCTAAAATAATGTGCAATTGTATTCAACACACACTGACGATTAGAACTGAAGTACATTATCCATTTTGCCACGGTTCCTTGTGGACAATTCTAGTATTTGTTTTCGGATGTACAACTATTTATCACTATGGATCACTACTTATTACCATAATACAAATTATCAATCCTCATCTCAAAAATTCAGAAACATAATATCTGAGATATTTTCATTTCCACATGAAATGTTATAATGTAATAAAGTTGTGTGCAAATCTCCTGTAGTCTTAATATGGGCACAATGATGATCTACACATCAGAAGGAACTCCTGTTCATCCAACATTGTAACAACACTGACAAAAAGTTTCAGCACAAATGCTTTTTCTCAGCTATCAAAAATCCAACTCTTCGTCTGTTTTTTAGTAAGTCGTTTTAAAGTCTATGCATGTAAATTAGTTTCAACTTTAAAAATTTGCAATTATGAACACAATTTTTTTTTTTTTTAGATCTCTGAAAAACAGCCGGGACTCACACAAAACACTTGATGCACTTTGTTTTCTTTTTCATTACTGTTTTCACAATTTTAATGCTTGTTTCAACAGCGAACGAGTTTAGCAAAAATTATGCGGTGACATAAGTTCAACATTTCCAAATTTATAGCATTTTGCATTCAAACTATTGATATATGAAAATCTCCTGAGGTTACAATGACGGTCCAAACTTCAGAAGGAACTCCTTTTCATTCAACACCGTAAGGAGAATAGAAAGTGGATCTTCAGTTTACTTTCACCAGCCACGTAACTTTTGCTTCCCTTTTGTCATTTAGTCCTCACATTCCATGAGCGATGTTTCTGACAATAAGGAAGAATTGCTGTTTTCTAGATTAGAATCTATTCCATATAACACTTATTGTTGGCAAGTTTTTGACTGTGAAGTAGTGTTTTTTAGCTTCTTATACCAGCTGGCTTCATGTCTTGTCCACCCCGATTTCCATTAAAAAAAAAAAGAACAACACTGGAAATTTTCAACACGAATACTTCCTCTCTTTTCAGCTGTCAAAAATCCAACTTTGTGTCCATTTTAATTTTTAAATTTAATCGGTCTCTACATATGCCAATTAGCTGTTCACAAATGCAAATTAGTTCCAACTATATCTAAAATCTGCAATTAGGATTAGCGAATCTCTTGATGGGGGCTTCTTTTCTAAGGTAGTTGCTCTTGACATATCAAAGGCCTTTGATAGAGTATGGCATAAAGGTCTACTTTACAAGATCTTCAGTTACGGTATAGCTGGTAATGTCTTCTCAATTATTAAATCATTTCTCTCTGATAGATTCATAAGAGTAGTGGTTGATGGGCAGAAACCAGAAGCTCAGAGTATTAATGCTGGAGTCCCTCAAGGGTCCATTCTGGGCCCAACTCTCTTCCTAATCTACATCAATGATCTTCCAACTCACATCCTTAGATCATTCATAGACATTTATGCTGACGACACTACCATCTATGCCATGGTACATCAAAGACCTTTAACGACCAAGTTCTCTCTGATTCTCTCTCCTCTGATCTTGAGCATGTGGTACAATGGGGAAAGAAGTGGCTGGTTACTTTTAATGCATCTAAAACCAAACTTTTGTCTTTACATCATCAACGCTCTGATCCCCATCTGGCATCAATTGAAATGAATGGCTTTCATCTTGAGGAGACTCCATGTTTTGACAAGCTTCTGGGCTTGACCGTTACTCCTGATCTGAAATGTAACACATACATCAAATATGTTGCCAAGGTCGCTGGGAAAATGGTGGGATCCTTTTATCGATCCAGTAGATGTCTCACTCCTGTTCAGCTGAAACACATTTAAAAGAAGAATGGCTTTCTTCAAAAAGCACCCACCTGTTTCGGTAAATGAAGAGACATGCTGAATGAAAGCAAGATATGGGCATATGCAAGGACGTGCAGAGGGGGCACTAGGGGCGCTCAAGCACCTACCCCTTTTATTCCTGTTTTAGAGGTTCCTTTTTCAGAGGAATGTATTATAGGCCTGTGTCCCTCTGAGATGGTGTTCATTATTATATTTTTGCCGTTTTTTTCACTTGAGTACTGTCCTGAAAAAAATCTCTGCACGCCACTGGGCATATGATTTATATTAAAGACTTACCTAAAGAGAAACAGTGTTTTTGTGACTACCACAAAATAAAAGAGAATGTCTTCAATATTTGACAATAATAGATACCGGTGGAGTAACTGGATTAAATATAATTATTCCCAATTAAACAAAATTTACTTGTTAGACGAAAATACGGTGGCATACATGTCATTTAAGAAATTTTATTCCTTCAAAAGGATATGTTATGTTATGAATTTTTGTATAAAAAATTACAGAAATTTGGAATTACTCTACCTTTTTTGTTCTGAATGCAGCCAATGTATTGGAGGAAAAAGAAGAATGAGCAAGAAAAACTTGTTCAAGCTTGACATGCACAACAACGAAAGATGAACTAAAGAAAGCATTTTCTTATATTTTATTAATGGAACGTAAAACTATCTCTGCTATCAAAGAAGAAATTGAAACAGTAAATTTCAATAGATACACAACGAACAGAGACATAACATCTATAAATATAAAAGCGAAAATGTATGTATGTATGTATGTATGTATGTATGTATGTATGTTCGCTTTTTCTGTGTGTCTACAAAAGGCTTTTTTTAGAGAAGCGGTCGCTCGCTTCACAACTTTTTAAAACTTTTTATATCACATATAAATCGTAATATCTCACAGTTAACAACGAAGCTCGCCTGTCTATTTAATTTGCTCGATTTCGGGAAGATAAATATTCAACATTTGTTGCTCGCCAGATGTGGGTTAGTCTTTTTCCTATAACATCTTGAGGGAAAAAAAAAGCGTTCAGCAGTAAATGAAATCCCGCAGTCAAACTTGACCTCATTAACTCATTAAAACATGCATCTACTAAATCCAAGTAATTAAATAAATTCAAACGTGTTTCCGTTAGCATGTCGTGGTGGGGCAATCGTTAACGTCGCACTTTTTTTTTTCATACTTTAATTTACAATTTTGCCTCAAGGGTTCGAGTTCGATCCTCATACTTACTTTTGTTTTTTTAACCCCACCCCCGGAGTTTCCACACACACCTCCAAACACCCGGGCAACGCCGGGTACCCCTCGCTAGTAATATATAAAGTAAATTCTGTAATAGTAATATATAAAGTAAATTCTGTAGTTTAGAGAATTATGGGTCAGAACACCGGAACTCTTTACAAGGGGGGACATTTTTTTTAGTTCACCATTTTGTTCTAATGCATGTACATCTTTTGCTGATGGAGGTTTACTCATGAAGCGTGAGTGAAAAACTGACTTCTTTTCCGTAGATTTTGGCCATTTATGTTCAGCAACTCTCGTCACTTCATGTGGCTTATCTTGTTCTTCTCCATAAAACATGCCGCACCTCTTGTACTTTCTGGTTTTCCCACGCTGGAAGCAGAGAAAGTCTACCTTTTACTTCTTTGAAGTGAGGTTGTTTGTCGCATTACTATACGACAAGACAGACAAGGTAAGATAATGTGTTATTGTGAATGCAATTCAACTAAGCATTTTGCCGAGTTTTAATTCTAGAAATAATATCGACATTGTTGTGGATTCGGATCATGTGAACTTTACTTTGTTTAATGTTGATTCATGTTATCAAACATTGATTAATGATGCTTATTCCAATGTAAAAATCTCCAGTCTTGTGAAAGAGTCACTGGATATGGCAGCGTTGGACTCTACTTGCTCACAAACTGCTGCTGGAAAAAATTGGTTTAATGTATTCTTTGATACATTAAATAACCGAGATAAGCGGTTGGTAGAAACTTAGGTCTAACAGAATATGTTGTTTCGGAAATGGGAGTGGTAGTAAGAGCTATTAAAACAGTTAACTTTCTGTAACAATAGGGATTAGAAAAGGTATCAGAGGTTAAATTGAGGCTGACATAGTCAAAAATAATATTCCTTTGTTATTAAGTCATAAATCAATGAAAATTGTAGGAATACTACTAAATTTAAAAATAACAGCTGCCACGTTTTTAAATTGCAAATAATAACTTCCAGACATTATAGTCTGCCATTAACTAACATGCTTTTGGAGGTTAAAAATTCACCAAGCATAGTCTTACATTGTAAGACTTTAAAAGGATATTCTTGAGTGGAGAAAAAGGAAGAAGGCCGAGAAATTACATAAGCAGTTTGCTTATATATATAAAGAAAAAACGAATAGCTTTGGTTAAAGGCAGTAAGGTATTTTATGACAAGGAATTTCTGAATTAGATAAAAGATGTTTGTGACTCTTGTTCAGTTTGTCGGAGGTTTAGAAGACTTCTTCCTCGACCAGTTGTAGGATTGGCTCTTGGTAACAGGTTTACTGGCACTGTATGTTTGGATTTAAAGAACATCAACTTAACCAATGCTGGATTTTGCACCTAATTCACTAGATACTCTGCTGCCAGATTAGGATCAAGCAAAAACAAAGGTAGGTGTCAACATATTACCCGAGTTATGTGCCCTTGATATGAACTCGACACCTAGACAGCCAACACCCACAAACACAAATAATGCCAACACCACCTACCACACCAGGAACACCAGTAGGGAAGAAACATCTGCAACCAACAGAGACAATACAAGACAAAGGCCTAGAAACTAGGTCTAGACCTGTCTGCAACAAACGATTACTGGATAGATTTACAGACTTCCAACTCGGATGACATATTTCTCTTTTTTTTGTTGTAAAATTAAAAAAAAAAAGAAAAAAAGATACATGTTAACATATTACCGGAGTTATGTGCCCTTGATAGGAACTGGACTGTCTTGGCATTGGGGTTAACTTCCCTGGCAGAGGTAACGGGAAAACTGTCATGGCTACCTGAATAAAGGCACGTCTTCCTGTGCTAAGTTCTTACTGAATGAAGTGTCCTGTCGTTATTTCCTCACATAAAATATGCCATATTTTAATTATACAGTAGGTGGAAACTCTTGATTTTTATCTCAGCACTCCTGCAAGGTAATATGTTGGAGAGAGAGGTATTCCTTAGACCACCATCTGATGTGTATCCAGAATCACAAGTGTAACAGATGAAAAGATGTATTTATGGTTTAAATGATTAACTTCGTTCATGGTACAAGCGAATTAATCATGAGTTAACTTGTTTGAATGAAAGGAAGAGTGCATACGACAATACACTATTTCTTTGGCACAATGCCACTGGTGATTTGATAGGCATTCTGGCAATTATGTAGATGATTTCATATTCAGAAGAAATGATCCATTTCAGAAAAAAATATTCTCTGAGAATCGAAAAAGATATTTAAAATTGAAAGCAAGATAATTAAACATTTTAATTTTGGGGATTGAGTTCTAAGCAAACAAAACATGAGATCATTATAAATCAAAATCTATATGCTTCAGCTACAGCCTCAATAGACATAAAGAAAGGGAGATAATTATGGGAAAATAATAGTCAAGATGAGAAGATGGAGCTAAAGTGATTGACAGGTCAAATGATGTGAGTATCTACCCAGACTTGACCAGATGTATCGTTTGATGTGTGTAGAATGAGCAATATTGGAAAATCTCCAAAAGCGAAGTTACTCTCTAAGACAATCATGTCACTAATAAAGTTAAAATCAAGGACAGGTTCCATATCTTTTCTCCATCTTGGGAAACCTTTAGATCTGAATATTGTTTGTTATTCAGATGCCACTTATGATAGTTTGATGGATGGATTTTCATAGGGTTTTTTATCATCCTTGTTTGTGGCAAGATGAACAGAATGGCTCCTATATGCTGATCATCAAAAACCTTGACTATGTACCAAAATAAAGTCCATTAACCTCAAAGACTCTTGTGCTTAGTGAAGCAGCTGATGCTGGTATATTGATAGCCACCATGCTACAGGTGATATTCAGAATACATAGGTTGTCTGAGGTTCATTGTAAAACAGACAATGCATTTGCGATAGAGACTTTAAATTAATCAAATTTTGTGAGTGACTGGCATCTGAGAGTTAATGTAATCAGATTGAAGGAAATGATGATGGAGAAGGAAATTCAAAATCAATGGATCAGGGGTCGAGAACAGGTAGCAGATTGTCTGATGAAGATGGGAGCCTCTTCTGAAATTCTGAGAGACTTATTTCAATGAAAAGTTGCTTTGCTTTGTTGTTCTATTTTGTTTTATCTTTTTCTTTTTAGGAACTCTAGTTTTCACAAGAATACACCTGCAATCTTAAGTTTTCACAAGAATACACCTGCAATCTTAAGTTTTCACAAGAATACACCTGCAATCTTAAGTTTTCACAAGAATACACCTGCAATCTTAAGTTTTCACAAGAATACACCTGCAATCTTAAGTTTTCACAAGAATACACCTGCAATCTTAAGTTTTCACAAGAATACACCTGCAATCTTAAGTTTTCACAAGAATACACCTGCAATCTTAAGTTTTCACAAGAATACACCTGCAATCTTAAGTTTTCACAAAAATACACCTGCAATCTTAAGTTTTCACAAAAATACACCTGCAATCTTAAGTTTTCACAAAAATACACCTGCAATCTTAAGTTTTCACAAGAATACACCTTCAATCTTGAGTTGAGTTAAGACTGTTGAGTTGTCTCTTTTTGTCTATAGATAAAACGAATTCTGTTCAGAGTTATCTCATTTTTTTTTATTGTTGTTGTTGTTGTTTCCTTTGACAAGATAGTTGTTTAGTGTTTGTGATAGGTGTAAATTAGCACTCACTACATAGTCCCCTGTAAACATATAGTAGTCCCTCATATCCAAGTGGAAATACAGCATGTTTGAAGTGAAAAAGAGTAAAAAAAAAAATACATATTCAGCTTTACATGTATATTGTAAATACACTCAACTTTTGGATGTATATTGTAAATACACTCACCTTTCGATGTATATTGTAAATACACTCACCTTTCGATGTATATTGTAAATGCACTCACCTTTCGATGTATTTGTAAATACACTCACCTTTGGATATGTTATAAATACACTCAACTTTGGATGTAAGTTGTATAGAGAGGAGGAGTGCTTCATTAGTTTTGTTTAAATATTTTCAAATAGGTATCAAAGTGCAAAGCAATAGCGAATAGTCGAAGCCATTTAATTTGAAATTCCATATTCATATATTCATTCAGACAGTGCCCAGTCTTTTCTTTCTCATGAACTTAGTTCATTATTGAATATGCATAGTGTAGCTCAGCGTCATTCAACTATTTATAAAACAATGGTCAAGCAGAATGTCATGTAAGAAAAATAACACGCATTAAATAAATTAGTAAAACAATTTGCAAAAATTAAAATATATGCATTTGTTTACAAACATCAAAAGATAACAGGGGTGTAACATTTTAAATTCCTCATCAGTGGAACTAGACAATATAATTTGTTAACGTGTACAGAAAAGGAGGCTAAGAGGTTCGTTGGGAGTATTTTGTACAGAGAGATATTTGTTTCTTAACTACTTGGTTAACTGTTTTATTAAGGATAACTGGGTGGACTAATCGAACAGAGATTTTCAGAGAGGCATTTCACTCTTGGCGATTATCAAGTTTTCCTTTCAATTACTATAGCATTGTTGTTGATTTATCTTATGCATGTTCCATAGAAAGACTCATCTGAAACCTTCGTTTTCTGTCAACCTCGATACATGTGATGTCATGTGTCATATCAACTAACGTCCCTTTGTTTTACTCTACTTTGACTCGCACATAATCTTCAGATTACCTCCTCCCATCATTTTTCATGGGAACCGATTTACTTTCCAAACTGTGTGTCAGTTCGACATGCACTTAGTTCGATTTTGTTAAGATTAATACTAGCTGATGTGACCACTGACATAGAGCCATCCATTATTATATGATTTACAAGTTTGTACTATGATAGAGTTGAGTTCAGAATATTTCAGTTAAAATGAACCCATCAAACAGCAGGCTCACGCTAATTCTGTGAGTATCAACAATTCAGTTTATATGTCTGGCTTTACATTTGCAGAGTCCATAGTAACTCCTTACCCCAATAATATGTTACAACGTTTAGCAGTTTGAAGTACACAAGCAATCACTACTTGCAACAACTCGTGGGAGAAAAATACACACAAGCCAAACTGTTTATACTCATACAATCAGCAGGAGCCTGTCACTTACTGAGTTTATTTCAACTGAAATATTTTTGAACTCTATCTATTATATCTATCCATTATTATACGCATGTATGGCACAATCACGTTGACACACCGCTCTCACCAGATCACAGAAGTTAAGCAATGTTGAGCCTGGCCAGTACCAGATGGATGACCATTTGGGAAGGCTAGGCGCTGTATGTACCTTCTGGGAAGGTTGGGTGTGGGGCCAGCACCCTCACCCTGTAAAAAGAACTCCTCGCTATAAAAGCATCTACAAAAAAAAGTTGTAGATGGCCTATGCCCCTCCAGGAGTGTAAGGCTATGGATGGATGGGATTATAATATGCACTTTTAAATCTTCTATACTTTCTGACTGGGTGATACTGTACATATTTAACAATGCAGAAATAGTATTTTCACATCCGTATTATTTTGATTTTTTAAACAACTGTTCTCATCGTGAGTGTCATTTTCACACTGTTTTGATCGATATAAGCTCTGACTTCCTTCAGGCGTATCTTGTTGAACTAATGAATATTTCTGTTGAACTCAGGATTTTGGACAGAATTTGGAGCAGGAACTCTTTATTTAGTTCACGGGGGTAGCATGCTCTCATTCCATCAGCCATGACTGTATACCACAATCAGCCGGCCACCGAGGTGTGACCGACAGACGTGTTATAGTAAATGTCTTAAAGCGGTCTCATGAAGACATGAAGATGGGCCAGTCATTAGGGTCTGTGTAGTAAGAAGAAAATCATACCTGAGATGTTGGTTTTGGGTGTGGCTCCTTTCCTTTCTCAAGATGATCTCTTCACCCTGGTGGCATTCTGGTAGGAATCTTCATTTCTTTGTCCTCAGGGCCGCCTTTTGACTTAAGACATTTATGAAGGCATTCATGGCAGACACAAGAAAAATGACACGCGACACAATTGTAATATACAAAGGTATAACTAACTATTTTATTTTACATTAGAGATACAATATATATTACAAAAAAAACAATTTACAATTAATTTTTACAATAGGCTTTTCAAAGCTAACTAACCTACCCTAACTAGTGTTGAGGGAGGGGGTGGCCCCCCCTCATTTACGGAGAGACAGTCTATGCGTCCTCACATCATGGTGGTCGTGCAGGAAAGAGACAGAAAGATAGCAAGGGGATTATGGGAAGGGGTTTCTTTGTATCTCTACGCTCATGGACAGTTTACCACCCGTCCATGCTGCAGAGTGTGTTAGAAACAGTGGCACAAGGAAATAGTGCCACATCCCTCCCTATGCTATCCGAAATTTATGAGCATTCATAAATTTCAGAAGTCCATAATTTTCCGTGAATGGTGCGTCAACCGGCCGTCAGCAATCAATGTCTCCATGCTCTACGTTCCATCAGGAACTCAGTGAAGCAAGTTATCTTTTCCACCAGGCTCCTGGTAGGCTGGTATACTGCTTCAAATACCAGAGAGGGTAATCATCCTCGCCCTCCATCGAGGCAATGGCATCACGATTTCAGTTACTGGATTTACACTTTGTTAAGCAACCAGTATAATATTTTTTTAACAAAGCCGGATTTTACGTGAGTTCATCACGCCGACCTATACGTAGTTGACTAAGCCGGATTCTACGTGAGTTTATCACGCCGACCTATACGTATTTCACTAAGCCGGATTCTACGTGAGTTTATCACGCCGACCTATACGTATTTCACTAAGCCGGATTCTACGTGAGTCTATCACGCCGACCTATACGTATTTCACTAAGCCGGATTCTACGTGAGTTTATCACGCCGACCTATACGTATTTCACTAAGCCGGATTCTACGTGAGTTTATCACGCCGACCTATACGTATTTGACTAAGCCGGATTCTACGTGAGTTTATCACGCCGACCTATACGTATTTCACTAAGCCGGATTCTACGTGAGTTTATCACGCCGACCTATACGTATTTCACTAAGCCGGATATTACGTGAGTTTATCACGCCGACCTATACGTATTTCACTAAGCCGGATTCTACGTGAGTTTATCACGCCGACCTATACATATTTCACTAAGCCGGATTCTACGTGAGTTTATCACGCCGACCTATACGTATTTTAATTTAGTCTGCATAACATTATTTTCGTAACTGGATTTACGCTCCCTTCAGCAACCAGTATAATGTATTTTAACCAAGTCGGAGTTACGTGACCTCATCACGCCGACCTATATGTATTCCAAGTTATTACTTCAGTTACTGGACTTACGCTCTCTTCAGCAACCAGTATAATGTATTTTCAGTGAAGCAAGTTATCTTTTTCCACCAGGCTCCTGGTAGACTGGTATACTGCTTCAAATACCAGAGAGGGTAATCATCCTCGCCCTCCATCGAGGCAATGGAGTAACTGGATTTACACTTTTTTAAGCAACCAGTATAATATTTTTTTAATAAGTCGGGGTTACGTGACCTCATCACGCCGACCTATATGGATTTAGTAAAACCTTGGTCTTCAGAGGTTCTAATCCAATTAATTCTGTTAGAGCAAGGAGTCTGCCGCCGAGCGACCAATAAAAACTATCCACCACGGAATATTTATTAATTATATAAAGAATTAATTAAGAAGGGCACTCAGCCTTCATGAGTTAGAATACTCAATTAGGGGGGAAAAAAAATTTCCAAAAATAAACAATTCAGAAACCTGGTATACATTAAATCAATGAAATAGGGTGTTAACAATTTTTTTTTCCTTAAAAAGAAAACATTTTTAAAAAATCATTTCAGAGCACCTCGGTCACAATTAGAATTTGTTTACACAATGCAAACGCATTTCAGTCATTACATTCATAATTAACTTTTTCCCAAATTTCAGGGTACATTTAAAAAGTATATGTATTTTTTCAAAACTTGATTTACAAAAGATCATTAAAATTTAATTCCAAAATTTAAAAATTATTTCAAGTATTTTGGTTCATCGTTAAAATCAATTTATGTTAGTTAACTTCTTTCCAAAGTAAGTCATTTATTATTATAAAAACCAATCTTCTCAAAAGGTCATAAACTTCGAATAGACCCATTTTTCGTAATACAATTCAAAAATTATTCCAAACATTTGGTTCATTATTAAAATTAATCTTCCGAAAAGATCATAGAAAATTCATTTTGAATCAATTCACCCTTCACAATGAGATTCAGAAACATCCCAAATTTTTCATTTCGTAATTATTATTTTTAAAATTCAGTGTACATTTACAGTTATTTAATTGATTCTTAAAAATCATTTCTTCTTTTAGACCATTATCCAGGTCATTTCGAATTCAGAAACTTTTCATGTTAATTAACTTTATTTTCCAAGTAATTATTTTATCATTTAAAAGCAATTCTTTTCCTAAACTCACTCACAAGGATTATTTCGAACTAATAAACTCCCGCCACACCTGGGAGTCACATTAGTTAACGACCAGTTCTGTATAGTTAACAGCTCGAAAAAATTAAAGTTTCAATTAAAGAGAGATCTTTCTAGACTGAGGAAATCTTTTTTTTTTTCTTAATAATTAATTCAATTTTACGTATATACTCCTCAGTCAATATTTCAGGGACCCCTATCATACGGTCCAATTTCAAATAAACCTTCAATTAAAGAATTTGCTCGAATAATTCTTCCTTAAAATCATCTAGAGTTCAGGAAAATCTCTTTCGTTAGTCAAACAATATTTCCTTAGAAATTATTAAAAATTCAGAGAATATTCGAAATGTAATAGCGTAATTTTTCTTTAAGAAAAACTATGAACATCTCAGAGAACTCTTAAAAAATTAACGTAATCATGTAACAGTTGGCTTTTCCAAACACTCGAAGACTTCAAAAAAAGTACTTTAAGTGCTGTTTGAATAATCGTCTCAGTTTTTATTTTTAATAAAAACCAATTGAAGACATCATTTAATGTAATTTAACGAAGCATAAATAATTTTGTTCTTTAAACTTGGTAGAAAAATTTAAAAAACTCCAAGTTAATTCGTTATTATATGCCCTCCTGCAATCAGCCATGGGGGTTTAGCTATACAATCATTAAAACACAAGAGTAGAGAGAGAGAATGAGGGGGAAAGAAGGGGATAGAGACAGAGCGATGCCATTACACACCCTACCACCCCCATAACACTATTACGTAATCTCACAAAAAAAACTCTTCGATTTTAAAAGTCACTCTCTCGTCCCCAAAAAAGCTTGCAGAGGGTGAAAGAATGGTAGACAACACGAGAGGTGGTGAAAGAGAGGAAGAGAAACAGAGGCAGGTCGCATTGTTCCACCACCCATCCCTCAACACCCTCACAAACACCATGACGAGGTCATCTTCGCTTCCTTCCTATGTGCGGCCATTGTTTCAAACAAATGAGTGACAGGTAGACATTAAACATTTCTACGAGTTTAAAACAATTAACTAAATAGAAAAACAATCTTATTTTGAACAATTTTGTTAAAGGCATTCTCACACAAAAAAAAACGTTCACATTATGTAATCCACATTTTTAGCAATCCATTTTTTCTTTCCTTTTTTTTAAACAGACAAATCAAAATTAATAAAAAAAAACATAATCAAATCAAAAAAACCACATATGTTTCGGCATTAACTGCTAATCTAACCCGAAAAAAAAAACACATCAACTGTTCATGGAATAAAATGTAATGTAAAAGTTCTATTTTTTTCAAATCTAAATCTAACACTTGCAAAGTCAAAAGCAATTTTTTAAAAAGTCCTATATCTTTATAAACCTGAAATAAAGATCAGATAAAAAATGTTAGGTATCCTTTATTTTATTTCCTTTTTTTTTTTTTAAATTTATTTTTCGAGCTTCGTGTTTGAAGGATTTTTTTCTTTTTTTTTTTTCTTTCATGTAATAACAAGATGCATAGATATACACACATATCGATATATATCCGGAGAGAGACAGAAAGAGAGAAAGCGTGAGAGAGAAAGAGATATTGCATATTCTAGAGACACTTTTTTCTCGTCTCTGTTTTTTTTTTTTTTTTTGTGTGTGTGGGACACATTTCTTACTTTTTTTTCGAAGGGTTACTTTCAATACTCTTTTTTTTTTTTTTTTTTTTTTTAAACCGATCTTTTGTAAACTGTTTTTTTTTTTTTTTTTTTTTTTTGTAGGTGCAAGACAATTTTTTGTTCAGGTTCTGAATTTTCTTTTTTGAGTGCGTTTTTTTTTTTTTTTTTTTTTTGTGCGCGTGTGTACTGGTCTGCCATTTTTTTAAAATTTTGCCAGAAATAATAGTTTTTTCCGTTTTTAAAGACCGTGGACCATTTTTTTTTTTATTCGATTCGTCTAGTGGTCGTTATTTTTGGTTGTGCCGTGGGTTTAAGAGTCGAAATTATTTCCATGCTGGGAAACAATATGTTCTGGTCATAGTGCATCATTTATACTGCGACACAGATGCGACGAGATCCGTCTGGTAATTAACCAGGGTCAATCCTGCGTCTTAAGGCAACCATTTATACCACAATCAGCCGGCCACCGAGGTGTGACCGACAGACGTGTTATAGTAAATGTCTTAAAGCGGTCTCATGAAGACATGAAGATGGGCCAGTCATTAGGGTCTGTGTAGTAAGAAGAAAATCATACCTGAGATGTTGGTTTTGGGTGTGGCTCCTTTCCTTTCTCAAGATGATCTCTTCACCCTGGTGGCATTCTGGTAGGAATCTTCATTTCTTTGTCCTCAGGGCCGCCTTTTGACTTAAGACATTTATGAAGGCATTCATGGCAGACACAAGAAAAATGACACGCGACACAATTGTAATATACAAAGGTATAACTAACTATTTTATTTTACATTAGAGATACAATATATATTACAAAAAAAACAATTTACAATTAATTTTTACAATAGGCTTTTCAAAGCTAACTAACCTACCCTAACTAGTGTTGAGGGAGGGGGTGGCCCCCCCTCATTTACGGAGAGACAGTCTATGCGTCCTCACATCATGGTGGTCGTGCAGGAAAGAGACAGAAAGATAGCAAGGGGATTATGGGAAGGGGTTTCTTTGTATCTCTACGCTCATGGACAGTTTACCACCCGTCCATGCTGCAGAGTGTGTTAGAAACAGTGGCACAAGGAAATAGTGCCACAACTGGATAGAGGTCCTAAGTAATCCGAAATTGTATTTTTCAGGTGCCAACACTGAGAACTGAAGCTTCAACGTTCAGGAGTGTATAACTTCTAAAATTGATTTTTTCAAGTACTCTAACCACTGCGCCACATGTCCTTCGAAATGTTGGAAAAATAACACTCAAGATGAGAACAGTAGTCTGAAGAATCCAAATAATACAAATAACCAATCTTCATCTAAAATATTCAGAAAAGTATTTCCACATCTTGTTCTTCAGTGCATTAGTGTATCCATAAAATTATCTATCTCCCTCAAATAGAGGGGAAAATGCGACACAAGGTTCCGGAAAGTGGGATTAAAGAACCAGCGCCATAGAGAAAGAGCACTCTAGCTTGCAAAAACATGCTTATGCATCCCCGTTGGAATTCCTGCAACTCAAGAAGGTCCTATACGATATATTAACCCTTTTTGGGTTATTAAATGCTGAATTTAATAATTTTCCAAGTTGTTCATATTTTCAAATATTTTTCATGAAGTTTAGCTTAATTGCTTTGTTTTATGGCCTATCAACCCTTTTCAGGTTATGTTTGCTGAATGAAGTCATTGTAGGAACAAATTTTATGCTTCAAGTTTTTAATATATTTCAATAACACTCAGAATACATAGACGATTGCTGATCGACTTCTTTACAGGTTTTATGCAACCATGTTTCAAAGTAAAACATAGAGCTTCCATTTGAATTAGTTGATCACTGTTCCGTTGAATTGGTCAGAATAATTGGGCGTCACACAATTCATTCTCTTCATTCATATTTTATTCATAATATTTAGATTCAATAGCGATTGCCTCTGTGTAATTATTGGCATGTTAGTTATGTATAGTGCCTCTTCCATCAACTGTCTATTGTCTAATCTATCAAATGTGTTAGCCCTATCTGCCTAGTCACTTCCGGTTCCGGATTCAAGAGAACTAAGTGGGATTAGATGAGTGATTTGCCTTTATCCCTTAAACTGGCCTTTTCTACAAGTTTTTTTTTTTTTATCTCTATTGAAAGCAAAAATAGGTCAACAACTAAAGTAAAGTGACCAATTTTTACAAAAAAAAAAAAAGAAAAGAAAAACAATGTTTGGGTCAAATCAATTCGATCACGTGATCAGCCAACATGACATATTTTTCATATCTTTTGAATAACCTAACATCTCGATTTGTAGCAAGAATTAAAATATTCGTACAATGATCTAACAATCATTTATATTTATCTGCTTATTCAACAACAACGCCAACACTCGTATAACATCTTTAATAATTTCGGAGGAAATTCTTCCCTTCTCAAAAAGGAAAAGAGAAGGGTTAATATTTCTCCTGAAATTATTCAAAATATTACACCATCCTGGATATTTTTATTATTATTATTATTAGTAGTAGTAGTAGTAGTAGTAAATTTAATATTCATTGATTTGATATGTGAAAGATTTTTCAAAAAATAAGCAGATTTTGTTCAGATTCGTAACCCAAATATTGTTTTTGTTTATACTTCCTTTAATCAATCTTTTTTCTTTTTTTTGCATTGCATTGCTATTAGCCTTCAAAAGTACCCACATATTTAAAACCTCTGGCCTTGATGGAGGCGAGACTAAAAATTGCTATTAGCCTTCAAAAGTACCCACATATTTAAAACCTCTGGCCTTGATGGAGGCGAGACTAAAACTTACTGCTACGGTTTCAAATGATCTGATATAACAGCAAGGGGAGACTTGATTCCAAATATTTCCAATATATTATATCCCCCCCACACTTTTAGAAATAGGGTACGATTATGAATATTTCCAGTATCTTATACACTGTGAAATTCATTTCATGTATGAAAACCAAAGAGAGGAGATATGATATACACAATTTAGATCATTACCTTTCCAACAAGTCTTAATTTGTTAAATTCTGATCAATAGTCGCTGAGATTTGGAACTTATAAAATTGCTAAAAAAAGGTGGCATATATGGATATATCTATACTGGCAGCCAAATTGAATATTGAAATGCTCATATATTTGGTTCTATGGAACGAAATTACATGCAAATTTGCAGGTTTTTTTAAGATTATAATACAGTTCTATCGCTAAAATTTTTTGACAACTGGTAAAAATATATATATTTTTAAGCCAATATATATATATATATATATATATATATATATATATATATATATATATAATTTAAAGGAGATTAGAACAATAGTCTAAAGAGCAGAGTGTATTTTAATGTAATAGTAAAATTACTAGTTTAATTAAAATACAGGGAAAGAAAAAGTGCTCGTTGTAATTTAGATATATAATAAGCTCAATAGGTAAATATCCTAGAGCTAATTTAATATTTAGTAATGTGATTAATAATTTAAAATATATACATGCATATATATGAAAAAGTACACACATATATATATACATATACATAAATATACATATATATATACATGTGTGTATGTACGTATGTATGTATTTATGTATAATATTGTACTTAAACCAAATTTATATTTATAATTTTACTCTATTTTATTTCTATCTCTAACCCATATTAATTTTCTTATCAAGTTTAAATCCATACCTTTATTTTAATCTTTTTCCAGATACATCTGCCTTACTTTAATGCTAGGTTTATTTATGGTGTCTTTTACATTTAATAAAAACCTTTCCCAATATTTGCTGATGAGGAAACCTTGTTTGATAAAAAACTATATGTAATAATTATTTTCCGTAACTTGATGTCTACCACAATAAAAAAAAATTGTTTTCCGAAACGATCGTATAAATAATTGATTTTGTTGTTGTTCCTTCTTATGAAACGGATTTTTAATTTAATTATAATTTGATTTTTAAATTATCAATCATATTACTAAATATAAATATATATATATATATATATATATATATATATATATATATATATATATATAAGAGCAAACAGTTAATAAAACATGTTAAAAAACACTTTGAAAAGGAGTTAAAAACATATTTAATCTGAAAAGGAAACATTTGATAAGGACTATCCAATTATCAACTGTTTCCTTTTCAAATTAAATATATTTTTAACTCTTCGTCAAAGTGTTTTTTAACATGTTTTATTAACTGTTTGCTCTTATTATAAGCTCTATCTCCTATTTAGTTTTATCGAGCTTTTACATCTGGTTGAGATTACTTTATAAATATTAATTCTTTAATATTTATAATATACTTTAGTTTTACCATCTTGGATTATTTTGGTAAATTTAATTGTACTTTATATATATATATATATATATATATATATATATATATATAGTAGCAAAAGTACCCGTCGTTGACTGGGTTCAAGAACAGCCTACAGAAAATCGACTTTGATTTATGAAAGTATGATAGGTTATGAAAAGGAAGGGTTGTAAAGAGATAGCTTCGAATTCGGGGGTATCAAAACCAAAGCAAAATATGATGAAAGTAAAAATAAAATAGATAAACCCCATAATTTATTATACCATACCTGTTCACACTGAAACACTTATCACAATATTCTGTGGATCTATATTAAAAACCTTGTAAAACTTTGTGACATATTTCCATTCTATGGAGGTCAGGTGCAAACAAACACCCCATAATTTGATTATACCATATTTCTTCAAACTGACACATAATTATCAAAGTATACTTACGCAGATAGATATGAAAAGTCTTTATTAAAGTTTGTGCCTATTTCCATTCTATGGAGGCCAAGCGTGAATGCAGCCCCCACAATTTTATTATACCATCCCTATTTAAGTTAAAACATACTTATCAAAGTATTATTATGTATATCTATATCAAAAACATTTGTAAACGTTTTTTTTTTTTAATTTTTAAATTTTTATTTCCATACTTTGTGGACCAGGCGCGTATGCAGACCCCACAATTTTAATGAATTATCATTATGCCAGATCAAACATATCCATTCCTGTGTCTCGATACATCTTCTATCATTATATGTGATCAGTTTTCTATAATAGTCAACCATATAGAAGCCTATTCGTGACCAGACACACACACAGACGTTCAGCTTTATATTATATTATATTATATATATATATATATATATATATATATATATATATATATATATATATATATATGTTTCTTGCATGCTTTTCCCGTTAGGGATTTCCCCCCCCCCCCCGCCTTGTTTCTTTCCATTCAAAGAATTCTACATTGCCTTAAGTGTGTTTATTCATAAAGTCTGAAGAAATGCTGGTTTTTGAAAATTTTCAAACGATATATTACTTGAAATTGTCGAATTAGACATTGAAACAATTGTAATGTAAAATGAAATACATTTTTTGTTGCCATCAACACCTTATCTTGAAGTTTTGATTTTGCACACACAGTATATATATATATATATATATATATATATATATATATATATATATATATATATATATATATATATATTATAAACTTCTTAAGGAGTAGATAGGCACTTTCTTTCACCTGGCTTCCATACACCTTCTTTACCTATTAGCCAGGCGTAGAGGTCGAATCACAGGGAGTCGACAGAAACACAGTGGTCGATCTTGTTTCCTGACTAGGGCAATAAACGCCGTTTTCCCCACCCTCGACAAATCCCATCCCTTAAAGTGTGTACTTGGTAGTGCTTGAATGTGGTAATGCCAGTGCAAGTACATTAGGTTGACCATCATCTGATGAGTTGAGGGTACCGGATAGACAGTTCCTGGCTGCTGTTCCCGACCCTAACTCTTTGGTAGTGCTTAGAGTGGCTGCTCCATCAACAGTTGTATAATATCGGGATGTTTGTAGTGCCATGTCACGTATGGAAAGGGACCCTGCACTCATCCCGGTGGGCTACCCTGAGGCCACAATCCTAGTAGATGGAGGGACAACTAATGGTCTGCTTATGTTGCATGTCTGGTATTCTGCATAACCACTTGCTCAGCACCCCTTACCTAAACTGAAACTCTTAAAAATAAAAATGACAGTACATTAAAAAATTACGCTAAAACCAGGCCAAAACACAAATAAAACCAACCTGCCTTTTCCCTTGAGGCTTGCATTTACAAACATCCGTTGGGCTTAGAACTAATTTAAATGATGTTGAAGCATTTCTCCTAACAAACACCCCGGATATCTTAGCACTAAGTGAGACTAACCTACACTCCTCCATCCTCTCTAACTACTTTAACATGCTTGAATATCTCCCACTCTGCCTTAAGGACTCTGGCAGACATATGCACGAGCTTGGAGTCTACATTCCAAACCCCCCTCCTCTTGACTAGAGAAACTAAACTAGAATCAGACGACCAAGCCTTTATGTGCTTTAGACTTAACATGCAACATAACATTAGCTACTTTTATTTTCTCTACCACTCTCCCTCGACCCAGGACAGCACCCTAATAAACAAAGTCTCTGACAGCATAGATACAGCATTTTCCCTCCACACTAGCGCACAAGTTCATGTATTTGGTGACTTCAATGTCCATCACAGCAACTGGCTTGGATTTTCTACTTACACAGACGCAGCTGGTACCACAACACATAACTTCTCTATATCTCATTCCCTATCACAGATGGTTACGTTTCCAACCTGTTTCCCAGACCAGCAAGAACAACACGCATCACTTCTAGATCTGTTTCTGACCACACTTCCCAATGACTGTGTAACGAATGCCCACAGCCCACTTGGGAACGCCGATCATGCAATGGTAATGGTTGAAATAGCCCTAAACTCTAGAGCGAAAACTGAAGAGCCACTGCTCAAAACAATGAGATAATTATAAAAAGGCTTACTGGGAAGCCATCAGGGATCTCATCAGGGACGCCCCATGGCAAAATATCTGTTCACTTACTGCTGAACATTGTGCAAATGAGATCACTGAATGGTTCAAAACGGCAATTGAAGCACATGTTCCCACGCACAAATTTTATAGCAATCCCCACTCTCCCCAATGGTTTACTTCTACTTGTGCAGCTGTCATAGAGCAAAGGCAGCATGCGTACCGCAGATTTAACAGAAGTATATAGAAACCAGAAATAACTGTAAGAAAGAAATAGTGACAGCTAAGAGAGAATTTACTGAAACCACCAAAAAATGCATTGAAGCACAGAAATTAGGAACCCATGACTTCTGGAAAATCTACACCAGTGTAGTAAATAATGGGTAATCAACAATTCCCCCACTATCCAACAATCATGAGATTGTTTGCTCTACAACTGAGAAGGCTAACATGCTTGCCAGACGGGCCTCCAACTCCACACTGGACCCTGCTAACCACCCCCTCCCTGACTTTTCTTTGTGGACAGATGCCACACTAGATGATCTGACAATCACTCCTTCTCAGGTGTATGCTATCATAAGAAATCTTGACACTGCAAAAGCATGTGGACCTGATCTGATCCCGTCTGTGCTATTAAAAAAGTGTGCCGCTGAAGTAGCTCCAGTTCTCTCCAAACTTTACAAGAAATGCCTTAATGAATCTTGCTTTCCTGCCTGCTGGAAAACTGCTTCTGCGGTACCAGTTTTCAAGAATTCTGGCGAAAGAACTGACTCAGTAAATTATCGCTCCATTAGCCTCCTCCCACTTTTCGACAAAATATTTGAGACCATAATTAACAAAGCTCTAGTCCATCACCTTACAGATGCTAAACTTCTGACTGACTAACAATATGGATTTAGGCAAGCCCGTTCCATAGCAGACATCCTAACTGTAATCTTAGAACATATATACCATTCACTGGATAAAGCGGAGGAGGGTAGAGCGGTAATTCTAGATATATCTAAGGCTTTGGACAAGGTATGTCATGAGGGTCTTCTCAAGAAAATCAGATCATACGGTATCACTGGAAGAATACATAACATAATTAAATCCTTCTTAGAAAATCCAGGTTGTCCTTGACGGTCATACATCTAAACAATATGATATAAATGCGGGATTGCCTCAGGGATCTATCCTTGGACCTCTATTATTCCTAATATTCATAAATGACCTCCCTGACAAAATTGTCTGTAAGATGGGTATATATGCTGACGACATCATGCTCTATAACAGACATGACAGGAAAACAAATAAACACATATTTAAAAAAATGGCAGAAACACTAGACGATGATCTCCGATCCGTAGTGGAATGGGGACAAAAATTGATGGTCACATTCAATGCTGCCAAGACTAAACTTGTTTCCTTCAATAATTACAAGAAACCTTCTCTACCACTAATAGCAATGGCCAATGACTCTTTATCTGAAAGTACATCTTTTAAACTCCTCAGCCTAACGTTCACAGGAAACATGAGTTGGAACAATTACATTGAGAGTATTGCCAGGACCGCTGCAAAGAAGGTAGGTTCTCTCTACCGTACTAGAAAGCTACTAACGCCGGAAAGTATCCTATACCTCTATAAGGTCACCATTCGCCCATGTATGGAGTATTGTTGTCATATTTGGGCTGGTGCATCTGCCACTAATCTCTCACTCCTAGACAAGGTTCAAAAGAAAGTCGCCAATCTGATAGGTCCTGAACTGTCATCTAAACTTCAGCCTCTGTCCCATCGACGAAATATTGCATCCCTCTGCCTGTTCTACAAGTACTTTAACGGTGAATGCTCTGACGAACTGCAAGCACTTGTGCCCCTTTGGCATAAATACCCCCGACAAATCTAACAAGCAGCTAAATCCCACCCCTTTACAGTAGAAATCCCTAGATGTAAGAGAGCCTTCTACTACAGTAGTTTTTTCTCCAGAACTGCTAGACCTTGGAATTCCCTTCCGAGTCCCTGCTTCCCCAACTGTACTGACATGCAGAAGTTCAAGTGTAATGTGAACCGACATCTTGCTGCTCAACTCCCTACACAGTACCCCTGATGCTTATGTCCCTGATAGTAGCCCCCTACAACAAAGTGGCAATGTGCCTTGTTTGGGGTGAAAATGTAATTTATATATATATATATATATATATATATAACCGTATTTATCGTTAAAAAAACAACAAAGCAATAAAAATAAACAGTAAAGTCATCTAGGAGTTCATGGCAAACGGTTAACGCACTGGACTGTGATACACATGGTCTGGAGTTCGATTCCTAGAAACAGACAAGCTACACTGACTAGAGGTAGTTACCTTGAAACATGCATGTATGTAGATTACTGTTTTAAAAAATAATAAAAATAAATAAAATGTTATATACGTCCAAATAAATAATGGGCGACTTTCTAGGTAAATAAAAATGAGCTTCGAGGCTAAGCCACTATCTAACCGTATTTATCATTAAAACAACAACAAACATATATATATATATATATATATATATATATATATATATATATATATATATATAAGAAACAAAGAAAAGTCAGAAAGACGGGTTTTTTACAAATAATTTACTAGTTAGGATTTTTCAAGTCATTAAAACTGCAGGATGGTCTCATAATTAAATAGTCAAGCAAGATGATTGGTAGTCCGTTAGCCTTTGTGGCGACTGCATTCCGCCAAGCTGGTAATGTCCCAATTACCATGGTGACCTGAAAAGCGCCCAGTACTTTTATGTTGAGCGAAAAACATTCATGATGAGGGTGTTAGTTAGCTGTAATATGGGTAAACCCTTACCTGATGATGATCATCATGATCATCATCATCGTCATCATTATGAGTGCTATTATATATTACGAATGTATGTATGCTACACTAGCCTCCCAAAGAGGAGATAATGACTGGGATGGTTGGTATCATTGCAACAGAACAGATATTACACTGCCCCTCTCTAAAAAAAAATAAATTACTCCCCCCCACCCAGGACAGTGGCTTCATAACAACATCCGTTTCCCCCAAAAGGGGAAGGTAATGCCTGGTAGAATTATTTTACGATGAACAAACATATGTAATACTGTACTCCCCTCCCTCGCCCTCATCAAAGAAGAAAGAGGAGGTGTTGACAAACACACTGAAAAATGGTACATGACTGAATTGAGCAGTAAAAGATAATAGTATAGGTTCGACTTTAAACAAACAGATACCAAATCTCCATTAGAAATTGATTTAGTCATTGGCCATTCTCACTGGAGTGATTATCAGTGATCGCTCGCTGGCGACTGATTAGTATAAGATTTGAGACCATTTTGGAATACAAAATGCTGTATGCCATCTTCTTTAACCAGATATACATATGATTTGGGACCATATTATTGAATATATATATATATATATATATATATATATATATATATATATATATATATATATATACATATATATTAACGGCTATATGCCTGTCTGTCTGTTTATTAGTCTGTCTGTCTGTCTCTATATTTTCAAACTCTATCTCTTCCGAAACTAAAAGTCGCAGAGTGGCGCTAGGAGCCACAAATGATTGGATTTTTTACGGGTTGTGCTTTTATGGGTCTTTAGCCAGTAAAAATATTTTTAAGGGGTCAAAAATGAAAAAAAAAATCATTAAACATTCAGTATATTCATGTTAGTTTATTTTTTATTTATTCATTTATGTTTTTGAATGCTTCGGTTTCGATTCTAGCTGATCGCACCTAAATGCTTTTCTTTTTTACTTTTGAAATCACGACTTTATAATAACATACATGAAATCTTGACAAATTGAAAGATCATATTTAAACGTATTTTACGCCCGGGCAAAGTTGGGTCTCTCCACCCTCCATGCTAGTATATATATATATATATATATATATATATATATATATATATAAAACTCAGATGTCCTTGTAATGTAATGAGTGTTGTAACCAAACATCCGGTTTACGACTTCCGGTTGCGCATGTGTACATAAACATAAACCCATAACAGTGTAAACAAATGAACACAAATTGCTACTTTTTCAGAATTTGACCTGCGGACTGAAATATTAGCGTTATTATTTAGAAATTATTATTTAACATGGGAAGGGTGGGGATTTTTGCAACTATTTTGTATTACAACTATACTGTCGCAATTTTCTTACAAATAAATATACTTTGACCCGTTGACAACTATAAGAGCATTTTACAACGGCGATTTACCCACGTTCTTCCTTTTTTTTATTAATTTATTCTCCGTTTTTTAATACACCTTTCATAAAAACATACATACATTGTCTTCTACACTACCAATATAAATAAATAACCCCGAAAATGTTGTTGTTTTTACAAATAAATAATCAACACAATAAAACGTATTGTTTTACTGTGTACTTTTTCAGCATCCCAATTATTTTTGTTTTTCGTGTTTAAATTATCCAAATAAACAATTGTTAATACTTTCTGCTTTTTTTTTTTACATCGTTCATTTCCACATTGTGTTAATTAGTTTTATTGGCCTTATTATTAACATACATTAAATATTTGACCCAATGAGTCATGAATGTTTGTTTAAAATAAATAAAAAAGTTACATTTTATTTTCATTTTCTATTTAAAAAGCCATTCTTAACATGGGGAGAGTGTTTTTAACTATTCTGTACTTTCAACTAACAATTTCATTTGAAAAAGATATATCAAAATTTGACTTTAACTTGAAGTATTACGGTATCAGTTCAGTGCACATTTACCTATAAGTATGACAAACCACTTATAATTCAATGGCTGTAAGTTTTTCTTTTCAAAAATAAACAATTATAAACAGAACGACTCATAGAAACCTATCTATATTCTTTTTTCATTTTAATATACTTTCATAGAAATGTTTCTGTTATGTCACAAAAACTATTTTCTTTACGGCAGAAATGTCACGGTCATACATGAATTCTATAGCTAATCTAACATACTGACCCAACGGGTCACGGGTAGTCTAGTATATATATATAACAATAGAATTTAAATTTCAGCGACTATATCTTTATCAACAAAGATATTCATTCTTTACGGTCGTTTCATCATTCATCAAACAAGGTACATAAACATATCTTGAATTTTCTAGAATGATAATTCATTACCAGAAAAAAAAGAAAAACATACAAAACAACACCCAAAAATCTACAAAGAAAGGGAACAAAAATCACTTTTTTTTTTTTTTATATATAGGCATCACCACATTATCAAGGCCAAGAGGCCACTCAAGGATAAGGGTTAAAGAGTGTACAGTAGACATTGGACAATATAGTAATCATTAGTAATGAAAATTTGGTAAATTTGATAACTTATATAGAACGGCTCATCAAGAACTTATTTTCGTTAGACTTGAACACAACCATATTGTAGTCAGCCGGAAAGCAGGAAAACGGAAGACAATTCCACAGGTGTGCAGTTCTAAGAAAGAAGCTTTGTTCATGGAATCTACATTTAGGTTTAGGCACAGATAAAGAGTGGGGGGAATTATTGATAGTGTGTACAGCTAGACGAGTGTTTCTTGTGAAAGTTTGGCGAGGGGGGACCATAGATTGAAGCTCAGTTGAACACCTTCCATGAAAATAACGATAAATCAGAGAGAAACTCGCAACATCTCTTCTGTGAGATAGAGGTTGCAAGGAAGAGAAAAGGACATCTCCTACGAGGCAACGAAGTCTATTTTGAACTCTATCAAGGCAGGACAAGTCCTTTCTAGCAGCTCCTGCCCAGATGTGGCAACAATATTCCATCCTTGGACGTACCTGGCTCTTATATAGATAGAGAATAGCATCAGCAGTGAGATATTTACTGGATCGATAGAAAGATCCCACCATTTTTCCAGCGGCAGTTTCGATTTCCATTTGTAAACATTTCTATGCGTGAATCATTTTCAAAACAAATTTTGTGTTGTGTTTCTGAATGTTTTTTTAGATGAAGATTGATAATCTGTATTATTTGCAAAACTTGAACTACTGTTCTCATCTTGAGTGTTATTTTCATAACATTTCGGTTGGTGTAACCTTCAACCTTCTTCAGGTGTATCTTGTCGAAGTCAGAAATCTTTCAATCGAACTCGTGAATCTGCATAAAATTTCAAATGGAACCCGTGATTTAATTCACAAAGGTAGCATGTTCTCATTTTGTCAGCCATGACTGAGTAGAAATCCTTAGTAACCCACATTGTATTTTGATTGTCACCTGCACTAAGGACTGAATCCTCAACCTCCGGAAGAATGTAACTTACAACTAAATTTTACCAAATACTTTATCCACTGCACTGAAAAATGCTATCATAACTGTTCTAATCTACTGATCCAAAAATGCTCACCCATTCTTTCAGTGTGACCACACCATCAAAATCTCCTGTTCTGAACACATCTCCTTATACACTCTAGATTTAAATTTCCCTTCAAGTCGTCAGAACTAAGCTTGCCTTTAAAATTCATATCACACATACATCATATCATTCTCATATTACTTCTCTACATGCAACGCATGTCCTCAACCCTCACTAACCAGATATCACTACCTCATCACACTGTCAATCAATCAACTACTAAAAACTAAATACAGAACCTCGAAATATGTAGTTAATCTTTTTCCAATATCAAATATGGTGACTAATACACCTAAAGAAGATCGGAGGCTACATCGACGGAAACATCGTGCAAATAACACTCAAAATGAGAATAGTAGTCCAATTAATCCAAATAATATGAACACTCATTCCTCATCTCAAAAATTCAAAACTGTATCACCACACTGCGTACATATGTCTGATAGTCTCTTGCCTTGGTCGACAGTGACGTAACAATTACATAATGACGATCTATTTTTATTTTATACTAATGGGGGTAGTTTTGCCTGAGCATAAAATATGCTTAAATGTGTTTTTTTAATTTGTCTAGATTTCATATATATTATTATAGAGTTATGATTTCAAAAGTAAAAAAATAAGTATTTAGGTGGCATCAGGTAGAATCGAAACCGAAACTGTAGCATTCAAAACTGGTGACGTTACCACTGTACCAACATGACACGCATATGAACTGATTAAAAAATTAAAAATAAACTAAAATGAATGTTCAAAATGTATAACGATTTTTTCAATTTTGATCTCTTTTTGACCCCTTAAAAACTATTTTAACTGGATACAGACCCATTAAAGAATGTCCATAAAATACCCAATCATTTGAAGCTCCTAGCGCCGCTCTGCGACTCTTAGTTTCAGAGGAAATAGAGTTTGAAAATATGGAGACAGACAGACAGAAAAACATATGGCCATTTATATATTAGATTTTTGTATTCTGCATGTTCTCACTTGTGTAGTGATACGTTGAGCAATAAGAACATTCTTTGCATAGGTAGTTATATCTGTTTCTGCATAAATCTATTTCCCGTGAAATATAAACAATTTTGTTTGAGACATCAATGTGAGAAGACAAAAGAAAACTCATCAGCTCAATTCCATTTCTATAGTAAATAGCTGTCGGCTGAATCACGGCCTTCATAAACGCTGGTCATGGATGAGTCAACCTGTCTTATATTTCTGAGTTCATAACTCTTTCCAGACCATTAGTTTTGTGTTGAAACTCTTCAATAAAATTGATGTAAATTCTAGAGAAGAAGTTGGTCCTTCTAGCCAAAACGTGGTAAGCTTTTTCTTAATATTCATCAAGGCTAATAGGATGGATACCGAGGCGGCAATCTCCACTTCAAAATGGCCATCTCAACATTTTTATCCATCATCCCAACAAAATTTGCTGTGATCGAATCTTGTTAGCACTCCCTGATAGAGGTGCTTCGGTCAGCTGGCAATAAACCTATCTCCTCTGTCTCAAAGGAGGTAATTCCTCGTGCTGCATTGTTGAATGTCTATACAATTTTCTAGCTGGCACTTTTCAAATGCTTGCTAAAAGCATATATACATCTTACAATTCTTTTGTCATTATTCTCAAAATCCACACAGAGACGAATTTATCAACATACGTTTTATTTACAATTTAACCTTTTGCCCACCAACAAAGAGAAGGAGACGTTAGTTGCAAGGGTTGTGACACAATGACGGAGATATGTCAAAGATGTCAATCATGCTCGCCGCCATCAGTCTGCTCTCTTCTCTCTCTTCGGTTGTTTATATAATCTCTTGTATAGATATCAATCGACATTCCTGGAAATATAAATATTAAGATATTACATTCTATTTGTTCTATTTTGTATTGCGCAATTCATAATTCCCGACTTGGAATGTGAACAGTTATTTGTTTTCGTGATAATTACAATTCCGATTATTTTCATGGGACACAAGAATGTAGATCCAAATCCATTTGGAATGAGCATGTGTGCACACCTCTGCTTTCCTCGGCATCACCACATTTCCATATCCAACACTGAGTGGATGGCCTCCCCCAGACTGAACAGAAAGGCTAAAAAACAGTAAATTTGTAGATTACTCTCTCTCCGGACTACTGTTCTCATTTTGAGTGTTATTTGCACAACGTTTCGGTCGATGTAACCTCCGACCTTCTTCAGGTGTATCTTGTTGAACTTGGGAATGTTTCTGTCGAGCTCAAGAATCTGCACGGAATTTTGAACGAATTCCTTTATTCAACCCACAGGGGAAACACGCTTTCCCTCCATCAGCCATGTGTCGGTAGAAGTCTCTAGTGCGAATTTTAGAAGCTTTAAACCTATTTTTGTTTCTTGCTACTATCTTTGGAATAGAAAAGGATTTGATGAACCCCCCCCCCTCCAACTTACTTATTGTAGTATTTATAGGCACCCACTCCCGAAAAATAAAATAATGAATTTAAAGCTCGTGTGTTTTGAATTCACTTTTGTGCAGATTCTGTCCAAATTCCCGAATTCGACAGAAACATTCCCGAGTTCAACAAGATACACATGAAGAAGGTAGCAGGTTACATTGATCAAATGCAGTGCAAATAATACTAATAATGAGAAAAAAGTTTGAAATAAAATGAAAATAATGAGAAAAATAATACTAATAATGAGAAAAAAGTTTGAACAATCAATCCACATCTCAAAAATTATAAACTATTCTCTTTACCACACACACACACACACACACACACACACACACACACACACACACAATGAAATTCTACATTTTTTAACGGCGCGTAAAGATTCTGAAAAACTTAATTTAGAGTGAGGTATCAGCTCCGTATTTAAATTTAAAACAAAATGATCCCTCATTTCCGGATCATTCTAAATATTTTAGGGCAGTTAATTAATTTTTTTACCACTAACCTTAAGTCTTAGTGGCAAGGTCCTAAAACTACACATAATTTCCTAAAAAGGTAGGATTACTCCGTCTCTTAAAAAAAAAACAAAATGCACAAAATTATCTCCCATGAAAAAAAAAAAAAATGGTTAACTGTCCTAAAACGTTAGAATAGCACGGAAATGATCATTTTACGTTAAGTTTATATGCGACTAATATCTCACTCTAAGTTCTAAAATAGTTGGGTTTTTTTCTCGTCAATTTTTTCAGGGTGTTAACACGTAATCGCATAAAAAGTAGAATCTCGTTTTTCATTTCAGTTTTTTTTTTTTTGGCGGGGGGGGGGTAATTTAGCTGAGTGTCTAAATGTACATTAATATCCCTGCCTCTCGCTACAATCAAGTTAAATATAAGATCGGTTTAATATGTCTGAATGGGAATCAACTCTCCTTAAAACGGGTACTCTGGATATGTTCCAAATTTGCTGTGGTCGGATCCCATCATCAGTACTCCCCAGTGGCAACGTTCCAAGCGACCAGCGATAAACCGGTAATCCCCCTCCAAAAGGAGAAGGTAACACCTGTGAAGATGGTCTCCTAGAATAGAACAGAGCAATACCTCCCTCTGAGTCGGAAGCGTCTCTATTATTGAAATGAGTACAATTTTTCGTATGGAAGCCTTCATAGTAATAGTAGTAGTAGTAGTAGTAGTTGTTGTTGTTGTGTGGACTGGAACACTGCGTCGACTCGCAATTGATTGATATTATTGGCTTTTATAGGTTTTCTAGGCTCTACTGCACCCCATCCACCCAAACAACAACAACAAGTAGCTTTAATATACTATTAAAGCAATAAAGGTAAAAAGGAAGTTCGCTTATCATTTATCTTTATTATTATTATTATTTTTTTAAATACACTCTGCCTCACAGTTTACAGGTGTCCGTTCGTTGTGCCCACCCACCACATTTAAACAAATCATTTTGGACTTCGGATTACATTTTATCTGGAAAAACAAAGGGGGGCCTTCCAATCCGTCATTTCCAGGAAGGACTGAACTTAAAAAAAAAAAAAAAAAAAAAAAAAATTAAATAGAAGGACGAAGAGAGAAAATGTTTCTTCTTTTTCAAGTATGTAACTTTTTTCTTCTTTTTAACTTTGCTTTTACTGATTTTATACTGATTGAAACTGTAATCTTTTTTTTTTTTCTCCTTTCTTTTAAACATTTTCTTCTTATTCTAAATACTTACCTGGCACGGGCAACCTCGTCCTTAGACCGTAGTGGAGTATGATTTTGCTCGATTATATGAGACCGGTATCCTAAGCATTAACTCCACCTTGGTATATAACCGGTCGCTCATTCTACCGGATATTGTAGATAAGTCCGACCACGACAATGCCCCCCCCCCCACGTCCTTTGGAGGGAAGCTAGATCCCGATCCCTTCCCCCGCACTAAACATCTCGTGTCTAACTTTTCTGTAGTATGCGGCGAGTAAATATACTTTTCTAAATAGTTTATTTTTCTTTTATTAGAAATAGGCTCTTGCTTTTTTGTTATTGTCGTTTAACATTTGCAATTATTTCAAACTAGTTTTATCTACCTGGCGTTGCTCGAGTCAAGATATTGCCGAATGGAAGATATAGAAAAAAAAAAAAAAAAAAAAAAATCAAAATATCGTCATATTTACATTTTTTTTTTTTTTTTTTTAATATGTCTTCAATTTTGTTTTCGCTTTCCCTAATATTATTTTGATTTTATCGTAATTAATATTCGGCCAGGAATTACATACACACGGCATCTTAACACGGAGATAACAATGTAAAAACAGAAAAATGTTAAAGTTGGGGAGAAAGTTTATTGTAATGTCGATTTTTTTTTTTTTTTTTTTTTTTTTTTTTTTTTTTTACCTTTGAAAAATAGGTCCTTATGTAGGCTACGGATCGTGTTATTTTTAAATGGGATTTTCGAGCATTTTTATTATCATAAACTAAAAGAAAAAGTAGTAAAAAAAAATGAGTAAATATTATCAAAGGCAACATAAGTTACTTTTTTTACCTAGCTGGATAATTTTTTTTTTTTAACGCATTTTAAAGTGTTTATTCAATTTTAGAAACAAGTAGTGTCGAGTGTTGCGTTGCGCAAGAACAAGAAAAATGGCTGATATGAGAAAGTATCATCTTTTGAGTCTCGATTATTGCTCAAAACAGAAAATTAAACAAAATACGATATTTTTAAAAAAAATTTTACGACCTGCCCCAGAAACGCCCACACACACACACCTCATGTTAAGAACGGCTTTCGGAATAAACCCATCCCAACCTCCCCATGTTAAGAACGGCTGTCGAGGTTTGGGGGTTATTCCGAAAGCCGTTCTTAACATGGGAAGGTTGGAGTGTTTATAATACGCTGGGGCACGTCGTAAAAATTTACCCAAAATACTGGTCACTCGATAAATATCACGGTAACTTATTAAGAATTAGTTTTTAAATAATAACGTTATTTCGGCACGGTAACCAGGTTCGTATATTTAGTACCCTACGGAGAGTGGACGCGATATGAGGTCGGTTGTAGGCATCTCCTCCCAATGGGATACCCTGGACGGATGCAAAATTTTCTGTGATCTGCCGCGTGTCGGCATTTCTCCTATAAGAGGTGACGTTTCGGACAATCAATGATAAAGAAACCCTTCTCTCGGAGGAGCCAGTAATGCCAATCGAATGTTCCTATTTATTTGCCTCCCCAGGAGGACAGACACGATACTTTTTTTTTTTTATGTGAGGAAAAGCCAGCTCCCCCAAAAGGAGCACTCTTGATTGGAACAAAAGTAAAAATTGCCTCTGTTTAGAAGGACGTCACCTTCACCGACGAAGAACAAAACACATTTAATGCTGTATCAAAACAGAAGTTTTGTTTTTTGTTTTTTAGGAACCCTCTGAAGACCCCCCTCCCCTCGGCACTGGTGCAGTAGTGGTGCAGTGTAGGATTCCCAAGCAAATTGTTTCATTTTTAGGAGAGTTCCTACTGCGCAACAAAGAATTAACAACGCCCCTCTATTAAGAATGAATTTCTAAATTTGCTTAGGATGCTACACTGCACAAGTATCAAAATCGCTAATAAACAAAGAGCACGCATTACGAAAATAGATTAATAAAATAAATAATAAAAACTAAAATAAAAAACAAAAACTTTAAACCTATGCTCGAATATTCCCCCCTCTCAAAAACAACTACAAAATACATAGGAAACATTCGATTTGGAAATTGGAGTGATTTTCTTATATATATATATATATATATATATATATATATATATATATATATATATGTTAAAAAATGTTAATCTTTATTTTAGACAATTAGTTGTAAAAGTAAAATGTATTTATTTAACAACAAAAAAAAAAATCTTCGGCAACACAGTAACACACGTGCCCATAATTATTGAAGTTAAAGTTTAAACTTTCATTTCATCTGAAAGCCACACCCCTCTTGTTTTTATGTAAGTTTGGTGACATTTTCAGGTTATTTATAAATATTTTGTTTAATTTTTTTTTGTGGGTAAAATAGTGGCGAGATTGAAAATTACTGTTTTCTGTGAGTTTTGAAAAGCTTTAACTGTAAATAAACCATAGTACTGGACGATTATCAATATACTTTAATTGGTACTTGTTGAGACCCAGATGATTTCAGTTTTTATGGAGTCAGTTTCGAGTATTGGCGGTCGCGGATAATGGCGAGTCCGTCCCAGAAATAACTCAAATAGTTTACAATTTGAAAGCCGCGAAAAAATTTGAGAAGACTTTACTAAGCATGCAAAAGGTTAGGTTAAAAAAATTAATAAAGTGGCTTTCAAATCGCAAGCTGCGTCGAATATTTCCGGGACTGATCAAAGTACTGAAGTCCTCTGGATACTTATTCATTACAAGTACCGCTCATGCATTCTGTTCGTTAATTTAAAAATGATGCAAGTTCAGAATTGTACTTATTACTCCTGGATGTTGTTTTCGATCATTTCTTTTCCTAAATTGGACGCCAGTGGGCTGTGCGATATTCGAAAAATGCGAGTGCTTTAAACTGTCAGTTTTTACCTAGAATGAAACTGTATATGCCAAAGTCAAGTATTAGGTACTTTTGTGCTTATGGACAACAATAACAACAAATATTTTCGGCCGCGCCACTATTGTAAAAGTGAACTAAATATATTTCATAGACTTTCCTCAGCAAAGGGTGAGATTAGCGTTGAAGACAGATTGCGATAAACAAAAATTGAGTATTTTTTAAGCTTTAACTGCGACTCAACATTCACCGTTAAATTGATGACTTGAAAGGTGTCCGGTATGCTGAAAAAGAATATCACATTTAAAATTGGAGATGAGTAGTTTTCTGGATATTAAGATTTTTATTATCGAAGGTAATCCCTTACGTTTTTACTAGTGGCCATGTTTTTTCAACTGAACAACTACTAATGCGCATGCGTGTTACAAAACACCCCTCCACATGTTAAGAATGGTGACGGCCACTGAAATTCATTGAGTAATACATTAGAAGATACTCATGCAGAGAGTGATCCGTACTGAAATAACGTTATTTAAAAAGCCATTCTTAATATGGGGAGGGGAGGGTATTTTGTTTCTATTCTGTACTTTAACCTTACAATTGAATAATAAAAAAAAGCATATAATAAAACTTTAATTAAACGTGGAAATACGATTTTTAAAATAGCGCGGATAACTCTCTGCATTAGCACCCATTGGAAAAATGTCTCAATATCCAGAAAACTATTTGTCTGTCCCAAATTTGAATGTGATATTCGTTTTCAGCATACCGGAAAACCTGTAGAAGTCGTCAATTGAGTAGCAGTTAAAGTAAAAATTTACCAATTTATTATCATCAACATTATAATAGAAGCCTTTTTGAAGTTTACGTATGAAATCTGAAGAAACTCATTTCTTTTAAACGAATATATTAGAGAATAATCATTGCCAAGATCCGATTTATTAAGTTTTATCCTAACCTGATATAAAGCAAAATTGATGAAATAACACCAGCAACAAAAATACACGTTAACAGCAGTAGCAGCAAACCAAAATTAGCAGCAGGAACAGAAAGAATGATTTATGCAAAAAATAATCAATTCTGATTTGTTCAGTGCTAGAAGTTTGAGTGGCTATCAAGATTCAACCTCAACTAATGAGAACACAACCGTGGGAGCCATGCACCTGCCAAACTTCTAAAAATAAGGCAGAGCACAAGATCACCCAGAGAGTCTCAGAAGCTTCAACGTTGCCAAACAAATCCTTGTTAGTGAAAACTACGACTCAGATACAAGGGAACAACCAAAATAAACCCTACCCATTGGGTCAACTCACAGCCATCTACAACGCTGATTTAGCACAGCATTTCAAGAAAATGTCTTTTATCAAGAAACTGAGCAACCAACTTCAAACATTTGAATTTGGTTCAAGTGTATCGACGCCGTCATTGACAAATAAACCAATGACTCTAACCAAAATATTTTCATTATCTCATAATATTAAAAATATATCGCTAGTACACAATTGTTTATTATCGCGATTTGTCCCCGACCCCAATCTCTACGTTTGTCCTCTCTCTTATTTGGTAACGTATGTTTCTTCGAAGCTGAAAACAAGTTAGTTTGAATTCAATTGTAGCATAAGAACGATTTAAATAGCTCGCCTATTTCAATTGCTATTCTATTACGACCTTCGAAATGGATAAAATTGATCGTAAAGTATTTTTAAAAAAAAAGTTTAACTTTAATTAAATGTTTTTATCATTGGCGGGTATATATATATATATATATATATATATATATATATATATATATATATATATATATATATATATATATTTTTAGTAATAAAAAAAAAACCTATGCTTCTATAGGAGAGGACCCATATTGACCCGAATGTTTCTGATTACAATTCACGAAACATGCTTGAGATGGCAGAAGCTAACGATTTTAAAACCATGAATATATGTAGACCCCCTCCCCTCGGCACTGGTGCAGTTTAGCACTGCACTTAAACACACCCGCTCTAAAGGTTAGATTAGTGTTAAAAACAGTTCTATATCCCCCTCCCTCTCAAATAATGTGAAAAAGTAAAACATTTCTTTCAAAATAAAATTGATTCACTTTCTGATTTGAAGAAAGTTCTAGGCACCGCCAAAAATGGCCGAAAAATAAAGTTGTTGTTTTTTAAAACGAAATTACATTTATTAAAATCCATTATTTCTGAGTAACTTTTTTTTTCCCAGAAAGATAAAACCCTGAATTTTATCATATAGAAAACAGAATAATGTAAAACTTTTTCTACTATTTTTAATTAAATTTTAAATGTTAAATTTTCCCCAAAAGTTAACAACTGACATTTTTTGTCTTGCACAAAAAACGTACATAAACATTAAAAAAAAAAGAAGGTTTTTGAAATTATTAATTTATTTATTTGTTGTCTAACTAAGATTTAGGATGATTTTCTATGAGAATATGTAAAAATATTATAAGTACCTGGATTTCAAATAATTCCACTTATTCATATAGGCAACCAGTTACTTCGCGTCGATCTAGAGTCTAGATCGACAATGTTTACGTTTGTATTTGATAAAAAGCAAACTATGGAAGACCAAACAGGCCAAAAAAAACTTATTTTTCAGTGACGAAAATTTCAATGTATTATTAACGCTGAGGCTGGCCAGTACCAGATGGGTGACCATTTGTATGAGTTTGGTTTTTAATATGTATGTGTGTGGGGGCCAGGCTCCCCAAAATGGGAGGGGGGCAATTTAAAGCAGAATAAAAAAAATTATTTCAGCGCGTTTGGTCCACCGTAGTCGAAAGGCGGCAAACGTTTTCAAACGGGATCGAAAAAATGATGCTATTTTTAACACAAAGGGCACAATATTTATCCAATTTTTTTTTTGTATCGATTCTTCAAAGCATGCCCTGTTTAATAATGGTCATGCATTATTCGGCTCGCTAAAAAAAAAAATTGTTAATTTATTTATCAAAGATTTTAAAATGGCTTTTTTTCGTATAATTATTAAAAAGAATTTTTTTTTTTTTTGCTTAACTTAAATTAATTATTTTACTTAACATATTCACCGAATTTCACACTTCAAAACTCAAAAGCGGGATAATTAAACACAATCGAAGTTCTGATATTCAGACGTCAAAATAAGGTATGCAAACAATTTTTTTTTTTAATCTATAATTCTGTCCCTTACAACAACACAATATGTTGTATTCAGTTTCAGATGATTATTGATGATTATATTTGTACCCCCTCAAAACAAGGGGGGTAAGCAAATATATATATATATATATATATATATATATATATATATATATATATATATATATATATATCGTTTATGAAAAATAAGTACACTGTTATAAAGTTCATTCTTCTCTTAATAATCGTTGAAAATTTCGTATTGATCGGATAATTACCTGATTTTTGGTAGATTTTTAAAAGGACGGTCCGTCAAAAAGTACTTACCTCCCCCCCCCCCCCCAGTTTTGGCGGTGCCTATGTTAAACCCATTCTTAATACGGAAAAGGAGGGGCAGGTAAACAAAAAAACAAAAAGTTCTTTACTAATTGATTGTTCAGCAACAGTTCGACCATTTTCGGCCTGTTCCATAAATCGCAATATGAAACATTCGTGTCAATATGAATTCCTCTCCTTCGGAAATTACCAAACATTTTTAGTGTACATTGCGCAAATAAATTTTTAACATTTTTGGTAACTTATGCATTTTAGTTATTGTGGACAATTTCGAAGAACTCTGCTCAGAACAGAGGGAAACAATTTAAGAAGTTTTAAAAGTTTTAAAGCTATTTTTAAATTTTAATGACTATTTTTATTTGTGCTTTCATTCTTTTTTTGCGGACTGTTATCCTCATCTTCAGACTGGTTGTTGTTTCACCACGTTTCGGCCAACTCATCCTCTGGCTTTCTTCGTGTGATTAACCGCGACGGGATAGGAATGTTGACTCTTGTAACTTATTTCTAGTAATGACTGCCTTCCATAGTTGTTGTTCTACTACGTTTTGGCTAACTAATCCACTGGCTTGCTTGTGTAGGATTGAAACCGCCATCTTTAGACAATGCTCACCTAGAACCATAGAGACTCAACGCTTCTATCCATTGTAACACAGGCCCCGAAGGACGATCAAAGTTGGATTTTTGGTCTTATAAATCCAATTTTGTGTTCTTGTCTTCCATTGTCGAGTCTGGTAGTATATATTTAATTTTAATTCTATTTTATTTTTGGAATGCTTTGGGGCCCGTGACGCTGTGGATAGAGGAGTTGAGTCTCTACGGTTCTTGGTGATCATTGTCTGAAGATAGCGATTTCAATCCTAATCAAAGCAGGCTAGAGAATTAGTTGTCCAAAACTGGGTGAGACAACAACAGCAACAACAACAACAACAACAACCGTGTAAGGCAAGGCAGTAATTACTGAGGATACGTTACAAGACTCAGCATTCCTAACCCGTGAAACAACAACCATGAAGATGAGGATAACAGTCCGCAAAAAAGAATGAATGCACAAATTATGACGTCAGGAGTGGCTCGTCCCAAAGAATTAAAAATAAAAATAAAACGATTATTTTTTTTTTTATTTATTACGAAAGTTTCATTTTTTTTTTTTTTTTTTCTGTAAAAAGTTCGTTTTCTTTTTTTAATTCACACCTTTTCCTATAAGGACAACTTTCATTCATTTCAGGATGTTTTTTTAGAGAGACTGTTCATTTAAAATGTTCGTTTGAAAAAAAGGTCATTCATTTTCATTCATTTAAAAAAAATAAGTATGAAAATTCCTGTTTAACTTATTTCGAAATTCTAATTATTTTATAAAATCTAAAATATTTTAATTCAATAAATGTTCAGATATCTAATATTTTATTTTGTGTTATTGTGCTCATTTAGCGTATTTGTTTTATGTTTATGGAAAAATTACGCAACGCACAACGCTAACATTTTCAGATAAATTCTTTGAAAAACTTTAAGATCTTGAGTTGTTTCCCCCTGTTAAGAGTGGAATTCTTCAACAATGCAAACAAAAAATTGTCCACAATAACTAAACTGCACAAGTGACTTATTTACTTTTACCTTCATTTTTTTTTCGGGTTGTTTACATGTAATCGCTAAGAAGAAAAAAACAAACAAACAAAAAAAAAAACAACAACAACAATGTTATTTTTGTTTCGGCGAGAGTGGTGAAATTAGCATACGGTGTGCAGTTTTTAGCGCCGACACGGCCGTCATCGATTAAGCCTATTTTTTTTTGTTTAGATTGTTTGATATGATTCCACTCTTCTTTCTTGAAACGAAGGTTCGATTTATTTTATTTTTGAAATGAAAAGTTCGAAAATGCGAACCATTTTGTCGAGATAAGTAAAATCAAGTTCAACGAATCAAATTGAAAAAGTTAATTAAAAAAAAAAAGATTAATAAATAGAAAAAGAAAATGACAGAAAACATCTTTTGAAAACAGAAACCTTACATATCCGGCAAAAAGACGCCAGAACCGGTGGCAGTGATTGTGTCAAAGATAATCTATTCAAATTGATTTTGTATTTTTATTTTTCTCTAAAAAAAAAAACAAAAAGAAAACATGCGTATTTCCAAATATCAACAACATGCATAATTAGTTTACTAGAGTTTTTTTTATTTTTTTATTTATTTTTTTTTTAGCTCGTTGAAAACTGGCAAGTTTTAATCCGTTTACTTAGAATGAGTGCTTAATGCCAAACTTCCCGAGTAAATGTGGTATTATGGTGACAAACCTGTTAATTCTAACTGTACATTGAACAAGTACCACATTACTTAGTTTGCTGCACCTTAACACAATAAAGGTCTATACAAAATTTTAACCAGATTGGCCCAAGTAGTTTTCGAGAAAAGTGGAATGGACAGACACAGACTAAGAGAAATATAATATAAACTAGTCTTTTAATGTGTTCAAAGTTGGCAAAAGTTATAGCCCGTTGACTTCTAAGTAAACGGGCTCTTTACTAAATTAAAAGCTTTTTGCCAAATTAATGATTGAATATGGGTAAATTTGTGCTCATTTTTGCATTAAATATTAATCCCTCTAAATCCCTAACTATGCATCGAGCGGATACTATAATACTTAATCCACTGCACCTTATGATAACAAAAGTCCATACAAAATTTCAGCCAGATCAGCCCAGTAGTTTCCGAGAAAATGTAGAATAGACTAAGAGAAATTGCCATATGAATAATATTGGACCCATATAAAAAATGACAATATGTTTTTTCTTTTTTTAATTCTTAGGGGGAAAAGACGATATCAAAAAAAGACTGATAGTCTTGACTTATTTGCTTACTTCAGAGAGCTTCCTCACATGCTTGAAAACAAAATTCCACCACTTATCACAGATTATGTGAGTCTTTCAACTATCAGGAGCAGCATGCCAGCCTCACCCTCATCGGATTGACTCGACTTGTTGACAGTCGTCCTCTTGATCTTTCTTTAATGATATCTTCTTGATGCGATTTGTTTGTACAGTTGGGATCTTGTAATTAGGAAACATGTCCAAACCATGTTAATCTTTCCTTTTGTTTTTTTGTTTTTTTCGAATAATATTGTTGATAGATCTCTTAATATTAAACCCTTTGATGATACCCGAGTTTCTTGCAAAATTATTCCAATTATAGTTCTTGAACATTTCATTTTAAATATTGAACTCCGTTTCATGCTCGGCTAGTATAATCCATGTTTCATTTGCATATACAGCAATACGAGCTATCAATGCATTGTAAAGTCTTCAGAGCTGTTGGTACATCCTTGCTCCATATCTTTTCTTTTAGACAGCCAAATGTAAAATTACTATTACTATTTTTTCTTAATGTTAGATGAAGATCCTGGAACCATTAAACCAATAAACACTTTTTTTTTTTTTTCTTCAACCATCTTATTTATCGAGATACTAGCAGGGCTACTCAGCATTGCTTGGGTATTGGGTATTTTTCATTGAGTAACGTATACCAACAACACAATAACAAAAGACAAAGTAATTATTTCTTTCAGGACACACTACACTTAAATACACCCGCTCCATCTAAGATATTGAGCAATTTGATAATTTCAACTCGTTCCCCACTTCCTACAATGATTTGAAGAATGACGTCATAACCGGAAGTAACCCCATCCCTCTTACCCCACCTACTTGAATAAAAAAGAGGGGATATAGTCTGGGAGAATTGTCTAATTAATGCAGTCGTCAATCCATGTGATGATAATCTCAAGTCGTCCCACGCCATAATTTGAAGCAGGATGACGTCATCACTGAAAAAAGGGAGATAATATCTGGAAAAATTGTCTCATTAAACACTCACCAATTTGTGATGATAATCTCAAATTGTACCTCACTTACCACCAAAATTTGAACAGGAATTATGTCATCAACAGAAGTTGCCATGTGCCTACCTATTACCCCACTTACTTTAATAAACAGGAGAAGATAATATCTGGGAGGATTGTCTCATTTAAGCACACGCCAATCTCCATGTAATGAAAATCTCAAGTTGTCACCCACTTACCACCATAATTATGAGAGGAATAACGTCATCACCGGAAGTTACCACCCCACCTATCACACCATCTACTCAAAAAAACAGGAGGATATAATGTCTGGGAGGATTGTCACATTAAAACATTCACCAATCCACGTGATGATAATCTTAATACCATAATTTGAAGAGGAATGACGTCATCACCGGAAATTACCCCCCTCCCTGCTTATCACCCCATCCCTACTCGAATAAACAGGAGTAGATAATATCTGGGAGGATTGCCTCAATTAAACACTTATTAATCCATGTGAGGATAATCTCGCTCTTAACACAATAATTTGAAGAGGAATGACATCATCACTGGAAGTTACCACCATCTGCATATCACCCCTTCTTATTCGAATAATGTCTTATCACAACTTCCTGCAATGCATACGATGATAATCTCACATCGTCCATCACCCACACCATAATATAAAGAGAAATTACATCTGAATGACTTGCAGTTTTTACTGATTACTACATAAATACAAACGCTTAATATTAAACAACTTGAATGGATGAATTGCACATGCGCACAAATATAAACATGGCGGCTAGTTTGAATAAACAATTTGCATGTCAATTTTCTGATGTCTGTACGCGTTATTCATGCATGTAAACAAAGAATTTACTTGCTATAAACCTCATCCTAGGTGCATGAATATTATTTCCTGAGAATTTCAGTGTTATGTGACCAGTAGTTTAAGAGTTTACCTCTTAGATATTTACACTCGCACGTACGTCTGTTTTATTTATATAGATTATCTCCTGAAAAGAATATTTTTCATTGGCCAGGGCTTGCTTTCATCCACCATTTCTCAGAAGATGTGTCCAGCTCAGAAATAGAAAACTTCAACTTATCAATGCCTATCCATATTGACAATTAAGCCAGCAGAAAATAAAGGAGTCCTAATGAATAAGATCTTTGAATGTGATAGGAATGCTCGAAGTGAAGTGATTTTGTAAGGAGAATTTGAGTAGACATTTTCATTTTGTCTGCTGCCATGCGAGCGTGTGTATCAATAGAATAGGCACTGTAGATATTTGTACATATTAACTTCTGTTTTGTTGATGAGAGAGTGTATGTGAGTTTGATAAACTATGTGTATAGGTAGTCACTGTGTTTAGTAGGTCTTGCTGCATCTGCCAAGACTACATACAGCCTCGGCTGGATTGTTCTGTATACACATGTGATGAGTCTGAAAGGAAAATTTCGCATCTGTGGCCGATTGAAAGAAATGTCTGATTGGGAATTTTATCCAATCTAGAGTACATAAAACATTCTGCTGCAGCTTCCATGTCTTTTGTTTACAAAGTGGATAACTCTAGCAAACAAACTAGTTTCTTTCTAAGAATGAGAGAACTCTAGTTTTGTTATTACTAACATTTCAAGGTAGCTGTTGCTGATGCTTAGTATGATATCACTTGATGGACAGGTGGATACAAAAATATATTTTTTACAAATTACACATTACATTCTTTATTATCAGTTATTAAGATTAAGCCTTTCTTTCTTTGCTTGGGAAATTCAATTTAAATATGTGATTATTGAAGTGAGCTAGAGACGTGCATGTTCACTTTAATTTGATGTATGTATGAGGGTCATTCCAAAAGTAAAGCATCCTATTTTCTTTTTATTTCTTTTTTTATTTTAAGTAAAAAAAGGTGAAGAGCTATAAAGACTGGGGTAGTACCATTAAAACTTGCAACATTTTGTGCTCCAGAATTTATTTTTCTACATAGTTAACACCATTCTCAATGCAATTTTGCGGGAATTCAATGACACATCTCTGCTTCTGACGCACATCCATGACAGGGGTTGCTTTCTTAGTGTCTCACACTGTCACTATGTGCAGCAAAGAGATGGAGCTTTCGGGTAATGAATGCATAAGTTCAGTCATCATAACAATGCAATTTGCAATCCTTTCTGATCCATTTGGGCTGAATGTATCGTTAATCAAATGTTTAATACATGGTGACCCACTTAAATTTAACCCCTACTTATGAAATTTTGAGTGACATATGTGTATCAGAAGTCTTTGTCTAACGCAAAGCAACAAAACTCTGGCTAAAACGTCAAGCAGAGGTTCACTAGTCACAAGTTGAGTCGAGTAGAGTTCGTTGTTCACAACACGAGATACACGTTGACGTTCTCTATTCGCATGTCTTAAACGCTCCTCCCACTCCTCCCAGTGACTCGCCTTTTATAATGTTTCGGGCACACCCAATTTGCATATACCACACGAGACTGCTCGAGATCTACACGTGACCGGAGGCTTTAAAAGACAACAGCCGCCATCTTGGCCTCTTTTCTTTTTCTGTCTTTCAGCCTACTGCCGAGACAGATTCTTGCCTGTTTCTGAGGTAGGTCCTCTCTATGTCTATCACAATATGCTAAATATATAGCTTTCTAATCTTTTTGAAACTGAAATCAATTCTTTTGGCATACCAACCTATTAAAACTTGATGCTTATTTTTAGTAAGTAGTAGTGCATAGTCTTGTATCTGTTGCTATGGAGAGAACATATGCACCTTGATTAACATGACTAGAACTATGCTCTTGCCAGAGAAATATCCTTTGTGATGGGAAATTCTAGAATTGCATTCAAGACTTTCTGACTGATCTTTCTGGTGTCACTGTTAATCCAGCAAACGCGGCTATATCCTGGGAAAATTTAAATTTTCTGAGATCAAGAATGATGCCATACCTTACACACAAATCCGACCAGTCACATGCTTGGAAGAATGCTTCACATCTGTTGCCTATTTAACTGAATTCATGAATTCTGCAATAATTGAATCAAAAGTCTGAGTACATCCATCACCACTTGATAAAAATCTTTGTGGTTCCACTTTATGAGTTGATAAACGTTGTTACATGTCTATTTATGTTCATTTAATGCAATTGAAAAATTGTTGTTCCATACAGTTTTCCTTTTCTTTTTCAGAATTTGTTTAACAAAATGAAAAGAAGTTTGTGTGATGAGTTTGTCTTACTAAATTTTTTTGTTTTGTGTTCATACATCAACTGTGAGTCTTGGTGTGCCATTTTAGAACACCATGTTATTGGTGTATTTAGACCAACTTTTTCAAATAGCCTAAGTGCAATATCCTTTTCAAGGTTTGCAAGTCTTTTTCTTGCCATTGTATAAAGATTACAGTTATTTAATTAACTGTTATGGTTTTAAATCTGCTTCACCTGTCATCATTTAATGTTCACAAATATTCAAAGTAGTCCCTTCATAGTATTTTAAGAATCATTCATACAAGTTTGGGATATTTTTATCAGTATTCTTTATACCAATTGGAAGGTGGTTGTGGAGGATCTTTGGTTCTTTCGGGACAGTTGCATTTTGGGGTTGGTTTTGCTAACATATTTGTAGATTGCTCCATTTTTATTTTAGGGAAGTCTCTGGGTATTATATCTAATTGTTTAAGGGTTTCTTTTGCATAAAAAAAAACACTTTGGTAATGTTTTCTCAGAGTTAGACGATTTGTTTGCATGATCTTGTTTGCCCCGTTTCATTTTTTACCAAATCAAAGATGTTCCCATCGTTTATTCAGAAATTTTCATCAGTTGACAAGTCTACAAGTGTAAGCCATGTTTAGTTTCAGAACAGTTGCCGATGGTTCGTTGTTCTACACAAGTCCTGAGACGTGACTGGTTTGCAGTAGACAGAACAGTTGCCAATGGGTCGTTGTTCTACATAAGTCCCGGCAGTTGACTGGTTTGCAGTAGACAGTTCTCGAGTTGGAATCCACAGATCAAAAGATTCTTCCCTGTCGAGACGAAAAAAAAACATATGCGAAATTACTACAGAAAGGTTTAATATTTATGGAGCAATTCTGGTTTCTGATTGGTTGGTAGCAGAACATGAATTAATTTGATTCGTCAGTTCCTAGCAGCATCGTTTATAAATAGAATCTCCCGACTGTGCGGAATCATACCCCATTATAGTGCAAAAATATTGTAACAACAAGAGGCTATTCAAAGTGATTTTGAAACATGCGAGTTATGTTGATAAATAAATATTTCCTTAAACAAAATAATGTGATATTCGTTCTTGTTTTTGGTTAATATTGTTACTGGATATGTTCTTTATTTCATATAAATAGAAATATGAAGTTAGAATTATTGTTTTATTACCGAAAATATACATTTTCAGACGCTTGCAATAAAGTGATACGCACTTAAAATTACTAGAAAATAGAAAAAGTAGCATAATTTTCAAAATATTTGTTCAAATTCCACAAAAATCAGGGAAATAAGGCACCTTGTTATGCTCTTCCAGTGTAACATATTTAACTTCTCTGCATTTTATAGCAATTTTAAAATTAAAAAAATATTGACCTGCGATAAAGTGATACACAGCGTTTTTAGTACATATGCAAAGTTTGTATATACAATGGCTACTATTGTCCGATTATGAACAAACATAGTATGCTTTGCTGACACAAATACAGTAGAACTCCGGGATGCGGCATTAGAAACTAGTAACAAAATACAGTACACTGGGGCAAATACTGTAACCAGGGTCTGAAAAAAACATAGTATTCCACATCGTAACCTGAAAAAAACGTATCCTAGGGCCACCGCATCCCAGGGTTCTACTGCAGTAATAATCCAACTTCATTCCAATTTTGAGTGACTATTATCAGTTTTATTTATTTACATTTTAAGATATTCCAAGATTCAGATTTCCCTAATTTACAAATAGTATGGCAGTTAGAAAAAAATTTGAATGTTTATTTTTGTTATTTCTTTAAAAATTAAAAATCGGCTAATGTTGTAGATCCATTGACTTAGAATGGGCACTTTATGTCAAATTGAAAATCGAATATGGTTAAATTTATGCTCATTTTTGCATGAAATGCTAAGCTATATTAATCAATAATTACGAATCAACTGGATACCATAATACTTAGTTTGCTGCACCTTATAATAATAAAGGTTTATCATCATAAAATTTCAACTAAACTATCTCATTAGTTTCCAAGAAAAAGTAGAATAAATGGGCAGATTAATAGATATATGATATAGATTACTTGGGGGGGGTACTTTGCCTGGGTGTAAAATACGCTTAAATATGATATTTTAGTTTGTCCAGATTTTGTATATATTATAGTCGTGATTTCAAAAGTAAAAAAAAAAAAAAGTATTTAGGTGCCATCAACTAAAATCGAAACAGAACCTGTAGTATTGAAAGCTGGTGACGTTACCACTGTACTAACGTGACACACATATGAATCGATTAAAAATTAAAAATAAACCAAGATGAATTTACAAAATGTATAACGATTTTTTTTTTTTTTTTCAATTTTGGCCCATTAAAAACTATTTTAACCGACTAAAGACCCATAAAAGAACGTAAAACATCCAATCATGGGAGGCCCCTAGCGCCACTCCGTGACTTTTACTTTCGGAGGAGATAGTTTGAAAATATGGAGACAGACATATAGCCTTTTATATATTAGATTATCTAAAGTTTTGTATAGCAGCCATCTTGAATTTGAGTTTCGTAAATGAGAGGAAAAAGTTTCTGCTCCCTCCCCCTTCTAATTTTTTTTTTTTTTTTTTTAGTCAATCGGTATGATTTCAGAAATCTGTTTCTCTGCTTTGACAGTTTTCTTTATCTTCTCTGTAGAAGGTTAGACACAAGGTAGGGTGGGGGAGATGAAAATTCAGTGCACTATGAAAAAATACCTGAGTAGCCCTGTTGGCATTCCCTGGTAGGGCGCCTGAAGCAATTAGTAATAAACCAACCATTTCGAAGAGAGGGCAAAGCCTGGGATGGTGGACCTCCCAGAACCATATCTCAACCTGAATGCAACAAATACAAAATGTATTATGAAATCTAGCGGGGAGAGTTAATTTCTTCTCTTCACTACATCCCCTTTTCTCAAAGAAGAGACGTTGTTAGTCTCTCTTTATATTGTTATTTCCATTAAAGGTACTCGACTGAGCTCCAATCTCAAGTTCCACCTTGTGAGACGTTCACAATGAGAATTCGTACAGAACTACTCATTAGGGTTGTTTGACTCGTCACAACATACTATGTTCATAGTTAGAAAATGTATATAGGGTGTTTTTTTTAAATTATTTTAGAAGCGGCAAACTTTAAATGAAAATGAATCATAGAAAAGTATTTTGGTATTTTTTTACGAGAGTACTCAGCGTAGTACAAACACCCCCAACCTCCCTATGTTAAGAACGGCTTTCTGAATAAACACCCTTAAGTATGGCTTTCAAGGTTGTGGGTATTTATTCTGAAAGTCGTTTTAACATCAGGAGGCTGGGGATGTTTATACTACACTGGGTACTCTCGTAAAAAAAAAATACCAATATTTTTTTTATACAAATATGTGGTTTATTCCAAAGATAAATTTTTGTGCGTTTATAATTTAAATACAACTTCAGCCATATGACACCCGTGTATAGGGCATAATCCAGAGGTCCAATTTTCTTAAACTTAACGCATTAAATTAGATTGTATTTCGGCAATAACACGTCAAATGTTGTATTCCAAGTTGTCTATTATGTCTGGTTTATCAGCATAGACATGGGACTTTACATATGCCCATAGAAAATAGTCTAATGGGGTTAAATCATACGGACGAGGTGGATGCATTTTGTGAAATTATCTGTTCACCAAATGTTTCTCTCAGTGCATTGATTGTATCATTTGCAGTTTGCACATGCTCCTCAGGTGTCAGTGTCTTCATGATTTGTCTAAACAAGCTGAACTTAAAATAACAGATAGTTGCCAAATTTGCAATTAAAGAAAATGGTTGTCAATTTAAAGAAGGCCACCTCTAAAAAATATACCCTGTACTTGCAAATACAGTCTTGATATGCCTCTGCTCTTCTTGTAAGGGTAGCTGCATGTTTAATCGTGAGGTAAGGGTTGTGCAATCTCCAACCACAGCTCTCCTGAATTTGTACTGCTTGAGTCCAGTGGCAAGAGGAGGCCCAAGACTGACTAGAAACAATGCCAAGATAAGCGGAGAGAAGATACAGCAGCTGGAATTCCCAAATGGTCGCCCGTTTTAGTACTGACCAGGTTCAACATTGCTTAACTATGGTGATCTAACCGGAACCGGTGTGCCAACATGGCTATGTGACATATTAATATAGTCAATTGTGATGTATACACTCGTTGAGCCGTCCTCTAAAATAATCAATTTCTGGCCAGTTTCAACCATCATTACTAATTCACCATCCACTTGTTAAATTCAATAACTTTTATCCTCAAGTGGCCTTTGGACCTTGATGGCAGCGAATTAAAAAAAAAACTATTTTCCATTCTGCTTTCATGTGCCTAGCTTCTGGTAGGATTTTCATGGCTAGAGCTTTTTCACAAGAGTTTCCTGTCTGTGGAACACCTTACCACAGGACTGTTTTCCCACAGATTACAACATAATTATGTTTCTGACTTTTTTAGATGAGGATTAAAAATTTGGATTATTTGGACTATTGTTCTTACCTTGTGTGTTATTTTTGCAACGTTTCCATCGATGTAACCTCCGACCTTCTTCAAGTCTATCTTGTCAAACTTTGGAATCTTTCTGTTGAACTCAAGAATCTGCACGGAATTTCAAATGAAACCTTTTATTTAATCCATGAAGGTAGCATACTCTCATTCTGTTAACCGTGACTTTGTAGAAGTTCTAAGTAATTCGTAATTGTATTTTGAGTATCGCCTGATTGAACTTTCAACTTCAGAAGAATGTTATCTCCAACTAAATCAAATTTTGTGTAAATTCCCGAGTTCGACAAGATACACCTGAAGAAAGTCGGAGGTTACATCGACCGAAACATTATGAAAATAACACTTAAGATGAGAACAATAATTCATACATGATTATTTTCATATACTTGTCGACTCATCAAACTTAATTCGTACCATTGATTATTTCCCACCTTTCAGTTGAAAATCATTCCGTCACATAAATTTTTATACTTGAGTGACTCTTGGCCTTGAGAACTGATAACCCAACATTAAAAATGGCCTACACTTCTGTTATCTTGTGTGACCTGTAGTTGATAACAAGTTCACGCTAAATTCTACTTTTTATTCTCTCGAGACTTTTAAAACAAGAACAGACCTTAAGAGGCGTTTTTTCAGTCTGTATTGTCATGAAAATGCTATTTCAAACTTAGGCGTGACCGACAGACCAAACGACAGTTAAATCGTCTCGTGTGATTCTCAATATAAACCAGTTTTTATTCGACTTTCTTACAAATTGCATCGTGCCGAACTACGCCCACATTCATTGATAGCTTTTGTAACTGCCCTGATAACCACCTGACCTAGATTATAAAGTTTCCTTAATTCACTCTGTTCAAATAATCATTTAGATGCAGAAGTTTTTGTCCATGCACAAAACTTGGTACTTATTCAGAATACGACCCAATTTCCAGCAACTTCGTCTTTTGGCATGCTTCCTCATAAGCAATTGGAAAAAGCCGACGTAAGTCTCTCTCTCTTCTTTTTTTTTTTTTTTTTTTTTTTTTTTTTTAACCCTGAAAATATGATAGAAAAGCTACTGTTGTAAATGAAATTATTTTTTTTATTTTTTACAACTTTTTTTTTTTTTTTTTTTTGCTAAACCTTTCTTTCATGTGAGGATGGGAGGCTTTTCTTTACAGTTACCATGTCGTGGGACCGCACAGTATTGGACCCATGGCCATTCTTTGATTGTGGAAAAAGTGTCAGTCCTTATGGATATCTGATCCCTCTGCATTTTGTATTTTCGTGCATCGTTATACAAACTTACTTGTAAGTGTATTCTTTTCAGTAATCCTGCATATATAATCACACATTTAACATTGTTTTTTATTTTCTTTTCAATTTTCACCCCAAAAAAGGCATACTTCCACTTTGAAGTAGGGGACTACTATCGGGAACATAAGTTGTAGGGGTATTATGAAGGGAGATGAGCAGCAAGATGTCTGTTCACATTACACTTGAACTTCTGCATGTCAGTACAGTTGAGAAAACAGAATCCCAGAAGGGAATTCCAAAGTCTAGCAGTTTTGGGGTAGAAACTATTGAAGTAGAAGGCTTTCTTACACCTAGGGAACTCTACTGTGAAGAGGTGGGAGTTAGATGCTTGTTGGGTTTGTCAGGGGTATTCATGTCGAAGGGGATACAATTGCTTGTAGTTCGTCAGAGCATTCACCATTAAAGTACTTGTAGAACAGGCAGAGGGATGCAACATTTCGTCAAGGGGACAGAGGCTGAAGCCTAGATGACAGTTCAGCACCTATCAGGTTGACGACTTTCTTTTGAACCCTGTCCAGAAGTGAGAGACAAGTAGCAGATGCATCAGCCCAAATGTGACAACAGTACTCCATACATGATCGAATAATGGCCTTATAGAAGTATAGGATACTTTCAAGCGTAAGTAGTTTTCTAGCACGGTAGAGAGAGCCAACCTTCTTCGCAGCAGCCTTGTGCAATTCTCTCAATGTATCTATTCCAGTTCATGTTCCCTGTAAACGTTAGGCTAAGGAGTTTAAAGGAAGTATTTTCGGGTAATGTGTTCTTGGCCATAGCTATTGGTGGTAGAGAAGGTTTCTTGTAATTATTGAAGGAAACAAGCTTAGTATTGGCAGCATTGAATGTGACCATCCATTTTTGTCCCCTTTCCACTACAGATTGGAGGTTTAGTGTTTCTGCCATTTCCTTAGATATGTGTCCATTTGTTTTTCCCTCGTGCCTGTTATAGAGAGTGGTGTCATCGGCAAATATACCCATTTCAGAAACAATTTTATCAGGGAGGTCATTTATGAATATCAGGAATAATAAAGGTCCAAGGATAGACCCCTGAGGTACTCCCGCATTTACATCATATTGTTTAGATGCATGACCATCGAGGACAACCTGGATTTTTCTCTAAAGAAGGATTTAATTACATTATGTATTCTTCCAGTGATACCATATGATCTAATTTTCCTTAGGAGACCTTCGTGCCATACCTTGTCAAAAGCCTTAGATATATCAAGGGCTACCACTTTACCCTCCCCTGTTTTATCCCGTGAACAGTATATACTTTCAGAGATTGCTATCTCTTCTTTCTCGACAGAAAGTGATGGCCCCTTCAGGAGATTGAATACTTTAATTTATTTTCAATTAAAAATTCTTGTTTACACTAATTTTATGATTTCATTGAAACTTATTGTCTGCTGATAGCTGATTGGATAATCGTATCGGCATCTTCCGACTGCTTAACATAACCTGCCGGAAGATGCTGATGCAAAGTTGCCAGAAATTGGATCATATTCTGGATAAGTATCACAGATTCTATTAAAGAGTAAAACGCAAAACTAAAAAGCATCTTACCAGGGTTGAGCAGAGTCAGAATTGGAGGTTTTAGAAAGAATTGTTTGATCATTAAATTATTAATTGAATCAAATTGTTATGAAACTAAAATTAATTTTTGTAAGATAATTTTGTTTCAATCTTCAATATAACCAGATTTTTGATTTCCAATAAATCAAGTCTAAATATTATACTAAAAAGAGGAAATAAGTTACAAAGGTATAGGAAATGGGATTGATGGGAAGACAAAAGCATAAAAAGTTGTTCAGCAATGTACATAAAGGGGAGATGAGGTGAGGGTGTAAACAAGATGTGGCAAATGATGATAAGAAAAGGACCCGAGATATACAGTGATGATCATATTTATTGGCACGGTAAAATAAAAGTTAAATTTTGTCTAATAAATTCTAAAAAAGGGATTAAATTAAAGAAAATAACAAAGTATATTATGTATTTTTAACTGGCCTTTCCGATGCAGCAATCGGATTTTAGAAAAAATAAATAACAAAGGAACAACAAACATAATTGCAAAAAACCCTTGTTCAAAATTATTGGCACGATTTATTTAATAATCAATTGTATAGCCTTTGGCCTTGATTACCTTCCTCAGTCGCTTTTCATAGTTTACAACCAAGTTGTTGCACTCTTCAGTAGTAATTTTAGCCCACTCTTCCTGACAATAATCCTCCAATTGAATAAGATTCTTAGGCTTCCTTTGCATTACCCTCAATTTTAATGTTCTCCATAAATTTTCAATTGGATTAAGGTCTGGGCTTTGTGATGGCCACTCCAAAACATTAATATGATTGTCCTCAAGCCATTTCTTAGTCAGTTTAGCCGAATGCTTTGGGTCATTATCTTGCATGAACCACCAACGACGACCAAGTGAGAGCTCTTTAGCAGAGTCTTTCAGGTTTTCATCCAATATTTTAACATAATCTTCCTTTTTTATGCTACCTGTGACCTTAACAAGTCGCCCTGGTCCAGAGGCAGCAAAGGATCCCCAAAACATCAAACTGCCTCCACCGTGCTTCACTGTGGGTATGGTGTTCTTAGGCAGGAAAGCTTCGCCAGATTTTTTGTAAATATAAGACACTTTATTATGGCCAAATAACTCTATTTTCGTTTCGTCAGTCCATAGAACACGTTTCCAGAATGCAACATCTTTATCAATATGACGTTTTGCAAAGGCTAGCCTTGCTTTCAGGTGCATAGGCTTCAATAAGGGAGTCTTTCTCGGACGACATGCTTTTAAACCAGCTCTCTTCAAAACTCTACCAACTGTATGTCGAGATACATTCACTCCAGAGGTGCTCTGTTCATCAACAATCTCCCCAACAGAGATCCTTGGGTTTTGTTTTACTTGTCGAACAATTTTCCGTTCATCTCTTGGGGAAAGAATCCTTTTTCTCCCTCTACCCTCTAAACTCATAACGTGGCCTTGCGATTTGAACTTGTTTATTATGGCTCTAACAGTGGATTTGGGAAGGTTTAGCTTCTTTGAAATCTTATCATAGCCCTCCCCATTGGTATGGCATGCTACAACAAGCTTCCTGACGTCTTCGCTGTGTTCCTTAGTTTTAACCATGGCGATTGAAAATTATAATTTAGTCACTTATAATAGTTTAAATAAATCGCTATCTAAAAATTATCTGAAAAAAATTATTCACTGAATTAGCGTTAAACAAGCATAATATGGCTATAAAAAAGTTCAGAAAGCACGTAAACCGGAAATTGATTGATATTATACTGATACTAAAAGAAAAACAAAGCCGTGCCAATAATTTTGAACAAGGGTTTTTTGCAATTATGTTTGTTGTTCCTTTGTTATTTATTTTTTCTAAAATCCGATTGCTGCATCGGAAAAGCCAGTTAAAAATACATAATATACTTTGTTATTTTCTTTAATTTAATCCCTTTTTTAGAATTTATTAGACAAAATTTAACTTTTATTTTACCGTGCCAATAAATATGATCATCACTGTATTTAGAGTTAGTTTTAGGATTAGGGAAGTTTGTGATAGTCAGTGAGTTTTGCAATGATTAACAACAGTCCAGTTATCCAGTAGATATTTCACTGCTGATGCAATTCTCTATCTATATACGAGCCAGGTACGTCCAAGGATGGAATACTGTTGCCACATCTGGGCAGGAGCAGCTAGAGAGAACTTGTCATGCCTTGATAGAGTTCAAAATAGACTTTGTAGCCTCGTAGGAGATGTCCTTTTCTCTTCCTTGCAACCTCTATCTCACAGAAGAGATGTTGCGAGCTTGCCTCTAATGTATCGTTATTTTCATGGAAAGTGTTTGACTGAGCTTCAGTCTATGGTCCTCCCTCGCCAAACTTTCACAAGAAACACTCATCTAGCTGAAAACACTATCAATAATTCCCCCCACTCTTTATCTGTGCTTAAACCTAAACGTAGATTCCATGAACAAAACTTCTTTCTTGGAACTGCACGCCTGTGGAATTGTCTTCCGTTTTCCTGCTTTCCCGCTGACTACAATATGGGTGTCTTCAAGTCTAATGTAAACAAGTTCTTGATGAGCCGTTCCATATAAGTTAACAAATTTACCGAATTTTTATTACTAATGATTACTATATTTTCCAATTTCTACTGTACACTCTTTAACCCTTATCCTTGAGTGGCCTCTTGGCCTTGATAATGTGGTGATGCCTGTGTAAAAAAAGAAAAAAAGTTGAGCTCAGTTACGAGGTGGACAAAGTTGACTACAGATCATGGAACAAAAGAGATGGGGAAATGAATTGATCAACCAACTGACGAACACAGCCTTCAGAGTAGATTCAGATGTGACTTTGGTGTGCAGAGAGTCGATGGTCTCTCTCTCTCTCTCTCTCTCTCTCTCTCTCTCTCTCTCTCTCTCACACACACACACACGGAGTTCAACTAATATTTACGGAAAGTGTCGGAGTCTGTATTTTCTTTTGAGTTGTTATATTATTTTTTATATATTTGTGAACCCATGCACACTCCATCATCAGTTGTCAACATGGCCAGAAGAGAAGATGACTACGGAAACAATGTTGAGCTCAGCGATGTTATCGAACAGGGGATGACATGATTTTGTAACGTTTTATTAGGTGTTTTATGACATAACTGTCCTTGCTAAACATGTTAAAAAGATTCTAAAAATGTTATTTTTCAAGTTTTACTAAAAAAAATAAATAAAACAATTATCTGTTTTATGTTTAGATTTTCAAATTGTTCAGAGAAGAGCTACCATTTAAAAATGTATAGATGAGGTAAAACTAAATTAAAGTAAAAATGACCAAAAGAAGTGAACTCGATTGGATTCAGCTAAGCATGCCTCCATTATAAACAGTGTCAAACACAAAATCTACCATGATTGTAGCACCAGCACGTCATGCTTTGATCCGTTAGAACATCTACAAAACAAGAGGTTCTCAATAAGAAAAATTGATGCTAGTGCACTTAATGATTTGCGCTATTTTTTAAATAGTATTTTCAAGTTTAATTAGAGTTTTACGATATTTTTAAAAAATTAAATTGTAAGGTTGAAGTACAGAATAGGTACAAAACACCCTCCCCATGTTAAGAATGGCTTTCTAAATAACGTTATTATTTCAGCACGGATCAATAAGTGCACTAGTACCAAAAAATTAATCACATCAGAGTAGAATGTGTATGCTGTTGATGCTCTCTCACTATGAAAAAGAATGAATTATCTTCAAAAGAAGTAAATTCAAATTCTGCCAAGCTAGGGTTCAGTTTGGTTACCTTAATATAACCTCATCATGGCTTTGAATGGGCCTTTCCAAAAAAACATACTAAAAGGCCGAGTCAATTTAACATGAGGTTTACTGATCTAAGATTGTACCCCTTTTACCTCCTCTTAGTGACGTCCCCAACTTTGGCAATTTCTGGGTTAGGGATGTTCACTTGGCACATTCTCACAAAAAGGTTGTTGCTCTGAAGACCGCAGATGTTGAAAAATCCTGTTGTGTTGGTCATCAGTTATATCGCTGAGTAACAGGTCATTTTTAAGCAAGAAAAATAACTATTCACCAGGTATTCTTTTTGTATCTATATATTAATAGGATAGCGTGTGTGTTATTTATTTTGTGTGTCACGCTTACATACGAGTGACTGTCGTTTAATTATTATGGACTTCCATTTCTTGTAATAAATAATTTTACCAAGAATTTTTCATATATTCTGGTTTTGGTTTCGATTATAGATGATGGCACTTAAGTCATCTATTTTTTATAAATAATTTTACCATTATCCTAATAATAATCCATATATTATTAGGATAGCGTGTGTTATTTATTTTGTGTGTCACGCTTACATCCGAGTGACTGTCGTTTATGGACTTCCAGGCAAAATGAAGCCTTTTGGCTACAAAATGCAGCTGATTATATTGTGCCGAGAATTCAGCAAGGCAATCTGCCATTGTCAGGTCCTTTCCAAATTCGCTCTTTTCTGTTATCTCAGGAGAGGGAAATTGTCCTCTCACATTGTACCTCAGAAGGGGAAGGTTTTCCCCTCTTGCTGTATCAAATTATTATCTCATCTGTTTCTCTCTTACTGTCATCTCAGAAGGTGGGGATTTCTCACTGAAATAAAATTTATAAAACTCACTGTCTGTCTCCATATTTCAAACTCTATCTCTTCCGAAACTAAAAGTCGCAGAGTGGCACTTGGGGCCTCAAATGATTGGATTTTTTACGGACCTTTTTTCTTTTATGGGTCTTCGACTGGTTAAAATAGTTTTAAGGGGTCAAAAATGAGTCAAAATTGAAAAAATCGTTATAAATTTTGTACATTCATCTTTATTTTTAATCAGATCATATGCGTGTCACGTTGGTACAGTGGTAACGTCACCAGCTTTGAGTGCTACAGTTTTGTTTTCGGATCTGATTTTGGCTGATGGTACCAAAATAATTTTTCTTTTTAACTTTTTAAATCACGACTCTATAATGATATATACAAAATCTGGACAAATTAAAATATCATATTTAAGCATATTTTATAACTGTGCAAAGCCGCCCCCCCCCACCTCCCTGCTAGTGGACTCTATTTCAGTTTTCTCGAACTCTGGGTAAAATGTCAGTCATTACCGTCTGCTTATCTTAGGTGACCTATGCCCGTTACAAGGTCAGCCAACTTGTCTGTCAACCAAATTTATTATTCGCATGATGAGAAAAAATAATTCATTTCTCTATTTTGCATTTCATTAAATAAGTTGCAAGTTACCTTTATATTCGGTAAGGAAATCAAAGTTTCACATTAACCTTTTTTTCCTTCTTTTTTTTTTTCTTTTTTTTTTTCTCGATCCAATAATATTGTCACACTATTAAATAGATCAAATTTACCAAATCATTTAACGTGACCAAAAATTTTTATAAAAAGTGCTTTCCTCTTTATGTTTTTCTAAATTTTGTAAAGGCAATTATAAAAACAAGTCGAAACTTCACATTTTATTTTTCAAATAAGAGAAAATTATTTGAGAAATGGAAACATGCAATTTAGAAGGAATAATTTTTAATCCGTGTGGAATAGTAAAAATAATACGCATTATAGTCTTTGAACTGACAGAAAAAAAAATGGGGACCAAACATGCTACACGTATGGCATGCAAAATCAGTTTACAAGTTTTTCTTTATCATTTTTATTTATAGAAGTCGGTTCAGACAAGGAATGAAGCCACTTGATTTGAACTAATCAATAATAAAAGGGAAGAGGAAAGTAGAATCACTTTGAGACAAACCAATCATGAAAGCGACCCCACCATCAGCGTTCAGTCCCTTGTCTGGTGCTATCGGATCAGATTGTCTAAAGATATCGGTATCCTGATTTGAATGCACCAAACATTGAAGTTATTTGTATTATTTGGATTCACTGGACTACTGTTGTCATCTTGAGTGTGATTTTCACAACGTTTCGGTTGATATAACCTCCAACCTTCTTCTTCATATACGTTAATATAGAGTAATCATTAGTAACAAATAGTGATATTTACAACTAGAAATAAAATAGGTTTAAGGCTCCTAAAATTCGTACTAGGACCCATGGTGCAGTGGTTAGAATACTAGGAAAAATCAATTGTAAAAAGTGATATTCTACTGAAAGTGTGGGTGATCGAAAAATACAATTGCGAATTACTTAGAACCTCTACCCAGTCATAACTGACAGAACAAGAGCATGCTACCCCCGTTAAGTAAATAAAGAGTTCCACTCGAAATTCTGTTCAAATTCTTGAGTTCGACAGAAACATTCTCAAATTTGACAAGATATACTTAAAGAAGTTCGGAGGTTACATTGACTGAAACGTTGTGAAAATCACATCCAAGATGAGAACAGTAGTCCGATGAATCCAAATAATATGAATAACCAATCCTTATTTCAAAAATTCAGAAACATCATTGATGTTATTGTTTTTTTTTTTCTTTCCCCTTTACAAAACTCAATCATGGTATGCAAAGTCATAAACCAAAACAAATTTTCCTCTATAAAACAAACAAATCAAACACCATAAATAATAATTGAAAATATAAAATACTTAAAGCATAAAACCTTTTTTTTTTTTTTTTTGTTCTAAATTACTAGATTTAACATTAAATAACCCCAATAGGGTTGATATGCCGTGAAACAAAACCGCAAAACGAAACCAATCTTTTGGACTCTAACAGACTAGCCCAAAAGGTAAATTCTTCAAGATAGGAAGATAGGAAAGGAAGGAGTTATAAAGTTGACTGACGAAATAATTTGTCTAATTTGATTAAACAGAAACTGGTATTTTTTTTTTATCATAACGCCAGAGTTTAAGCTTAATTTTATTTATTTTTAATCTTTGAAGAAGCATTAGAAGCAACATGCCGTTTTCTGTTGTTCAATAGTAATGAAAGCTATGTAAAAAATGTCAGAAAGTAATGTTACCTTATACAGAACAGGGACTAATTAATTTTATATTTAAAGAGCAGATATTTAATTGGTCATATATTTTTTATGACCTTTATAATTTGCGCCATATACGTCCAGTAAAATAACAATGTCGTGTTCATTATAAAAAAATGAACATAAAGTGAGATCAAATTAATTGCAGACTATAAAAAAACAAAAATAATCCAACGAGTGTAAACATGCTGAAGAGACGCGAAAAGCTGAAGAGACGCGTACTCTATCAGTGCTTGCAAACTATAAGCCTCATTTTACTTTTGGTTACGGATAATTACACCGAAATCCATAAGAATCTTTTTACACTATCCCAAAAATAAAATAATCTTTTATAAGATCTATAGTTTGTTTCAAAAAGAAAGCTTTGCAAATATCCTTGGTAAATTCATTATCTTTAACAAGATTAACATAATGCTGTTCTGTCAGTATGATTGCATCAACAAACTAGTTCCAGTTATATCACTGAAGTTAAGCAATGTTGAGCTTGGTCAGTGCCAGATGGGTGACCATTTGGGAGTATTACTGCTGTGTGAGCAAGGTTGTTAGTCATCCTAGATTTCTCCTTGCTATTGGACTCGAGCAATTCCATCAAAGAGAGGCATAGTTGGGATTATGAAACCCTTGCTTCACAATATTTCCTGCACAGGCACTCTTACAGGGATAGAGAGAATTGAACAGTTTAGACAGAATGGATTGTTTGCTTTGGACTAGAAGTTCTACAAATAATAAGGATGATGATGATTATAATAATAATAATAATAATAAATACAAAATTGTAGGCTTGAAATAAAAAGGGATTCAAATTTTAATGTTTTTTTTTTTGCTTCATTTGATAAATATTGCTTCATAAATTTTTGATTTATTGAGTTTGTTTTGCATATTCTATTTTAATTTTATGAAATGCTGTCATATAAAATATTTAGAGATTCTCAAAGATTTCCACTGAGGCTAAATTGGCCCATACACACTAATAGATCAAATTCTAGTAAAAATACAGAATAGTTAACAGTTGAGAACTCATAAACTAAAAATGAAAACCAGAAATAACATATAGAAAATGTGATAGAATTAAATTATCTACCAACTGTACATTTTTTTTATTTCAGAACTTGATTTCTGTGAAAGCTAACTTATCCACACAAAAGTAAACATTCCAGTTAAGGTTTTTTGAGGTGATGGCTTACCATTGTTAATGTTATTCTATAAACATAGTAAAAAGATATATTTATGGTACACTAACCCTGTTCGAGTAGCACTCCCTTAAAAACACACACAATTACCTAAGGTTAACAAAGTTAAGCTATACTTTCGGCTGCCATGTTGTTTTTCATGCGTTTTAGTGACGCATAGGTACGGGCAAAAATAGGGGGACCTAGTTTTGAAAGCCGATTTATCATATTTTTTTGTAGGTTGCCGACTACTTTTTGATTGTATTTGAAAGATTAAGGACTAAACTTAATTTCCAAAAGGAAAAAAATATTTCTACACGTGAAAAAAAAAAAAAAGTTATGAAAAATGTTTCACGGCAAGCTAACCAATTCAGCTAAATTTTGAAGTTAAATAAATCCATTGTAAAATCCTTTAAAAGATAAATATTACTTTTCTGGGTCTATTTCAAAGATAATTATTAAAGTCCTAAGATATTGAATCAAATAAAAAAAAAAAATACCTTGTTTGTACAAAACATAAATTAATTAGCCCAAAACGGAGTGATTCTGCCGTTTGCAAAATGCAATAAACTAAAGTTTTGTAAACACAGAATATACATAAGCCCAAAATTTCAGCCAGTTGAAAGACTGTGAAAATGACGTCATGTAATTAAAAGGGAGGAAGGGGTGTGATAGTTTTCTTTTTTTCCCAGACGTACATCTACATTCCTATTCTGAACGTTTGTATAAATTTTTCTATTTTTTAATCTAATTATTTTCTATGTTCCTGTTTTTAAATTAAATTTTTTTTTTAATTAATGTTCAATATTATATAAAAATTGTTATGCTGAAAGTTTCACATTCTTTCAAGCAAGGAAATTATTAAAATCTTACATATAAAATTATGCGAAATATTTTTTGCAATTATAATTTTTTTTGTGGGAAAATATTAAATAAACAATGCTTAATTCAATGATAATATTGGTAGTTCAAGAAATTCATTTTTTTTTTTCGAGTTATATCAAATTCATTAATACAGATTTAGGGGCTTTTATCGTAATGTTCCTGTAAAAATTAAATATTTTTTTAACTGTTATATGTTACGATGCTTTATTTTTATAAAAAAAAGGCAAAAGTAAATTCCTTTAATTTTTTTTATTACTGAAAACCATAACTTTAGTAAAGGTATTTTTTGTTTAAACAAAATAATACATTTCAAACTAAGATTTAAATAAAAAATAATGGGTTCAATATATTCCGTGATCATTATTTTATAAATACTGAAAATTTCATTAAAATTGATTAATTTCCTGATTTTTTTTTAAGTAAAGAGAGGGGTAAAAATGTTTATTCATTTTGAGCATTGGTATTAATTTTGCACGTATCTAGTTACACGCAAACATCAAACTAAAATTCTGAAATAAATCAGTGCTCATTCAGATTAGGACTCATGGCGGCATTTAAAATTAAAGAAAATGCAGAAATGTCTGTATGATGTATGTACCAGTCAGAGAACGAAGATGGAAAATTCACATAATTTGATTAAGTAGTTTTTTTCTTTTATTATTATTCAAGAAAATTAAATTTTACTGTTTCGATGAAAATTAAAAAAGCATCCAACGAATCGGCGGACAAGGGCAGATAACCATAAGTCACATGGAAACTGTTAAAATAATCACTGATTGCCTACCCTTATGTTCTCCATAAAAAAATTTCTCGCCTATCAATTATTGGTAAAAAAACGGCAAATTTGCTTTTCATAAATAAAGAAAACCTATTTGATCAATTTTTGTGATTTTTGGAATATATAATCTTCATTTTTTTTTTTTTTTTTTTCCACTAAAAATCTTTGTAAAAACTAATCAAGTTTTTCTTTTCATTTTTTTTTTGTTTGTTTTTCTCAGACTTAAGGAGAATATTTTTAATAAAAATAAACAAACATTTTTAAACTTAAGGAAACATTTCTTTTTATATTTGACATGTATTTTTATTTTTCGTGCCCTGTCATATCTTATTTTGTCATACATTAATAGTAAAGCCCCATTTCCATGCGTTAAATATAAAGTCGGTAAAGATGTAAATTCTACTGTGAATAAAGTATTTAAAAAATTTTATTTCTATTTATAGTTTTCGACTGTTAACTATTCTGTACTTGACCCCACATCACTATTTTTTATGTTGAACTTAAAAATCAGTAAGTCTAATATTTTGTCATTGAAATTAAATATGTCTGCATTTTCAGGCATTTATTACTATAGACAAGAAACCGAAAATTTTGTAACAAAACAAATATATAACAAATAACTGTAACCAAAGGAATGATAAGTTACTCTTCTATCTACTTGAATAAGTTTTTTTTTTTGTGCTTTAACTTATTTTAAAGTGATTTTTAAGTTTGAAACACAAGTGGTGCCAAGTTGCTAAGTAAGAACGAGAACAAAATGGCTGACATGTGACAGTCATCTGGAGAGACTTAATAATCGCTCAAAACTCGAAAATGAAACAAAATATTGATAGGAACCAATCCAATAACTCTCTTTGTTATCTTAAATAATCATCCTATGTCAGCCATTTTGTTTTCGTTCTAACTTAGCAACTCGGCACCACTTGTTTCACACTTTAAAAAATGCTTTAAAATGAGTTAAAACGCACAAGAACATATCCCGCTAGAAGAGTAACTTATCTTGCTTTTGGTAATATTCATTTGTTATATTTATTTCTTTACCACTTTTTCTGTTTGATGTCTATCGTAAAAAAATAATGCCCCATTTTTCTAACACAGAAGCCTAAATAACCCAAGTTTATCTCTTAAATCCAAGCCTCATTATTAAGGAAGGAAAAATGATTCTTTTCTAACAATAACTTTTGTATATCAATGAATTGAAGCAAAAATTAGCTGAGCACATGACAAACTATTTACAGAATGTGTTTTGTTTCCGAGACAAATCTCTGTAATATTGTAACTTTGAAAACCCATGGAAGGCTGAGCAAGTCAGGAATGGAGGTCAGTGGCCAAGCATTGATTGGTCATGGCTTTGTTATTTGTTTAGTTCATGTTGTTAGTAGGTAATCACTACTTACCTGACCGGCTGATCTGTATAGTAAGGGTTTTTTTTTCTTTTTTGAAATGGATAAAGACAGCCCTCGTCTCAGATACACAAAAATATTTGTCATAGTATATTTTCGCATAGGAGGTATACCACTGATTTGTAGTCCACTTTTTGCTTTGCCCTGTGTGACGTTCGTATTTTCCTTCCTCCCACCAAAGTACAATGTGACACAAGGTCAAAAGGTGAAAACTGAACAGTCAGCATTCAGTAGGAAGAGCACTGTGGCCTACAAAAGAAATCCTTAAGCAGTTGTGTAGGCATTTCCTAGCAGCAGCACCTCAAGCAATTAACAATAAACTAACCCATTTTTAAAAAGAGAAGGTAAAGCCTGGGAGAGTGATTCTCTTAGCACTGCATAATACAAACTGTAAAGACAGCCACTTCCTCAGATACACAGGAAAATTTGTGATAGTTTGTCATATAGAAGGTATACCAATGTTTTATAGTTTGCTGTTTGCTCCATGTGTGATTTAAGTATTTCTTTCCTTTCTTCAACTAAAGTAAGATGTGACACAAGGTCAGAAGAAGTCGGCTGATTAATAGGTTTTCTAATGCCGATTTATCAGCAAATTCTGTTATCATAAACTATGCTAATATTAATTATATTATAAATGAAGACAAGTTTACTCCCCCTTTTACTTGCCAGTGAAAATTTACCGAAGAGACATGCATTGTCTACACCATGTTATCAAATAAAAGGTATGATGCACTGTTAACATGTAGACTTTTAACACTGCACTGAATTTGGGACAAATAGATGAAAGCATATTGAAAATTTCCCTCCTTTCTCTTCCTATCGAATTATCATTATTTTTTTACTTTAAATCATTGTCAAAGAAAATTATTACTTCATATTTCAGTTTGCATATTGAGGAATTGTACAGCAAGTTGTAGGATGTATGCACTGAAAATAAAGCATTCTTAATCAGTCATGCTCTTGTTCCTCATTTTCGAACTCCTGCTACCATTACATATATATTATTATTTTTCTGGTTTAGATAATGTATATTTTATTGATAAATTACTAATTAAATATGTGACAATTTAAATACATAAAAAATTGACTAAATATTGACAACAACCTTCAACCATTATGACAAACAGTTTCTGCTGGAAGTATTTTGATGTTAATCCCAAGAATAAGAATACAGCTATCTGCAAGTTATGTCAAACCATCACATAAAAGGGTGGCAAATCAGAGAACTTTTACAACAATTAATATATTAACCCGTCTTAGAAAACGTTCATTCAAAAGAAGCAACAGTTGCAAATAAGAAAATGGAAGCACAATGAATATTCAGGGACAGATATTCCAGGAACAACTACAAGCCTCCAGCGAAGCACTGAACTATGATAGAATCAATATTGGCCAAAAAGTTTGAGATATCAATAACAGGTCACAAGAGATCCATTATCTGATAAGAGAAATAATTGCTGTTAATATTCAACCATATTCTATAACATCTGACATTGAATTTAATAGGCTTATTGCAAAACTTTGTTCAAATTACAGCATTCCATTAAAAAAGTACTTCACTTCAAAATAATTTTCGATATATTTACAAAAGTAAAACAAATATTGAACTGTTTCTTACTGAAATTAGCAGCATTTCATGGACTACAGACATTTGGACAGCTAAAACCTGTAATGCTCCCTTTCTGAGATTGACAGGTCATTGGTTTTCAAATGACTTTGAACAATGCAGGGCTGTGCTTAATGTTGTTCCATTCCCTGGTGCCCACACAAATGCAATAATAAGTGAAGAATTGCACAATGTTCTGGATGAGTATAAAGTCTTCAATAGTTTCTTAGTCTTGCGGGATTCAGGAACAAATATGATGCTGGGGTCAAGAAATGTGATTTAGAATAACTAACATATATTGTAACTCAGGCTGTGAAGACAACCGTTATATCATCTAATAGAAATTACAGTCTCTCACTTAATTCGTTTTTTATTAGCAATTAGCAAATTAAATGAAATACGGGATTAGCTTAATTTGGAAAAAAAAACTCATGTGATCACATGGTGGAATTCAACATATGTTGAAAATAAATTAAGAACAGTGAAAAGCTCTTGCAATATTTGCTGTTATGATTCCTACCTTAACAACCTACCAACGTGGTCTTGTTCAAACAAGTATGCAGTTCCTGAGTCCATTTATAGAAATCACCAAAGAAGCAAGTCACAGAACATCAACCATATCAATGATACCTACAAATTTCTCTGAGGTTATTTCTGTCAAAAGCTGTGCAATCTAATTCCAGTATTTTTGACTTTAGTGGAATCTTTCTTACCATTATTGAACAATTCAGGTTATCAATGAAAACAAGATTTTCATCATGTCTAAATGATAAAACTTGTGTATGTCTACTTTCCTAGACCCATGATTAAAATATTAATTTTAAAAGATTGGCATAGAAAACATATTTAGAATTGGATTCTGCATCTACTTTTCACTGATGATAATGAAGCAGAATCAATATACACTATCCTGTTGAAAGTGAAGAAGCACAGACATGTGTAAATTACAACATGGCAATTTTGAAACCAACTGATGAAAAAGTAACTAATAAAAATGTCACATTTCATCACTCCTAATATAAGACTATAGGAAGTAAAAGTACAATTATTTCTAATTCAATTTCGACCTTCATTTTTGATGTGTGAAAAGTGAACATTACATCATTAATGGACAATTTTTAAAGTATAATCAAATAAAACTGAATTAAATGACAGTAAATATGACCATTCAATACATAATGATGCCTATTTTTTAAAAACAATTCTATTATGTTCAATTTTGATGGTGAAAATAAATTACCAAATGCCATAAACGTATACTAATTTCCAAATCACGTATCACAAAAACTATTAAGATACAGATCTGTAATATTGCGTGCCTAATCAATACCTGTTGTAGAATGCTATATCTAAATGTCAGCTCTTTACACCATGTACTTCTTAAATAGTATCCTCAAGAAAATGTAATAATTTTATGTAGTGTTTTTTCACTTTCTTTTCATGGCGATCTGATGAAGTTAACGTACATGTTCAACATCAATTTAATTTTAATAAAAGAGAGAGCTGAGTGTATCAACGATAGTTTTTTTTTTTTTTTTTTTTATAGAATTGGTAGTTTTTTGGGTTTTTTTTTTTGTGATTCTGTTCAATTCTTCACTTGGCACTGATCACATTCATCCATTTGAGGTAGTTTCGTCAACCCCTTCCCCAGTTAAACACATACAAAGAAAACACTTCAGTTGTCCTTCTTCATTGTTTGTGACACGAGTCCGTTGTTTTGTATTGCTTGTTAAATTGTTAGGTGAAAGTACAGACTAGTTAGAAAAATACCCTCTCCTTCACATATTAAAAAATGGGTTTCCAAAAAGTTCTCTGCATAAGTACTATTGTTTTTTATTGTTTTAACATTTTTATTTTATTTTTGTATTCGCTTTATTCAAGTTAACGCTTTTATTGTTTACAAATGATTTCATTTCGGTTTGTGCTGACCGTTCTGCTTTATGTTGAATGCTCAGAAAAAGTCCCTTACCAGTTTTAAAATAAGCAAACGAACTTGGCTGTTTATCAGAATAACGGAATATTTTTAACTGGTAAACATTAACCAGAAAGGACTTTTTCATGGCATATGTGAAGCAGAATGATTTGCACAAACCCAAATTTTTTAATAAAAGATTCGTTCATTTTTTCATACGAGAATTTGGGATACTATAAAATTCTACCGTAACAACTTACAATGGGAAAAATTGTCCAGTTACTGAGGCTATTTGAAAAAATCACCAAAGAATCAAGACAGAACTTTGACTATATCGATGATAATACCTACCTAAAATTTTAGCTTTGAGGTTATTTATTTCAAAAGTTATCAATCTAATTCGAATATTTCTGACTTTAGTGGAATCCTTACCACTGTTAAACAATTCAATGAATCGATGGAAACAAGATTTTCATCCTATTTAAATGATAAAAGCTTGTGTCTACTTTCCTGGATTCAAATTTTAAAAGAATGACATGGAAAATACTGAGGATTGGATTTTACATCTATTTTCTGCTGATGATAATGAAGCAGAATCAGCAGGATACACTTCAAGCTCTGTTGAGGGTCAAGAAGATCAATGTGAAAGTAAAACTGTATCTCTTTCAAGCCTGTTTGATGAATTAGCTTTGAATTTGACTAAGGCAATTTTTATTTTTGTCTTAATCCAGAGTAACAGGTCCTGGGTATGACCTTAAAAGACATTTATATATTTATAATACGGTTTTGATTGCACTCCCTAAATGCTATAGTTTTAAAAATTGTGCTCATGTTACATACCCTGTTGCCTAGAATACATATTCCTTTGTTAATAAGTCTAATAGTTTAAGCTGTTCGTTGATCTGAATTACTCTACAGCAAAATTTAAGTTTACACAACTTGTGACAAAAACTGAATCACCCTATAACTCTAATCTGATAATTTAAAACACCAAGGAAAAAGCTGTAATACTTTCAGTTAATTTTTTGTTGGTTCCTCAACAAAAGACCTGTAAATTCACCCTTGTCCGTTCGTCTGTCTGCACTTTTCTCCATAATTATGCCTTAGAATTTTTTTAAATTTTGCACAAACATTAAACATAATATGAGTAAAAAAAAGTAACAGAACGGATTTTCCACGAAACTCTGGTTGCCCCCCTAAGGATGCCTTTCGAGTTAAAAATGGATAAAATTGACACTTTTGTGTGTATTAAAAAAATTTTTTTATAAAACTTTCTGAAAAATTGTAACTAACTGATTTCTATATAATTTTGTGTGTCTATACCTCACAATAACTCTTGGGTGTGCCCCAGGGGCTCTTTTAGGGCTAATAAAACCCCTCCATTTTGGGGACTATTTTGCCATATTTGTCCAAAATTTTCTGTGTATGTTTATTTAGCAGTTTTGCATGGTGTTGAGCTCAAATATGTTAAGGCCTTGGGGAGTTTTGGGGTTAAATGGGTGGGGGGGGGGCAAATGATGAACTTAGTCATTTCTTTTTTTGCATGGTGCAGAACTCAAATTTACATATGTTAAGGCCTAAAACTGCACCGTTTGTTAATTTTCACCAGAATTTGACATCTCCTTGGAGGACTTTTGGGGTTAAATGGAGGGGGGGGGTGCAAATGCTGAATTTAGTCATTTTTTATGCTTTGTTCACTGTGCACTCACGGGGGACCATGCATGCTTCACTTATTTTGTTTTTCATGTAGAGATATCGACTTTCTCCAAAAAGGGTACTTTGGATGTGAAGCCATTGTTTCTTCTTTGAACTGATGACAGAACATATTAACCGAAGTCATTTAATGTTGAATTCACTCATTTTGGGTTAAGCTTTTATGTTTAAAGTTTCTAATATCTTCAAATATTTATAGATTGATTTGTTTTGCATTGTAAATAAGTTTCTATTTAATATATGGAGGGGATCCTTGGAAGTACTACTTTTTCGGATCAGTAAACTGGGGAGTAATAACAGCTATGGGTTGACTCTACATTTCTTTTATTATCCAGCTGTAGTTTGAGGACAGGATTGAGGTAGATGTTGTTTAAATATTTTATAGGGTTGGGCAATAGGGAAGACAAAAAGTTGGTTTATAGTAGCAATATACATGAAAAAATTAAAATTGTTTAAAATAATGGCATACATGGAAAGAGCTTTATAATCTAAGAAAGAATCTTTTTAAATTGTTAAAAATCTGACCCCCCAAAAAAACAAGTTATGAATATTTTTGTGCCTCACACGTTTGGATATTTTTCTCTCTTAAAGACTATATGTGTTTCGTCATATTTTTTACACTACTTTTTAAATAAAAAAAAATGTATTTTTGTTAAAACACAAGATTAAGCAGTATTATGCATCCTTTGAACCAGACATAACTCTGCGTTCAGCTCAGCTTTTCCCCGGAACACAACTTCAAGAACCCGAGTTTAGCTGATGGTTGATGTAACATGGCGATCAGCTAAATACAACTGAGTTTCAACTCGATGCGTGTGAGCAAAACTAAGCAACAGGCGAATACCAATTGGAAGAGGAAAAAAATCCACAATTTCTTACATGCAAATTAAGAAGATTAAAGATCTAAAAAAAAAAATAAAAAAAAAATAAAATGAATTTGCCCATCTTGGCTTAGCAGCTCCAGACACCAGATCACATAATAAATTTTTTTCAACAGAGAAAACTAATGACAAAATTGATAAAATGTGCAACCCGCTTCCAGGAGTGCATCCTAGCAAAACTAGGGAGCATAACAGACAACTATGGCTAGAGATGCAATCTAAATTGGGACCTTCTTTGCAAAATTCACTGCTGAAAATCGTGTGCATTATCAAACTGATATACCTGTGGGCATTCGAGATGGCAACAAATAAAAGCCTCCTTCGTAGATTCTGAAATGCTGGTAACTACGAATCATGTGGAGCGAATGTGGAAGGAGACCAAACAGCACAACAAACAAGAATGCGGAACCAGCCAGGAGCTTTTGGATACTTATCTGGTAGAGTTTATGTGAAGCAAAAAATTTGTTTTCCTGGCATGGGGGGGGGGCGATTCCAACTACTCCCAGTTGAATTAAAACAACAACAACAACAAAAGAAGCCCAATCCACCCACTTTTGTTATTTCATAAAAAAAGTACTAACCATTCTAAAAAAACGTTTTTCAATTTTCCTCCATAAAACAACAACAACAAAAAAATACCTGGCAAAAAGAAATTATCAAAAACATTTGATTTAAATTATTTTTTGGACAAAAAGAAACAAAAAAACATTTGCTAACACTTATTTATTTGAAAAAATAAATTGCTTAAAAATTATTTGACACACGAACACAAAAAAATACCTTTTCTTCACACAGCTAATAAGAATTAAAAATTACGGTAGGTTTTTGCTTTTTTTTTTTTCTGTTGATGTTTCTACATTTAAAATTTTACCAATTTTTTTTTTTTTTTTTTGTAACGTTATGATTTCATCGGCAACGCTCAGTATTATCCGGCTGTTGACGTCATGCTCTGAAGAAGGCCAAGCAAACGCTGAGTTACGTCTGATTCAAAGGACGCTTAAGTACCGATTAAGCAACTAAATTTACCATAAAACTGTACTTTTTTGCAAGGAATCCGAATATAGCACTGAAAATCTACAGAAATTAACAATTTTCAAGTAATTTGCAGTAAATGCATAAATATGTTCCAAATGCTCAGGTGCAACATCAAAAGTGCAAGTACATGTTTACTTGTGAGTGATGAGAAGCATCGGATGGGTTTAAAGGATGCAATGTCTTTCTTTTCTTATGGAAATCACTCCAGGTAAGGCAGTATTTATGTAATGAGCTAGCAAGATCAAACGATGATTATTGCAAAAAGAGATTTTTATTAGCTTTAGTCTGGAAGAGATAAAAGTAAAAGGAAAACAATCAAGAAAAGGTTTCCACAAATCTGCAGTTCTTGGAAAGAAACTACTGGAAACTTTTACAATGATGTATCAAAACAACGAATTGATGTTGACCACTAAATCAAAAAGTCAAACAAGATGGCACAAAGGGAGCAAGGAATAAATTGTACAGTTCTGAAGAACACATGTCATAATAGTACTGATAGAAAAGACTGAGACTAGCAACATCACGTCTGTGAGAGTCTTGGCAGCTAACAACTGATGCAAACTATTTGTTCAATGCTTCAGCAATTTTTAACATTTTTTTCGAAAGTCATGGAAGCAGTGCTTTTTTCTGACATTGTAGGCATATCAATGTGTCTTAGATGCATAGATCAAAATCATGTTCCAGTTGTTGTTGACGAAATGGTTAATAATTTTGTGGATTTTGATCAAGTCAATTGCTAGATGCTGGAACTTTAATGAATCCAAGCCCAGAGAAGCCAAGCATTTTGAGTATCATAGATGTCTCAGGGATATTCACTTGGTTACACATTTCCAGACGGTTTTCAGACCAGATGCCATCCAATATAATGAAGAATGTTGTCCTTGAATTGAAACTACTTTTTGATCAAGAATGAAGAATTTTAACCAATTATAAAGGTCATCTACACCCATTACTGAAAGTTTTGCCAAAAGTCTTTTGCGTAGCGCAGAATTGAGCACCTTTTTGCGTAGCGCAGAATTGAGCACCTTTTTGCGTAGCGCAGAATTAAGCACCTTTTGGCATAGGGCAGAATTAAGCAACTTTTGCGTAGGACAGAATTAAGCATTTTTTGCATAGGACAGAATTAAGCACCTTTTGCGTAGGACAGAATTAAACACCTTTTGCGTAGGACAAAATTAAAAGCCTTTTGCGTAGCACAGAATTAAAAGGCTTTTGCGTAGCACAGAATTAAAAGGCTTTTGCGTAGCACAGAATTAAAAGCCTTAGCAAAAATCGAGATAAACGATATCTACCCATGAACTGTTTTCAGTTAAGGAACTCTATAAGTTGATCACAAATAAGTCTGGATTATAAGAACTCCAGGTTCCAAAATTTTTCTCTGGTAGGTAATCCTATCAGATTAGTGATACAGCTCGTAAGACTTTGGGGTATTAATAAAAGAGTTTTAGAATGGGAGAAGCATTTTGGGGCTAAGCCAGACTCAGAGAAATATTTTCGGCGAAAAGATTCTTTTGTGTCTATAATTAGATGTGAGAAAATCAAGGGACACGTTATATGATAAACAAAACAATATAATGAGTTCAGAAGACATATATTCCTCAAAAAGATATTTTGTATATGTTTAAAATCGAAGTTTGCAGCAATAGGAAAAACACAGAATATTTGTAAATATTTTTAGACTTTTTTGTAAAAACAAGGATGGGGATTCATTAGCTGATACATTGAAGAAGTTTGAATCTTATTAATTAAGAACCGTAGGTTACAGTGATCAGTAAAATGGTAATTAAAAGTTCTCTGCTTATTTATATAAATTAAAATTCATTGAAAGTTGTTTAGAAGAGTCAATGTTCATTTGATTTAGTATTAGGAAGAGAGTTCAGTGAGAAAGATTGAAAATATTTCAATCAATAAAGTTTATACAGATTGGCAGATGATAATGAGTCAATGAGTTGTGTGTGCCTGTGTTCACTGATGTGTAGGGCTATGGCAATAGCATATTCTTTTCATTGTTTTGACTTTCGAGTATATATCCGACACAGACACAATTAATCAACCGAGAACCACACCATGCTACATAAAAACATAAGATATGAATGGGTATATTCCTGAGGATCAAAATAAGGAAAAGAATATGCTGTTGTCATAGCCCTACTAATGTGTAACTATGAGTGGAAAGATGTTGCAGAGATAAGCACCTAACATAGGGGCACCTAGCGACTGATATGTGGTCTCTGGTTAATTGGGCTCCACTAGTTTATTGAAGAAAATATGGCTTTTAAAAGATTTAAATGGCTCCCAAAAAGACTATTTCGATTAAATTCAGAAAGTTCTCTGATTGGTCCAAAATATGTTTTTATTCAGGATAGTTTATGTGCAGATGATGTGCATACAAACGAGTTTACGCATTTTGATTTTGGACGCCAATGGGTAAACATCGGCCGCTACAAGACTAACTGGACGATGGTAGATAAGTAACGTGTATTCACCCCTTTTTGAAGAGGGGAATGACACTGGTAGTTTTCTACTACTCTAGATTGGCACTATTGTTACGACAGAACTTAAACCACCATGTTTGAGAAACATGTAGGTAGCACTATCAAGATGAGGCGAGGCATAATTGTGCTTATTTTTAAGATGACGTCACAACGTTGCAGGTGTTAATTTAAGTTGTTGAGTTTGATGTTACAAATGGTACATTCCGGTTTTCAACAGTAGAAATGCCTGCATAGCACTCAGCAACGAGTTTTTCGCATTCCTTAGGATCGTCAGTGATCCGGCTTTGTGTGAGGTTTGTGAATAGGACCAACTGGGGAGTGAGGGGGTCTGCTTCGAATTCTTCAAATGATTTTGTATTTTTAAATAAAGTAGTTAATAAACTTGATTATTTTTACGATTCGATTTCGAGATATTTTAATTGCAATGAACTGATTTTATATTGTTTCTAAATTACATTTTTTTAATAAACGATTTCCATCTAGCTGCATTAAATACATTTCTCAAATATTTTCACAGGAAAATTCCTACATATACAAAGACTTTTTAAGGCACGTTTTCAACAAAACAGATAAAACATTTTTTCTCTTTTTTCTCCTTTTCTTATTTGTTTTTCTTTCTTCCTGTTTTTTCTTGTCTACTCTCCCAATTATCCGTATTTTTTATCTGTTTTTTTTTTTAAATTTTATTTTGTTTCTACTACTACTACTATTACTACAATTCTTTTGCGTTTTAAGTTCTTCTTCGTCCTCTTCATTTTTTTCTTTCTTATTTGCCTTTTCTTTTGCCTTTTCCTTTTTCCTTTTCCTCCTTTCTCTTTCTCCTTCTTTGTGTTCTTGCTATTCTTTGCATTCTCTTTCCTTTTCTTCGCCTTTTCTTCTTCGCCTCCTTCTTTTTCTTTACTTATTTCCGTTTCTTTCCCCCCTTTTCTTTTCTTTGCTATTTTTCATTTCTTTGCTCTTTTTGTTTTCTTCTTTGCTCTTTTTTTTCTTTGCTCTTTTTTTTCTTCTTTGTTCTTTGTTTTCCTTTTTGTTTGTTTTTTCCTTTTACTTTGTTTTTCCCTTTTTCTTCCCTCTTTTTCTTTTTTCTTTGTTTCTTTTTTCTTTGTTGTTGTTCCTTTTCTTTGTTGTTGTTCCTTTTCTTTGTTGTTGTTCCTTTTCTTTGTTGTTGTTCCTTTTCTTTGTTGTTGTTCCTTTTCTTTTTCTTCTTTGTTCCTTTTCTTTTTCTTCTTTGTTCCTTTTCTTTTTCTTCTTTGTTCCTTTTCTTTGCTTTTTCTTCTTTGCACTTTATTTTACTGTTTCTCCTCCTTCCTCGCTTCATTCTTTTCTTCTTCTTTGCGTTCTTCGTTTTTTTCTTTATTTTTCTACTTTTTCCTCCGCCTCATTCCACTGCTTTTTCTTATTTCTTTTATTTACTTGATTCCTTCTTTATCGGCTTAAAATATGCCACCAATATCTTTTTTTTTTTCCTTTGGTTATTTGTAACTTCTTGATCACCAGACAGATAATCAGTTTTGTATTTTACCTGCTTGTAAATTTGGAATTCAAACAGTCTAAGTACACCTACTTGTTTCAACTGCCTGGTTACATGTAAGCAATGTGTATTGCCATAGCAACCAGAGAGAGAGAGAGAGAGAGTAGCCGGGGCAGCTGTACTTATATAATCTGTATATATTTTCTATCTTTCCGAAAATATACAGTGAATCCCCATTCCTGAAATGAACGAACGATTCGAATGGAAACATTTTACAGTTTGTCAGTTTTGCTGACAGCAATTCTTCATTTGCATATTTTTACCTGAATGAAAACACCTGTACAATTTGTGTATACACTTTCACTCCAGATCTGAAATGGAAAACTTACTGTTGCTAAGGTCACTGGAAAAAATGGCTGGATCATTCTATCACTTCAGAATGTACCCAACTCCTGATGCAATTCTCTACCTGTAGAAGAGTCAAATTCGTTGTAAACTGGAGTATTGATGTCATATCTAGAGAGGTGCTGCTTGGAGCATTCTTTTTTGCCTTAAGAGTACAAAACTGACTTCACAATCTAGTAGTGATGGGATGATTCCAAAACTTTTTCTAATTCTGATATAATTACCAATTCTGTCCTAAATTACTGATTCCGATTCTTTTAAAAATTGTAAACATTTAATCAGAGATTATAATAGTAATAACAATGATGGTAAATTTGTAGATTAACACCATTAGCAACCCTTCCAACTTAAGAGGGAATATTGCAGTCGTATCTAGCGAGGTGTTGCCCAGAGTACTCTTTCTTGCCTTAAGAGTGCAAAACAAACTTCACCATCTAGTGGTGGATGATATCTACTCATCCCTGCTTTCTCTTTCACACAGAAGATGTTGCTAACCTATTATGAAAATAGTAGATGCTCGGCTGAGCTCCAACTTATGCCCCCTCCTATAAAGCATTCACAGAAAGAACTCGCCTAGCTACAACCACAGCAAAGAACTTTCCTTTCTTTTTCTCTGTACCAAAAATCAAAGTTTATTTCTTATAACATTTCATTAGAACAAAATACCACAAAGCTGCTTCCCAACAGACTACAACAAGGTTGTCTTCACGTCTAAGGCAAAAAAATACTTGTTAAACTGCCCTCTTGAATAATCAATTCCTCTTAAGTAATTTTCTGCCCATTCCACCCATTGTTTCTAATCCTATCATGATAGTGATTAAAGTCTGTCAATAATGTTTTACCATCGAGAATCTCCCATGCCTTGATTAATAAAATAGACGAACCACAAATCATTTTACTGACATTTTATGTTTCAGATATCAATATTAGGGTGTTTCTGTGATACTATACCAGAGCTCCACGACTAGGACCACCAAAAGAGATTAACTTAAAAATGAATGACAGTACGAAAGTATATTAAAAGTGGCTGGTCAATTTTGCTACACAGACAAAGTGACGCTATAAACAATTAGTTATTAATGACCGGAAGATCAAAATGACTAGTTAGGAAGGATGAGAAGGAGAGCAGACGTATCTGGTTTCCAGTGAAGAAGTTGGACAAAATGAAGAAAAGGTAAAAAAAAAAAGCAAGTAGAAGAGGGAGTTAGGGAAGGAATGGGAAAACAATGTAAAGAAAAAAATACAGTTAGATTGAGGTGAGCATTACAACAACGAGGAACAATCATGGAAGAACTATCATGGTGAGAGACCAAGAAGGGTCACAAACGACGATATGACCTAAAACTATATCCGATGGTGAGGCCCCACCTTGCGGGCTTTGGGGAGTGTGGAGCCACCCTTTAATTGCCATTGCTCCCAGGTCCACTCTGACCCGGAGTGGTAGTACCTGTTAGGGTCCCAACTATGGGTTAAATAGAATCTGACGTAAAAAAAAATATATATACTCCATTAAAAATCGTTCCTCAAAATAACTAGATTCGGCATTAAATAACCTGAAAAAGGTCGATATGCCGTAAAACAAAAACAACCAACCAACACAAACGACGATTAGTTTTAGCTGAGATTCAGAAGAGATGAGAATTTAGCTTGGAGGTAGAGAGACTGGTGATGGGTCTTGCCAACGTTTAGCAAGTCGTTTGTGTACAATTTCTGTATCTGTGTTTTATTATATATATATCTAGGACTGCGGCATTGCAGCTTGGCATCCAACTACACTAGAATCTCAACACAGCCAATAGGAAAATGAAGAAAAACGATAGCACATATGCTTGGGTTAAGGCAGTTAGTTGGTGCACAAGTTTGCATTTGAACCTTTCTTTTAAAAAGTGCTTCAAAATCATAGTGAAATCAGGCCATGTTAACAAATCACAGACGTTTAAATGATATGTTAACATTTATATATATTATATATAAATATTTCTACTTTAAAAAGCACTGACAAGTTAACATAAGATAACATTTATAAAGCCAAAATTGGTGCTAAAAGATTTATTTATTTATTTATTAATTTTTTTTTCAATAAATGAAAACAAAAAAACAAATATTTCAGTTGATTCCTGACCATCTTCAGTGAATATTATAATTCACTGAAGATAGTCGGAAATTAACTGAAATATTTGATTTTATGTTTTCATTTATTGAAAAAAAATTATTAGCTCTGATTTTGACAATATAAATCTTTTAATATAAATTTGAATTATTTAAAAATAATTAAACAGTAAGAAAGCATTTTTTTTTTAATTTAGCATTTTCTACAGACAACAAACATGACCTCCATTTGGAAACACTTCCCAGTGTTTGAAGAATACTTACTTGAGTAGAATATCGACTCCTACTTCCAATTAATATCACAAAGAGAAAATAGAATGCGGAACTAGATGAATGGATTTAAAATACATAGTCAACAATCGTGATTCCATTTGTATGTTGTTTATTGCAAATCAAAATTAAATGATCATTTTGCAACCACAATCGAGATGAAGGTTGGAAGACGTAGTAATCTTTTTATGACTATTGATGTGCGTACACGTCATCACTAAATACATTGGAAAGCAAGACTGACCTGATCTTCCACCTACATACAGCGCGTAGGTAGTACCAAATGGTCACGAATCTGGTACTGGCTAGGCTCAGCGTTGCTTAACTTCAGTGATCTGACGAGAATGGTTGTGGCAAAATGATTGTGCCATACAAAATTAAATATTAAGCTGGTAAACTATCATGTATTGACAGATTAACAAAACTTGTGTATTACTGCATATACAGGGTGACCCCCCCCCCAAAAAAAAAACAGGACATTCAATTGTTTCTCTGAGCATTTTACAGTCAACGGAGAAAAAAAGGCCAAAGATCCTAGTGTTTTGATGTAATGTTTTGAATATAATAAACTAGTTATGACCAAAGTTTCATTTCATTCGGACAAAACACTAAGAGAAGGAGCCTAATTAGAGTTGGGACTCGTTTTTTTTTTTGGGGGGGGGCGGTCACCCTGTATTAGATATATACTTGCATTCCATTCCATATTGCTATCTATTTTAATAAAAACTAAAACAAAAAAAAAACAAAAAAAAACGAAAAAACTAGACATTAAAAATCGTGTCTTTATGTTTATATTATTCTTATAAGAGTCGTATTATTTTGCTGTCCAATTTACATACGTGTTTATTGTGTACGGACATACCATAGAGACGTTCTTTCTCACAAAGACATGACAAATTATTCAAGAATGATTGAATCGCCATACAATGATAAAGGAAGAGTAAAAGGTGAGTTTATAGTAAATGGTAGCTAATCAACGACGGCGATACTTAGAATACAATTGAGAATTGCTTAGAACTTCTACCCGATGATGGCTGACGGGACAAGAGCATGTTACTCCAGTAGATTCAATAAATAGTTCTGTTCAAAATTCCGTGCAGATACACCTGAAGAAATTCGGAGGTTACATTGTCTAAAACGTTGTGAAAATAACGTTCAAGATGTAAACTGTAGCTTGAATAATCTAAATAAATTGGACGAATTTTTCAGACAGAAGTCAATCATAAAATTAAGGAATATTTGAACATGCATTTTGTGTGATGAAAATACGCAGGAAAAGACTAGTTGATGAACTCCGTATATAGTTAGTTAGATAGCGAACGGAAGCCTGAGGGTGGAGTGCGTCCTAAAAGGAGCCTAAAATCAGTAGTCGGAAACAATGTGACCTGCTCAGATGAGCGGTTTGGTCTCTCAGCCTATTGACATAGGAAAGTGCAAGGACACGGGTGACTTAACTAAATATGTAAGCGTTATTTCTCCTTCCAGTTAATTTGTTTTTAATTTCTCTCTCATAAAGACACATTTGTTTTCTGCCATCTATATATATAAAAGCGAAAATGTGTGTGGCTATGTATGTATGTATGTGTGTATGTTCGCTTTTTGTGTATGTCCGCGAAAGGTTTTTTTCCGAGAAGCGATCGGTCAGCTCACTCCTTCTGTAAACTTTTTATATCACGTCTAAATGATAATATCTAAGAGTTACGAACAGGGGTTGTGTGTGTATTTAATTTGCCCGACTTTTACCAGCTCACCACTTCGAAAAGCAAATGATCTGGCTTGCAGCGCAAGACTAGGTCAGACACCACGCCACTTCCTCGCATCTGTTTATTTCGCTTCATAAACATTCATTTGACGCCCTTATCAGTTCCTTTCCCTCGTGACCAAGACGGTTAGGTGTCTGGCTTTTTTCCCCTTTCGTTTCCACCTTCGCGTCAAGGCTTTGGGGTTCAATCCTACCTTCCTACTAAAACTTGTTTTTTTTACACTTCCAAACACCCGGGCAACGCCGGGTACCCTCTGCTAGTCTATTACATAAATCTCACCTGTCTGTTTAAATGTATGCATGTATGAATGTAAGTATATATGCATGTTTGTATGTCTCGCAAAAACTTTAAATTGAGGTGATGGATTTTCACGAGATTGGTATCATTTTGAAGATCAACCCTTTGGACGACAAATATCGAAAAATTGGCTTAAAACATTAATTCCTTCACCCTCAACTGGGCACTTTTCTACAGGGAGGGGTGCCAAAAAATCGTGCCTTCATGACAATTTAACCAAACAGGCACGCGCAAAAAAAAAAAAAAAATTCTTTCTTGAATTAGTTTAAATATATAAAAAAAAAAATAATAATTTCGCTCACGCAGTCATAGACCAGTCGTTATAGTAGCAGCGTTGTTATTTTAAGATTGCACGTTCAAGCCAAGATGTCAGATATTTTTTCTGTTTCGGTTTTTAAAGTTTTAACATTGAAACAGGGTTATTTATGCCATTTTTTTCGTTCCTTTTTTTTTTCCATCACGTTCGCCGATTTTTTTTTGTTTTTGTTTTTCCGATTTGTTTAAAAAGAAATTTTAACATCGTTCGCTTATTCTTTATTTTGCATCACGTTCGCTGTTAAAAAAAAAAATTATAATATTCAAACAGGGTTATTACATTCACCTATTCTTTATTTTCCATTTTTGTATTGATTTACCCCCCCCCCCCCACACACACACACACACCTTGCCACACCCGGGCAACGCCGGGTACCCTCGCTAGTATAAATATAAATAAAACACTTTAAAACCAAACTGGCGTCCATGTCGTTCTCAATCAACACCTGAGTTCAACAACATTGATGAGACCTAGGTTACAACCGAAGATGTACGGGTGTATAATGTTTATGCAACAGCAAGTAAGTATACAACAGTAGATGTACTTACTCAACGTTGAAGAGATTATGAAATAGCTTGAAACATTGAAGTTGTCAGTATAGATCAAATAACTTTTTGTACACACACACGCACGCACACACACGTGTATATTACTTTTTAGCCCAGTAAGAACTGGCAAAAGTTATAGGCCGTTGACTTAGAATGAATGCTTTATGCCGGATTTCTAGAGTAAATGTGATATTGTGATGACTAATCCCTATTAATTGCTAACTATACATAGAATGGATACCAAAATATTTAGTTTGCTGCACCGTATCATAACAAAGGCCCATTTCAACCAGATTGGCCTAGTAGTTTCCAAGAAAAAATGGAACGGGCATATTAACAGACAGACTAAGAGAAATATCATTTAGATACATTATGTTGGAGTTCCCGTGTATTTGTTTGTTATCACACTTTCTAGAGTTTTAGAGATACACCCCCCCTCCCATAGACATGTATATTTTGTTAGTACATAAACTAAGATTACGTGAATAAGTGTTTATTTTATTTTAATCAACAGAGGTATAACATCATTATGAGGTATGCGTTCATGCTTGGCATAGGTAAAAAAGAGGTGTATTTTATTTTATTTTATTTATAACTTATAACTTATAGAAATATAGCTAATATAATTTATGGCTGTTATTTCCCCCCCTCCCAATTTTTTCTTTTCATATAAAATGTGTAGGCAAAAATATGTTTTGCAAACGGTGATAGCTGATATGTTTTAGCAAAGAAAGCTTGTTTTTCATATTTTATTCTGTTATGATGCTGTTGCAGTCAGACCTGTATTACTAGTTAATACCTGTTTGTTTGGATATTTTCTTTCAACGTGGGTTCTTGAAACTTCACATACAAAACGGTATCCTACTAATTGCTACGAGGTGCCTTCAATAAGTTTTCAGACTTTTTTTTCATATGGGCACTTTTCTTGATAGTGCACGAATAAAATTCTAGTGCCTTCCGAAATAATCCCTTCCAGATGCAATGCACTTGTTGTAACGTTCCAACAACTTCTGGAAGTCTCCATGAAGTTCTCTTGTGTAAGCATGTCAATGATTCTCATCACAGCCTCTTTCATTTCCTCAATTGTCTCCTAACGACAGCCTCTAAGGTTTTGCTTGAGTTTAGGGAATAACCAAAAATCACAGGGAGCAAGCTCTGGACTAAAGGGAGAGTGAGAAACTGTCTTGATGCCCATCTTGATTAAAACGTCTGTCGCAAGGATGGAGTACCCTTGGGACAAACTTCGCGCAAATCTTCCGTATCTTCAGTTCCTTACAAATAATTGTACGTACAATCTTGTGAAAACCCGTCGCCACTGTCAAAAGTTTTAGGCATACATGCATACATTTAAACAGACATGTGAGATTTATATTATAGATTACATTATATCTATGAGGGGTCTTTAATAAGTTTCCAGACTTTTTTCGTATGGACACTTTTATTGATAATACACACATGAAACTTTAGTCCTCTTCGAAGTAATCTCCTCATGATGCAATGCACCTGTTCCAACAACTTCTAGAATGTCCCCATGGAAGTCCTCTTGTGTAAGCATGTCAATGATTCTCATCACAGCCTCTTTCATTTCCTTAATTGTCTCATAACGATAGCCTCTAAGGTTTTACTTGAGCTTAGAGAATAACCAAAAGTCACAGGGGGCAAAGTCTGGACTATAGGGAGGGTGAGGAACTGTCTTGATGCCTATCTTGATTAAAACGTCTGTGACAAGGATGGAGTTGTGGACTGGTGCATTGTCCTGGTGGAAATGCCACTAACCCAATTTGAAGAGTACTGTCCTCTTCTGATGGAATTTTTTCCTGAACTCCCTTAAAACCTCAACATAGTATTCCATGTTGACTGTCTGTCCAGTAGGAACCCAGACCATGTATATCATGCCCATGCTGTCAAAAAAAGGATCATTATGTTTATGGGTGGATTTACTCTGTCTGGCCTTCTTGGGTCTGTAAGAGCCAGCATGCTTCCACTGGTAACACTGTCTCTTGGTCTCTAGTTCATAGCAGTAGATCCAGCTTTCATTGCTAGTCACCAGAGCATCAAGAATTGCATGGTCTGAATTGATCAGCTAGACTGTCTCCCTGATGTCATGACATCTTTCTTTTTAATCTTCTCTGAACAACTTTGGAACAAACTTTGTGCAAATCTTTCACGTCTTCGGTTCCTCGTAGATAATTATGTATACAGTTCCCACACTGACATCAAACTGCACTTATTGTCTCTATAGACACACGACGGTTCTTAACCATGAAATTCTTTATTTGGCCAATCAACTCTGATGCTGTAAGTTTCTTACTCCTCTCACACCTCTCACAGACACTCTTATGCCACTCAAAAAAAATGATGCTCAATTCATGCGAGATGGTCCAAAAACAGTCTGAAGCATTCCATACGTTTCTGTGGCATTTTTCCCAAGTTTAAAGCAGAATTTTATTGCATATCGTCCTTAAGTATCCTCATGTTCAGATTGCATTTTTGAAATTCACCAGCTGTGACAACCAGGCTTTAGTAGGGTGTATTCCAATTCCTGCTGCAACTGTTCATTTGAACTTGACAACTTTAAATACCTGTACAACAAAAAAGTCTGGAAACTTATTGAAGGCACCTCGTATTTGAAAGTTAACGGAATGAAAATATCTTGCATCGTTATAGGAACTGTCATCGTTGTCATCTACTTCATGTACATTTTATATGCTGGCATGTTGTGGACAGCTTTTAAGAAATTAACTTTCAAACTAAACTATCTCTGTAACTTAATACCGCATCCATAGACTATTGCCCACAGTCGCAGTGGATTAAAAGTTTAATGTGATCCCCAATTGCGGGATCAAAAATGTAATATCATCTAGTCTCTGACCCCTTAAATGTAATCAGGCACTCACTATTCGCTAAAACCACACCTATATTGTCAGTTTTAGCTTTGAGGTGAATAGACTAAGTTCATGTGGCAACACAATTTCCACACCAATGGATTTTCAGAGATATTAAAATGGTACTTTCATTCTCCATGACGTCTTTGAGGTTGGTTGTACAGTTGCTGGTCGTTTTTTCTCACAAACGCTAAATATTTGGCTAAAAAAACCTCGTCGCTGGAAAGGTTTGGTTTGTTGATCTCTGTGAAAAGTTGAATCAATTTCAAAACACGAAAAAAAAAAAACAAACAAAACGTAATTAACAAGTTATTGGGAATTTTTATTCTCATAAAAAGTAATTATTCAATTTAATATTCCAATTGCGTATGTGCATATATACACACACACACAGAGGCTGCTCGGTATTGCCCGGTTGTAAAATATGTTTAAATATGATGTTTTGATTCTTGCAGATTTTGTGTTTATTATTATATTAGACCCAATATATAGTAATGATTTAAAAAGTAAAAAAAAAAAAAAAAAAAAAAGAAATGTCTCATATGCCACCACTGAGAATTGAAACCGAAATGTTTATCTTCCAATTTATTTTACCTCTCCTATTAATCACTGTACTATTGCTACAAGGCTAAAAATTAAAACATGAACCAACAGCTACTACGTTATGCATGCATATTTGTAATGCCGTTGACCTTTAATTTTTTACTTTTCACACTTTTTCACCGATTTTCCCCAGTTAAAACCAAAATATAAAGTTTTGCATGCGTTCGAATACCCTATATATGAAGTTTCATGACTGTAAGCCTAAACCTGATGGAAAAGTTTGGTAGGCAAAATTTTTTAAACAAAAATATATATACATACATAAATATGTATAGAAAGAATTTAGTGTTTACTATAACATTTTTACAGAAATATTACGCAAGTATAAATCATGTAGAATATCTGCATGAATATAATTACACGTAATAGTTAACTAAAAATGGTCATCTCATAAGAAAACCGAAAAAAATTAATCGGAAATTAATTAAAATGAATGCTTAAAAGAATATGCAAATTAGCTGGATATTTTGCAGATGAATGCAATTCAACGACATATATAACAAAGTTGTATTTTTTTTTTTTTAAATAAATAGAAAAAAAAAGGTTTTTTAATATGAATATCAATACACAAAAAAACTTTTAAAGAAAATGGAAAAATGACAATATAAAAATATATAATGCATATAAATTTAATCATTCATTAAATAGGGATATTGCATCAATTAGGGATACCGGATATATATGCTCTTTATACCTAGGTATTTCAAAGCCTAATGCTTCTCATCAGAAGAGGAGAGAATTTTCTAGATTAAATATCAGAAATGTGACATCTAATATGTTATGTGGCACCTTCTTTCAGCATTAGACTTCGAAATACCTAGGTATCAAGAACATCTACATCCCATACCCCTAATTGATGTAATATCCATATTGAATAAATAATTTTTAGTATATACAGAGTGGAACAATAAATTTGTCGCCCTAAAGAAAACAATACTACAGCTTTATTTTAAAACTTTTATTGAAAAAATCAAGGCTGGTAACTTGATTATGTAGTAGAGCTGACATCTATTTGATGTAGCTGCCTTCAGCATCTATCACCACCTCGATACAGGTCCAGAACTGTAGTTCTCCTACTGAAGCCAAGCCTGGGTCTCTTTGGACTTGTGGGTCAGCAAGTAGTTCTGCTGTCACATTCAAGGTCTTCAGCAGCCACCTAATTGCACCAGGGAATCACCACACTCTTCAGCACATCCAGGTACACTTTGGTGTTGACTTTCAAGCTGACTTCGAGTATGTGAGGTGGCCAAGCTAATCAAGAACCTTGACTCCAGTAAAGCAACTGGTCCCGACGGTATTCCAATTATAGTGTTAAAAAAATTACAACCAGAACTTGCCCCCATATTTTCCAAACTGTTTAAGCGTTGCCTTAAGGAGAAGTGCTTTCCAACACCCTGGAAAACCTCATCAGTATGCCCTGTATTTAAGAATTCAGGTGATAAGTCATCCCCCTCTCAGTACAGACCAATAAGTCTCCTGTGTGTCATGAGTAAGTTGCTGGAATCCACAATAAATAGAGAAGTAGTCAACCACCTCAGCAGAAATAACCTTCTTAGCGACACGCAATATGGTTTCCGCTCTGCTAGATCTACAGCAGATGTGCTAACGGTTATATCTCATAGGATTAGCGAATCTCTCGACAAAGGCTTCATTTCTAGGGCAATTGCTCTCGACATATCAAAGGCCTTCGATAAGGTTTGGCATAAAGGCCTACTACACAAGATTTCCAGCTACGGTATAACTGGAAATGTTGTCTCTATCATTAAATCATTTCTATCTGATAGGCTCATAAGAGTAGTGGTTGATGGGCAGAAATCAGAGGCCCACAGTATTAATGCTGGAGTCCCTCAGGGGTCCATACTGGGCCCAACTCTCTTCCTGATCTACATCAATGATCTCCCAAAACACATACTAAAATCTTTCGTTGACATCTATGCTGATGACACGACCATCTATGGCAACACATCAAAGGCCATAAATGATGATGTTCTCTCCGATTCTCTCTCCTCTGATCTTGAGCGCGTGGTACAGTGGGGAAAGAGGTGGCTGGTTACCTTTAATGCATCTAAGACCAAGCTCCTATCTCTACATCATAAATGCTCTGATCCCCATCTGGCATCAATTGAAATGGATGGCTCTCGTCTAAGGAAGGCCCTAGGATTTGATAAGCTCCTGGGTTTGACCTTTACACCTGATCTTAAATGGAACACATACATCAAGTCTGTGGCCAAGGTCGCTGGGAAAATGGTGGGATCCTTCTACCGCTCCAGAAGATATCTCACTAATGATGCAATTCTCTATCTATATAAGAGCCAAGTACATCCAAAGATGGAGTACTGCTGCCACATCTGGGCGGGGGCTGCAAAAAATAGCCTATCCCACCTTGACGGAGTACAAAATAGACTCCGTGGCTTGGTGGGGGATGCCCTTTTCTCTACCCTGCAACCTCTTTCCCACAGAAGAGACGTAGCGAGCCTGTCATTGTTCTATCGTTATTTCTATGGCAGGTGCTCGTCTGAGCTCCATTCTCTGGTCCCCCCTCGCCAATCTTTCTCAAAAAACACCCGACTAGCTGAAACAAACGTCAATAATTTTCCCCACTCCCTATCTGTGTCTAAATCAAAACGTAGATACCATGAACAAAGCTTCTTTCTTAGAACTGCACACCTGTGGAACTCTGTTCCGCTTGCCTGTTTCCCTCCCGACTTCAACCTGGATGTCTTCAAGTCCAACACAAACAAATTCCTGATGAACCGCCCCCACCCCTAAGTAATGACACCTTACCAATTCTCCAATACTATTGCTACACTATCCCTTTGATTACTGTACACACAATAACCCTTATCTCTGAGTGGCCATTGGGCCTTGATAAGTGATGAACTCCATGTAAAAAAAAAAAAAAAAAAAAAAAAAAAAATGATGTTGCCCTCACTTGAAACCACACCAAAGACCATAACTGACCGGAAAAGCTTGTCCAATGCATTGAGCTGTGCTCTCGAACGTTGAACCGTCTGGATTTGCATTTTAAGGGTGCTGGCAATGGCCCTGTTGTCATAACTTGGATTGGTAGAGAACATGAGTTGTACAGCGGTGCATCTCCGATCTTGCTCATTGAACATTTTGTTACTTTCAGACATGATAAAAGGCTCCTATCCCTCTTGGGATTTGTACACAACTGGCCAACTTGTCGATGGTCTGCAACATGAAAAGAAAACCGGTTTTCATCAAACGGAAATGGAATCATGTCGTATTTTCTGGGGCGACAATGTTATCGTTCCACCCGGTATCTTTGTCATTTTTTTTTTTTCGTTTTTTTTTCCTATATAAATTCCACCACAATTGTTGAGCTTTGTACTCTCCTGGTAAGTCTCCTTTTTAAAATTTCTCTTATTATTCTTGGCTCTCCCGTGCACACACACACACACGCACACATATATATATATATATATATATATATATATATATATAAATAAAAGAAAGTTTAATGTATTTCGAAGTTAAGAAACATATACTAGATCAGCTTAAGTTTTTGTTTTCAATTAAACATTTCTACTAAGTTCGTCTGAGCAAAAGTTAGCGATTCGATTGCAAGTCCAGGTAACTTCCATCGGACACTGATGTGAATTCGTCAAGAAGTGAAAAGCTGACTACATAATCGTTCAAAAATGCAATTTATTTTTCTCTTTTTACTGTGATTATATCTCAGTATTTTATTTATTTATTTATTTTATATATATTATATTCCTTTTTTTTTTGTTTAATAACCATATGCTATCTTCATTTTCTACATGGAGTGTTGGTCTCCTCTCCCTTTCCTAAATTGATAATCCTTGTAGCTCTCCATATAGAAATTCTAATTTAACAACTTTCCTTTCTTCTTTCTTTCTCTCTTTTTTTTTTTTTAAACAAAGTGAATTATAAATCAATATCTTTTTTCTTTCTTGCTCTCTTTTTCCAAATCAATATCTTTTCTTTTTCTCCCGCCCCTCCCCCTCTGCCAAATCAAAGATGTCTGCACTTTTCAGACTCCAGAAAATACATTTTTGACAACTTGTTATTCACACTGTCCGTTGACTTCGGTGACTCCTGCTACAACAATCTCAGCAAGGTCACAAATCACACCTATTATCCAAGTATCTGTGAACAATTACATATTGCATTTCCAATCTGACAATATCGTCACACGTCAGAATATACGAGCAAGGTTGATCGATTTCGTCCGGGATCCATAATATCGCCATATTTTTGGCTCAGTCTTTATTCATCTGTCTTTTTTTAAAGTCCATTTTGATCACTTCCTTTTGTTTTCCTTGCCATTCAGCTGTGAACGGGACCTGCTACCTTAACTGTTCTGCATTTACTAACCCAAGAACTCTCACTGATGTAATCAAGCCAACAGTTTTTCATTTTGCACATATCTCTCTATACAGTCCAAATTTAATCTTTCTCTGAACTCATCAGATCTCAGCCTCTTTTCAAGACTCGCATTACACACCCATCGTATTATTTTAATATCATTTCTCTCCATTCAACACATATCGTCTCCTAAACCCTTACTGACCAAATTTCATTCTCGTACATCATCATGCTACATCCTCATGGCTGATAGACTCTTCTTTTCATCGACATTTGTAAACAAAAATTGTCTTTTCTGAGTATGACTTATAAACATGAATAAATGACATGATAGTCTGTAACGTTTTTAACTGGGTATTCATTAGTGTTGGGACGATTAATCGGAATAAAAAATCAGAACTTTTTGGAGTATCGGAATCTGACAAATCTGTGCCCATTTTCTGATGCCAAAAACGATTCCTTTATCTTTTATTTGATTTTGTTTAAAAGAAAAATCTTTCACTACTGTTAGTAATAATACAATAATAAATATTTATTGATTTATACTAAATTTAAACTAAAATCTATATAGGTCACCCTAGAAGTGTGTTTTTACGTTTGAGAAAATATATTCAAATTTAAGATTTGTTTGTACAGTAATCGGGACAAAATAATAATTTTATAGTTAAATATTTAGAGATTTATAAAGAATCAGTAATTGTATTGGAAGCAGGAATTTAATGTGTAATCGGGAAAAATATTGGTATCACCCCAACATTATTATGCATGATGTTACTTCGTATGATTATGTGTCATCGATCCATTAATTATGTTAATGATTTCATGTTATAGAAAACAGAAACTCGGTACTTTTTTTTTTTTTTTTTGTAATGAATTCTCTTAGCGTTTTCCCTCAGAACCTTCTTTTGTGGGATTGATCACAAATGATGATTAAACAGAAATAATTTCATTTACTTTCATTTATAGCCAACATTAATTTAGTCTCACATGCAGAGCAGCAACCATTTTTTTTTTTTAATTTTCTTCCTTTGGAGATTATAACGCTGGGTATGGGGCAGCCAAACCAGCTGCCAACATTGCCCTGCTTTTTATTGAAACCAACCGAGAGCTCTTTTTAGTATCCTCGTTGTTCCCTTAAGTGCAATTGTCTGGATCTCTTTTGCCCTTGGTTCATCAGGAATATTAGCTAGGTAGGACTTCAGGTTCTTCTTCATAATCCCTGTGGCACCTATAATAACTGGTATGATTGATATCTCTAAGATTCCAGTTTCTATTCATATCATACATGAGATCTTGGTATTTGGTCTGTTTATCCCTTTCAGCTCTGTTTAGACCTCCATCATTAGGAACACTCACTTCAACCAAGGTTGCCGCTCTCTCTGACTTATTCCATATAACTATGTCAGGTTTGACAGCAGCATTTTCAAGGTAAGTGGCTGTAAAGATTACATGGTCGTAATGTATGTATATAAGTCATTTGCAACTGTTCTTAACCATTTGTATGCAGTGTTCTATGCCTTCTAAGACAGAGCTTAATATTACATAAAAAGTTGTTTTTATACAGTTACCATGGTTTTCTGTGTTTGTGCTTGATCTTCAAATGTTATAAACTCTGAGATTATTGTCAAATTCAGTATTTATCATTCACGTTTTTTTTCTTTCTTTTTTTTTTTTTTTTTTTTTTTTTTTTTAAATTTAGGGTCGAAAGTCTCAAATCAAGAAATAACAAATAGTGAATGTGATCTCAATCTTGTAGATTAGGAAATTAGTCCGGAAGTGTGTGAAACTATAGAAATGGTAAAAAAGTACAGATGTTAGAAATTTATCAGTTTATTATGTTGCTTGAACAGTAATTCCTTCTGAGGTTTAAATTGTCATTGTCACCTCATTATGACTTCAGGAGATTTACATGCATATTTTTTCTTACATCAAGTGGTCGCCATTTGCAGTTCATTCAAGCTATACCTGCATTGTTTTAGCTTTTAAATCTGTTGCTAATTTGCATGCATGATAAGAAGACTAAATAAAAGAAAGCGAGCTAATTAGATGAACGAAAACATCATTTACTAAAGTTGACAGGTTAAGATGAATAGACATCTCTCACTGCTATCTCCTTCTCATCTCCCTTTCTATCTATCTATCTATCTATATTAATAAAATAGGAACAGTTATTCTTCTACAAAAAAACAAAAACAAACATAGCTCGGCAAGCACAAACGCCACATAAATTCATTATGATGAAACTACTAGCCACTATCTTTTGTAGGTTATGTGCATATTTGCAGTCGCATTCATCTATTATAATAAAATGCATCAATTCCTTAAGAACGTCACAATTGAAACTGTCTTAGTTACTGGGGTAGCACAACATTTTCTCTCTAATTGTTTTCTCCTCTCGCTCTCCCATTCATTACCAGGAAGTTCTCTACATTGCAAATTTCCCTACTGCATCGTCCATATTTGAGTCAACAATAAATATATTTGACATTAGCTTTTTGTTTTCATTTTGTGAAATAATGAATCTCGTTCAATCCCATTGGCTGTCTGCTTGCATTTCTCGAATTAAGGAAATATTGCTGTCTTGTATTTTCCGAACGAGTAAAAACAAAACAAGATGGCATCAATCAAATAGTCATACAATATCGATTATCAGATTATTTACCTCACAGAATCTCTTACGGGATGTTTACCGGACATACTATTGGTCCTCCTCTACTGTCTTTTTCGTCTTCCTCTATGCAAAACTTAAACGCAATTTCTTACAGGATGCTTAAGGGACATGTTTAAGGTCTTCTTCAACGTCTTCATATTTTTCATTTTACCATCTATTTTGTCTTCATTGATGTCTTCTTCGTCTATTTCGCATTCTTTACCGTCTTTTTCATCTTTTGCATTTTCTTCGCCATTTATTCATTCTTTATCGCATGTACCTAAACAAAGACACTTTTTTTTTTTAATGGCCAGCAGACTGGTGGCTTTCTATTCTCTTTGCCATCATTTCTTTCTTTCTTTCTTATCCTTCTTCTACATAAAAATTATAGACGATTTCTTACAGGATTTTTACAGGCCACATTATATATTGACTAAAGGGTTTTTCTCAAGTATAACTTTCAACTCGCTAGCTTAAATGCTTAAAAATTCCTTTGATTTTTTTTCGGATTGCCGCCCTAGCTTGTGCAGGTTTTCACCTTCATTAATGGAACATAATTTGGCATATCAAGAAATATTTAAAAATAACTTTTAGTTTTTTTAACGATTGTATACTTTTTCAAATCGTGCATAGATAGACATGTCAAATTGCATTCAAGCTCTTACTATATTACACATGGATGTATTATGCAGAATACAGACCATGCTGAAATTCTGACGTCATTATTTATTGACCCAGTCGCAAAATAGGAGGCACCTAACAATTCAGCAATACCTACCATATAAGTACAATATGTAAAATATGGCATGGTCAGTATTCTGCATAATTGCAAAACGCATGTTGAAATATAACATCTACACCAACACAGCAAACTCTACATCGGTCATGGCTGCCACTCACCAACACTTGATGACTGTGACAAAGAATTGTTAAAGCAGCCAGAACCCACAAGTAACCGCTTCAATATAGCAATAACTGACAGTGCCTGCCAGGGCTCGCCAGTACCATCAACAAACAGTAACCATCTAAAGATCACTATCTCCCAGTAACCGCAGATAAGTCATAACCGCCACTGGATGACAATGATTTATACTAACTGCCAAGCATTGACAGTTGTAAAGGCAAGTAACCACCCTAAAACAACACTAATCGCCAACTATGACGGCCAGTGGATTTCGCTAGCTACCACTGCCAGACAATGCAAGACTGTGGAATCCATATGCTTTCATTTTGGTCACTGCCATCAGTGCCCGCAATTTTCTTGAGCCAAGAATGACTATCACTAGCAATTGCGGCCATCTACCTGTGTTCTGTGTCAATATTGTTATAGCTGTTTATCCATAGTAAGGATTTTACATGATTCACATGATAATGCACTAGATAAAGGTTATTTCATTTTCGGGGAGGGGGAGTAACCGTAGCTGTTCTAGCTTTGTGTCATATTTCCATCAGGCAACGCCAGTACACAAGTCCTACTAGTAATTTCTAAGACGTTTTAAGCAATTAAATTCTTTTTCGACTATTTGATTCAATGTACATTTTTTTTTTTAATTTTTTTTTTTTTTGGCTTATTTTGTTCTAGCTGGGGATGGAGCATCCTCCTGGATTCCAGGCATTCACCTGCTATCTCATCAAGAGAATCTTTTTAAAATTCTAACTGTCCCTTTAAATACAATTGTTTGTATCTCTCTTGCACTTGGCTCACCGTGTATATTTGCCAGGTATTTTTTGAAATTCTTTTTCATGAGTCCAGTTGCTCCTATAATTACTGGAATAATGGAGATCCTCCTAAGATTCTAGTCGTGCACTTCTAAAAAAGAAGCATTGTTCGTGGAATCTACGTTTTGATTTAGGCACAGATAACCCTAACAGACTTCCACAAGGTTATTTCTGTCATGATTTTCTTTCATAAAATTACGTTCAAATACACGTTCTTTTCATTCATTTAAATCATAAAAAAGCAATCCAATAAAGAACGCGACCTTCACGTGCTAAAAACCTGATCTTTAGACCAGATCTTTAAGGCGGGGTCACCGGTATGTTTTGGTCTAAGGCTCGCAAGCAAGTTAATCTGGTCTTGCTTGTATAACAAACATTCTTTCACACTGATTTGTTCAGAAAAAAAAAAAATTAAATGCTAATTCATGTCATTTTTTTTTTTTTCATTTTTATTTTTAGATTGCTATAAAATTTCTTCACAAAGGATATCATTTTTCTGATTTCCGTTTTTTTTCTTTTTTTAATAAAATTTCTTATTGGCTGAATGTGAAAATCTAAACTCACCTGAATTTGTTCATTGTTTTGTTTACTTATAGACTTCCATTTAATCTGCTTCACATTCCATAAATTGTCTAAATTGCATTGACTTGATTCTCATCTCGTCTCACACCTACATTTATCTCTGGCCCACGCGAACATGTGATACTCCTACCTGCGATAATTCATGTGATTGAATGTAACTGAGCCGAAATTATAAAAGTAAGTTTGAAAGAATTCATTATTGCTATTCATTTACTAAGAGTTTTTACACAAGCCATTATCAGTGATTGCTCACCGACAATAACAGATGGAGTCTGAGTGACAACAAGTCTTCTCAGATTCCTAGTACTTTCTGCCTATTTTAATAACCATTGCACATTATGTTTCTTTATTGGAACAATCGATTACCATTTATTTCTTGTTGGCAACAACCATTAATATTCTCTAAAATTTGAGTAACAATAAGTTTCTCCAAGTTGCTAGTGTGCTTCACACCGTTCCAGTGGAGGTCTAGTTGGTACTCTCTCTCCTCAGGTTTTCCATCCTTCTTGATTCTTCAGAATAACCGTGTGTTTTTTATTATTTACTTATTAAGAGTCCTTACACGAGCCATTACAAGTAATTACTCACTGGCAAGGAGTTACCTGGGATCTGCATGACAATAAGTCTTCCTAAATTTCCAGCACTTTCTGCTTCTTTTGATCATTGTTACAAATCAGTTTATGTTCTTACAACAGCCGTCTACCATTGAGCTCTCATTGGTAACAGTTGTTCTTTTTTTTTGCAGGGGGGGGTATTTGTACTCAATAGTTCTAACACAGTTCATCATCAGAGATGACTCACTGACAACAATCGGTGGCATTCCCTGAAATCTGAGTGACAAGTTTCCTCAGATTTTCAGTACTCTCCACCTTTTTCGATAACCTTTGCAAATAAATTTGCATCATCACAACAACCACTTGCCAATGATTTCTCACTGACAATGACCACTGGCCTTCACTGGAATTTGGATGGAAATAAGCTTCCCCAAAGTCCCAGCTCTCTGCACACTTATCTAATGAAGGTCTGCTTAGTGCTTTCTCTCCTCTTTTCTATTCTCCTTGACTCTTCTCGACTCATTAGTATAGTGTTTTTTATTATAAATAATTTTTTTATTTTCACTTTTATTCATCCCCAAAAAAGCATATTATTATTGAAGTGGATATTCTACTGTTTTAGGGGAAAGATTTATAAGAGTTAAACCTAGTTTTGGAATTGGGAAGTAAGATCTTTGTTCACATTACATTTAAATTTCAGCCTCTTGATACTGTCAGAGGAAATGGAGCAGGAAGGGAAATCTAATGACAAGCAGTCTAAGGAAAGTACTATAATGATAAAAATAGTTTTTAATATCCCATAGTCTGATAGTTTTGGCTTACAATTCACCCAAAGTTAAAGGATTACTGTTTTTTTCTATGACTCCTGCCCCATAAACTCATGCTCCCTAAATACTGAAAAATTTCTCCATTGATATATAATTGTACTATTTCATAGATATTTACTTCAATTGTACTTTTTCATAGATATTTAAATCTAGCAGGACCCATGCACCGGCATTGCCTAGTGGAAAGATGGCACAAAGCCAGAACAGATTTGAAAAAACTCTCTCTCAAAAAAAATTAATAAAACTATGATTATGTAGTGCATTATCATAGACTGAGCTAATTTTTTTTTTTTTTGTAGTTTTATTTTCTGAAGTGTTAATTGAGGTCCTCACCAATAGAAAACAATGTTAAAAAATATATTAGTTAATGTATAAGTGAATGTGTTTCCACCCCAGCCCCCTACTCTATAATGGAATAAAAGAAAAGAGATGTTTACACAAATATTTTAACTAATCATGAAACAAACAAAAATGTCAAACTACACTTTAATTAACTTTTTTAAAGTTTGCATATGTGCATGAAACCCCCAAGAAAGGAAATTAATGAATAAGGAATGTTTATGAAGACATATTTCAATCAAGTCTGAAACCATTGGTTCTGGTGTTTTTTTTTGTGATATGGGAGAAATCCTTATAGACTGAGGTAAATTGATTTTATTTTGATAAAGTGATTAGTAATGACTTGGAATAGAAACTCACACAGCTGGGTTGGTAGCCCGTGTTAGGAAAGAAAAAAATCTTTACAAAAATAAAGGTGACAAAGGCAGGTGAATTCACACTGTACAAAAAATATGCATCATGGTATAAAAAATTGTGTATGATCTTCACTTGAATATAGGAAAGTAATTAAAAAAAAATGTAAGAAATATTACAATTAATTCTAAAACCATTGGTTCTGGTGTAATTTAATGAAGGAGAAACCCTTTTAGATTGAGTTATTTTTGTTATGTTGTTTATACATTGGACGTTAAGTTCACAAATTATGCCTGTAAATATAAAGAAATGGAAAACAGCAACGAAAAGCATGTTAACCAATCCTGTTAATCAATGGTGTGTTTCAATGATTGAGAACTCCTTCTATGTAGACTAGGACGTATTTTTTATGAGGTAGTCTAGAAGTTAAAAAATTAAACCCTGCTAATAAAATGAAATGTAAACAATGAGAGTAAAAATTGTAATGATTAGAATGAGTATAACCATGATATTTAGTAGAATAAAAATAATTATAAGTAATAATAAAAAGATTAGTAACAACGAGTATAAATACAACAAATGAGGAATGAAAAAGTTAGGAAAGTGAAACTATTTCCGAAAGGTAGAATCAGAAAGATAAAATAACTGAAATGTGCAAATTAAGAATTTTTATTTCAGATAGAAATTGCATTTGATACAACAGTTTGACGATTTTAAATCCACTTTGTGTTCTGCATGCTGAGAAATTGCTGTGAAAAAAAAGAAAAAAAGGAAATTGTAAAGCGCCGAAACATTGCTGAAAACTGTTTTTAGTTTTAATTAAATATTAGCATTTCAGCCCGGCGTTGTCCGGGTGTTTGGATGTGTGTTGAGCAAAACAAACATAAAAATAAAAAAGGTAGTAGAAAGGCAGGCTCGAACCCGTTACCGCGAAGGACAAAAAGAACAAGGGGGGGGAACCTGACGTGTTTGTCGTTACAGCTACCGCCAAACTGGAAGTGACGTAGGTTTTAATTAAGGCTAGACAATAGAAAGGAGAGGATGACTTTCAAAAATATCGGCGAAAAAACGACCCTACACCCGTGTAGAAAAGTGCCCAGTTGAAGGTGAAGATATTAATGTTTTTAGCCAATTTTTCGATATTTGTCGTCCGAAAGGTCGAACGTCAAAACGATACTGATCTTATAAAAATCCGTCGCCTCTGTCGAAAGTTTTAAGCACACATGCAAACATGCATACATACATTTATATATTGGTAATTAAAAATTTTCGACCCAAACCGATTAAAAAGCTTGCCCTATCTCTGAATACTCATTATGTAAAATTTCAAATGTTTAGACCAGAAAGTGTCTGAGTAATTTTGTAGAAACCAGAGAGATCAAAAGTTTTTTTAACTTTAACCCCTATTATGACCCCTTAACATTTATTGTTTAGGGCTCAAATCAAGTTATTAAGTTAGATCCATGTCCAAGGAACCTATAACTAAACTTTCAAGTCTTTAGATCCAAAATTGTCGGAGGGGTTTGGTAGAGTTCTCAAATGTCAAATCGTTGAACTTTGACCTCTTAATAGCCAAATTTCTGGCCGAAAACGAATTACACAGATTTTCCCAAATCTCAGTACCCTGTATATCAAATTTCGAGTCTGTAGACTTAAAATTGACAGTTATTGCGTAGGGAAATACACACACACACACACACACACACACAGAGACACGTTCACTTTTATAGATATATAGACAGATAGATTAAACAAAAATATATATGTATACATAAATATATATGGAAACAATTCTATGTTTACTGTAAGCTTTTTACGCAAATATTATGCAAGTATAAATCATGTAGAATATCTGCATTAATATAATTACACGTAATAGTTAACTAAAGATGATCATCCCATAAGAAAACCGAAAAAACTAATAGGGAATTAATTAAAATGAATGTTTAAAAGAATATGCAAATTAGCTAGATCTTTTACTAGTGAATGCAATCTCACAACCCATATATAAGAAAATTGTATTTTCTTTTTAAATAAATAGAAAAGATGGTTTTTAATATGAATATCAATACACACAAAAGAAAAAGGAATTCATAGGAGTATAGATAGATTTAAAGCTAAACGGCATTTCTGAAGTAAAGAATCGTACTGTGAGCATCTTTTGTATACTCATAAATTTCTCCTGGCTTCGCTGTCCAAAATAAAAAATATATAAAAAAAACTTTCCCACCACTCTGTTGTCTAATTTCTTCCAACTTCAAAAAAAACTCTCGCTCCTTCTGTCTCCTTTTAAGACTCGCTCCTTCTGTTGCCAAATCCTAAAATACCGAGTCTCTATAAAAATTAGGTTTTTATACTACAATCAGCAACATCTCATTTGCATAAAGCGATCAGTTAGATTAGCATAAAACCGGAAAGGCAGCCATTTTTTTCTTTTCTTTTCTTTTTGTCTGCATGGGATCGCACAAGAAACAGGTGTGTATTGATTTTTTTAATGCTTTTTAATTACACGCCCCTTTATCTTTAAAATCAATAATCGGTCTTATAGTCCACCATCCATGCCGGATGCTTTTGTTCACAGTGCGACTGTCGCACCGGTTCTTCCTGCAGGACTTCTTCAACCTCCTCCGCTGTCTGCAAAGAAACTCTTTGTACATCCAAGTTGTGATATGGCATTCCGTTTACTGCCACCATGTTCTTGGAGAGTACATCAGTTATAGTACTTCTTCCCCATCGTGTTGTACAACGAGGATTGGGTAGCTTCGCTCACACTTCTTCATCAACTACGATTTCTGCTTTTGCCTGTTCCATTTTTTTCTGTTACAGCCATTCTTCATTTGTATGTGAAAATGGATCGATGTGGCACTGACATTTCATCTTGGCCAAACTTTGGTGCCATATTATACCAAAATATCATCACTTGGGGCAAAATTTGATTTCTTGTTGCCACAGCTTTTATAGTCTTTAAATTACTCACAATATTCTCAGCGATGGTCTGGTCCATTTCTCCCATTTCCAGGTAGACTGTGAGCACATTCCTTTTCAAATACATTGGAATCAATGTTGCTTTGATCTTTTGAATGCGTGTAAACAAAGGTTATGTATAGAATTAAGGCGTATGAAATAATAAGTTATCAGGTGTTTACTTCTGTGTAAATGGGCTTGGATCGTCTTAGAAGAAACAGCCTAATTTGTTTTGTGTGCTGGCTAATGCCATCTTCTTTAGTTTTAAAACATTTGAGAAATACTGTAAACCAATATTCCCATAATCCGAGAAACGCAAGCGGATAGCCAATGAAATTGACTGGACTTTTTGATGGGAGTGATCATTATTTTAAGAAATGAAAACGAAAGAACTAATGTCAATTGTATTTTCAGAAGAAGGAAACACGGGCAGTGCTGTTGGGAAAAGATATGTCAAATGTATTAATGTTCCCAGTCACTTTGAGGAGAGGATGAGTAGGAAATAATGAGTAATTGTCGTGCTACCACCTGTGAAGATGACATGCAGATGAAAGTTACTCTGCTAGGAATTAATATAATAATTTGCGAAAACAAATGAAAGCAACTGGTAATGATCGCACAACATACATCAGATAATGGCTAGTAGTGAGACCATATTGAATTTTTATGTGGCTTCTGCATTAACAAAGCTATAATCTCTTTTTGCAGAGTGGAAAATCGTTATCATTTTATTAATGTAGAGAAGACAAAAGAAATGCACATTAGTTTAATCTCTGAAATCTGACAATTTGTGTATCACATAAAAAGAAAACAACAACGATGATGATTGGTATTTAATCTGATGTCGCTAAGATAAAAAAAAATTCGATTTTATCCATTTCAAAATGAATTGTTCTAAAAATCGAATTATGCCGTCTTATCTACTAAAGCAATTCAATTTTAAGTAAATACATTTATAAAATTAACATTCGTTTCATTGATTTGAAGAATATTTAGCTGACAATTATTTTTACGATAAGATGTTGCGAATACTTTTTTTTGTTTTTTTTTATACAATTTTAAATAGATAAGTAAAGGAGAACTATATTTGTTTTATTTATTTAAAGAATATTTAGTTAAAAATGACAATTTTTTATGGAGGAAGTCGTTTTTTTTTCTTTAATAGCACTTACCCTTAGAGACAAAAATATTAAAAGGAATATTATTAACAGTGAATTATACAGATTGATGTAGAAAGCTCCTTGGACTTTCCACAAAGTCCGGCTAGTTTAAATTATTCAAGTAATAATGATTGACTCTCCTCCTTATCACCTCTTTCTAACAGAAGAAACATTGCGAATCTATATTTGCTCTATTGTTATTTTCATGATGATCCCTCATGTAAAACACTCCTCTACGTGCAACCACTGTCAACAATTTCCCCTGCTCTCTATCTGTGCCTAAAACTAAATGCGAAGTCCATGAGCCAAGTTTCTTTCCTAGAAGCATCTGCCTGCAGGACACTATACCGTGGGGCTGCTTCCTAGCTGACTACAATATGATCGCTTTCAAGTCCAATATAAACAAGTTTTTGAGCCGTCATCTTAAATAATCAAATTCTACCCAATTTCCACTGCTACTGATTATGGTGTTGTCTCACTGACGACCTGACACTCATTGACCCTTATCCCCGAGTAGCCTTTGGACCTTGATAAGCGGTGACTTCCTTTCTTTACTTGTTTTAAATGTCAGAACGGAAGTATTTTTTTGTTTTTGTTCACTGACGCTGTTTTGGTTTACATTCCTGTTTCAATGTGAAACCTGGAAGGGAGTTAGATTAGGTTTTTATATGATTGCCTATCCCTTTCCCCACCTCTGCATGTATGCGGCAAGCATAGATATGACTGATGCAGAATCAAAAATCAATAGAGAGAACGAGACAATGTTGCTTCTGAGCAATTCCAATGTGTGTTCTCGGTCAAACCTTCCCTGATTTTGCATGCAACCACTGAGCTTTGATGCTATTGGTGTCTGGGTAAGCTTTTGCAATCCTGCAGGTTAACGAGAAGGATTTCATACAGATCAGACAATCCTGAGGCATCATCTTCATGAGCGATACGTACAAGTCCAAGTTGCCTAACAAACAAAAACAAATACACACAGAATTCCAAGTAAGTCAGACACATTATAAGAAAGTAGTAATTAAATTGAATAACTACGAAAGATTTTTTTTTTTTTTCATTTATGACAATTATTTTATTACTAGCAGAAGGACACCCGATGTTGCCGGTCATAAAATACGCTTAATATATTTTTATTCATGCAGATTTCTCTATTGTGTGTGTAATATATATATATATATATATATATATATATATATATATATATGTTACTTTTTGTGTGCGAGTTCCTTTCTCATAAGTTCTAAGCCTATCTTTTGCAAATTACACACCAAGGTAATTTATATGTCTAGCAGTGTTCTTAGATAGGTTCTGTACAGAAATTCACCCAATAAGTATCGAAAAAAAAAAACCCGATCTTTAAAATAGCTTTTCTCTCTTATAGATAAAAAAAAAGAATAATTTTCACAGGGAGATATTTTATGTTACACCGACCAAAGGGAAATAATAAATTCTTAACAAATCATTTCTTCTTAGAAAATGGATTTATTATAATCTGGAGATATAGCTTAGTGGTAGAGTATTTGACTACAAATAGAATGGTCCTCTGTGTAAGCACCATTTTATTTTGTTCTTATAAATTCAATTTACGATAAAAGAGGTACCATTTAAAATCGCCACAAATCATTTCTTTGTTCACATATTTTAAAACTAGACATTTATGAGAAGTGACTTTTCTAGGACATTCATCGTCATGCCCAAATATCAGCTGACGTGATATTGTAAACAAACACGGACGGAATTTGATGAATGACATCATCATTATTTTTTTCACTTGTTTGCGAATTAGTCCACCGGGCAAATTATTCTTGTAATATATAATAATCAACAAAGGATTGATTTTATAATTCATGCACAATCTGCTTAAATAAAATATATATAGTACTAATTTTAAAAGTTAAAAAAAATTACTTGGATGCCATAAGACAATTGAAATTATCATTTAGCGCTCCAGCCGCGTTCGCTACCGTTTAAGCTAACCCATCAGATAAGAAAGTTATTAAATTAAACTACTTTTAGTTATTAATAGTTTACACATGCGCAAACTAATAAAAAAAGTCAAGTTGAAATGAACATATTGCATTTAAACTTACGCGTTATTCATCCATCCTAGCAAAGAATTTTATTTATTATGAACTATCCTTCGTGTATGATTACTATTTCCTGTTAATTTCAATGTTACGTGACCAGGAGGTTAGCGGTTAAATATTTACGCACACCCACGCGCGCACGCACACGCATATCTACTGTTTTCTTTATATAGATTAAACCGCTCTGTCATTTAAATATATTATACAAAATAGTCTCTGATATATTGTGTGTATATATATATATATATATATATATATATATATATACATATATATTGCTACTCATGCGTTCAGAAGAGCAGAGAGGGAATTCAAAAGCAGTCTGAAAAAAGAATCTCTTAGAGTAAAACGTCTTCTAGCATCTCGGAACGTCTAAAGTGGAGGGGTGGAATTTTGATGTTATTTGGTTGAGTCGGGTGTATTTTCTTTGAGATAGATGTATATAGAAGTGTAATAAGTTCGTCAGAGCACATCTGTGGAAATACTTGTCAAAGAGATACAGCACTTTGGTGATATGACTGAAGTTTGGCAGACAGTGCAGAACCTGTTAAGAATTTTTTTTTCTCACCCTGTCCAAGATGGAGATGCTAGTGTTCGATGCACCAGCTCAGGTGTGGAAATAATACTCCATGCGTGGACGAATGGTGGCTTCATAGAGATATAGGAGACTGGCAGGTTTGAGAAGTGTTCTTACGTTTGACTTGCTCTCATGGAAACAATAAAAGATAGATTTTTCTAAAACTGTGAAACTTTGAAAATCTTCAATTTAAAAAAAAATACTTGATACTGGTTTCACTAAAACTTTGAATATTACTTTTCTAAACAACTAGAAAAATTGTGACCTATTGGGTCATCCATTAGGACACTATCCAAAATTTCTCTCGGCTTACTTCTCTCTCTATTTCTCTCTTTCATGCTCCAACTACAGGTGTAATAGTATTACTGCTAGCAGTGATATTCCCTCTATGTTTATAATGTTTTATTCCAATTTTAAGTTTTATAGTTAGTTTTATTACCTTGGATTGTTCTAAGAATGACGGAAGCGAATGATAGACTCAAAATAAGAGCAGGGGGAATATCAAACAAGATACAATGAGAGAGGATGAGAGTGATAGATAGAAACTTAGTAAGAGATCAATGACTTGCTGAATGAATTCTAAATTAGAAAAATTAAAACGGATAATTTATTTTAAAAAATAACTCAATCTCAAAAGTGAGAAATATTTAATGATACTAAATCTTATGCTTAGAATTCTTATACCAATTTTAATCAAAATTACATGATTTTGATTCTTAAAAAACTTAAGAAATTTTGAGGTTAAGCTTAGAGGATCTTAAGAATCTGAACTTCAGGGAATCTTGCTTCGTTGGTGTCGAATAACTATGAATAAACTCTGAAATATATGAATTTTCAACTGGTTGTGCCTGTGTTATGTCCTCTAAAAACCCTTTAAAATAGTCCAAAGAAACTGAAATTTCGAGAATATTCACTAATTGATATCTATTAAGATTTTACATGAATCAAAAGTATCTAAATTTTTATTAAAAAATTTCTGTACCTTTTTACTTCCTTTGTATAAATTGAATTAAACTAAATATAGCCTACGTTATCCACCCTTGCATCTAGTAGCCGTGTTCTCAAATTCATATTGATCGATATATTAGTTTGAGTGAATCCTGGTATATATGAGCACCCTCCACACATACACACACATGCACAGGTGGCATTTTTTTCTCTTAAACATATTTCATTAAATAAAATAAACGTTTTTTTGTTTTTTAATTCTGTTTTTGATCCTTTCCAACTTCTGAATAATGGTCTTCACTTCTGGCAGGAACTGACTGATGTAATCGCCATATTTTTATTATTATTTTTCCCCTGAGCTATGTTCAAGTTCCGTTCTGTCTTCTCTGGGATCTTCCGACCACTTGGTTGTATCAGTTAAGATAAAAACGAAATGCAATGTCTTCAGATGTACCTCTCCACCGTACTGTATATCGATACTCTACGGCTGACTGGGATAGCTTCCGTACACTTATATCTGATCTACCCCTGCATTCCCTGTTTAAAAAGGATGTGTCCTCCATAGTATCAGACCTGACCGAATTGCTAATTGTAAGCATAGACTGATTCATACTATCCAAAAAATTCCAACAAAAACCTAACAGCCAGCCATGGTTCTCCCCAGAATGTGCTGCTGCCATTGCGCACAGAAATCACTTTTTCTATAGCTACCAACGTAATAGATGCACTAAGACTAAAGCTGCCTTCAGAACTGCTAGCAACCACTGCAAAAGAGTAATAAAAAATGTAAGAGAGCTATATACTCAGTCCATTAAATCCAAAGTAGCTGAGCAGCAGCTTGGTTCCCACCAGTTCTAGCAAATAGCAAACAGGATCCCGAACAGAAACGTGCGTTCTATCCCAACCATCATCAATGGACCTGAGGTCATCTCGTCAGCATCAAATAAGGCCAAACTATTTGCCAAGAACTTTGCAGCTAATTCTACCCTATGCAACGAAGGCCATCAACTCCCTGTATTTCCTCCTATAACGGACAACACGCTCTGCAACATACAAATATCTGTGCGTGAGGTCGCCAAGCTTATCAAGAACCTTGATTCCAGTAAAGCAACTGGCCCTGACGGCATTCCAATCATTGTGCTGAAAAAGCTTCAACCAGAACTTGCCCCCATACTTACAAAACTGCTTAAGCGTTGCCTCAAAGAGAAGTGTTTCCCAACACTCTGGAAAACCTCATCAGTATGCCCTATATTTAAGAATTCAGGTGATAAGTCGTCCCCCCTCTCAGTACAGACCAATAAGTCTCCTGTGTCATGAGTAAGCTGCTGAAATCCATATTAAATAGAGAAGTAGTCAACTACCTCAGCAGAAATAACCTTCTTAGTGACATACAATATGGTTTCCGTTCAGCCAGATCTACAGCAGATGTGCTAACTGTTATCTCATAGGATTAGCGAATCTCTTGACAAAGGCTTCCTCTCTAGGGCAATTGCTCTTGATATATCAAAGGCCTTCGATAAGGTATGGCATAAGGGCCTACTTCACAAGATTTCCAGCTACGGTATAACTGGAAATGTTTTCTCGATCATTAAATCATTTCTCTTCGATAGACTCATAAGCATAGTGGTTAATGGGCAGAAATCAGAGGCCCTCAATATTAACACTGGAGTCCCTCAGGAGTCCATCCTAGGCCCAACTCTATTCCTGATATACATCAATGATCTCCCAAAACACATACTTAAATCATTCGTTGACATCTCTGCTGATGACACGACCATCTGTGGCAACACATCAAAGGCTGTAAATGTTCTCTCAGATTCTCTCTTCTGATCTTGAGCACGTGGTTCAGTGGGGGAGGAGGTGGCTGGTTACTTTTAATGCATCTAAAACCAAGCTCCTATCTTTACATCAACAACGCTCTAATCCCCATCTGACATCAATTGAAATGGGTGGCTCTCATCTAGGGGAAGCTCCATGTTTTGGTAAGCTTCTGGGCTTGACCTTTACTCCTGATCTGAAATGGAACACATACATCAAGTCAGTTGCCAAGGTCGCTGGAAAAATGGTAGGATCCTTCTTCCGCTCCAGAAGATATCTCACCCCCGATGCAATTCTCTATCTGTATAAAAGACAAGTACGTACAAGGATGGAGTACTGCTGCCACATCTGCGGAGGAGCTGCTAAAAATAGCCTATCCTGCCTTGATAGAGTACAAAATAGGCTTCGTGGCCTAGTGGGTGATGCCCTTTTCTCTTCTTGGCAACCTCTCTCCCACAGGAAAGACGTTGCAAGCCTGTCTTTGTTTTATCTAGCTATGGCAGGTGCTCGTCTGAGCCCCAATCTCTGGTCCCCCCCCTCGCCAATCTTTCACTATAAACACCTGTCTAGCTGAAACCACTGTCAAAAATTTTCCCCACTCCTTATCAGTGCCAAAATCAAAATGTAGATTCCATGAATAAAGCTTCTTAGAAGTGCATGCTTGTGGAACTCTGTTCCGGTTGCCTGTTTCCCACCTGACTACAATCTGGATGTCTTCAAGTCCAATGTAAACAAATTCCTTATGAACCGCCCCCTTAAGTAAGACACTTTATCAAATCTCCAATACTAATGTACTGTACACGCAATAACCCTTATCCCCGAGTGACTTCTGGGCCTTGGTAAGTGGTGACTACCTTGTAAAAAAAAAAAAAAAAAAATTTTTTTCATAAGTCTGAATACTTTCCAATCTTTCTGGATTCATTGTCAGGGATAAGTTAATCTAACTGGTTTTGAACAATTTATATATATATATTTGTTTAATAACGTGTGTGTATATATATATATATATATATATATATATATATATATATATATGAGAGAGAGAGTTTGTGTGTGTGTATATATATATATATATATATATATATATATATGAGAGAGAGAGAGAGTAGTATTACTCAACCCCCCCCCGTTTTTTATTCCTCCTGTTGTAGTTTAATGTTTATACACAAAATAGATTATATCACCTCATAATATATGTGCATGTATGAGGGTCGGTCTAAAAGTAAGGCCTCTTGTTTTTTTTTGTTTTTTTTTTTTAACTAAAAAAAATTAAAGAGCTACGAAGACGGAAGTGGTACCGTTAAAACGAGCGACATTTATTTTTCTACATAGTCACCATCATTCTCAACTTTGCTACGAATTCAATGACGTATTTCTATTTCTGACGCACGTCCATGACTGGTTGATTTCTCACACCGTCAATATTTGCAACAGAGATGAAATTTTCAGGTCATGAATGCATAAGTTCAGTCATCATAACAAGGCAATTTTCAATCCCTCTTATCTATTCGAACAGATTAAAAAAATAGGAGGCATTAATTTTGGGACTCCCCTGATACATGAAATAATAAAAAAAAAAATAACTATTATATAGATTTATTATTTATATAGATAGAAATAAAACTAAACATATTTTGTTCAAATTTGAAATTTTTAAAAATATGAATGGTTGTACATAATTTTATGATGGAACATGTTTGATAGTAAAAGTTATGAAAATTGACTTTATATTATTTTACTTAGTAAATAAAAGTTTTTTTTTTAGTTTTAACATTTTTATCAGTTTTGTAAGACTTAACGCTAATATTAGATTTTTTACAAATTTAAAATTGTCCCTTTTGCGCCAGGTCATTTCTTTGATTCCCTTAAGTTTTTTTATTTTTTGGTGGTGGTGAGGAGGGGGGGGGCGTAAAAAAGGGCAATTTATATCTACCATTCTCCAACGTTGATTATTATCACTTTCTCTTTCCTAGATTTCTTGTTCCCATTTGTCTGTTTTATATTATACTAGCAGGAAGACTCGACATTGCCCGGGATTGAATGATCAACGAATATTTCCCACTCCTATATTTTTATTATTATCAAAATCCATGAAATCGCCCAGAAGGAAGCTTCACATGACTCCATGCAGTAATTTAGTCCAAAATATGTTATTCTACATTGCATTCTAGAGAACAAGCTGTTCCTTTTATAAAAATTTTTTATATAAACTTCTTTCCAATTAACGAAAAAAGAATTAAGAAATTTATGTGCGGGTTTGAACCTACAGAGCACGTCATGCAAAAAAAAAAAAAAAAAAAAAAATCCCCAAAACACACTATCAACTTACCCACAGTAGAATTTTCACAGTACATTGTTTTATCATTGTTGTTAAGTGACGACATGGAAAAAATTGGATTTACCGATGATAGAAAAATTAAAATAACGATTTCGATTATCCGTAATTATCAGGGTTATTCTGAGACAAAACTTAACTAAGATCACTCCCAGACTTATGCACTAAAGTTCTGTAAATTTTAAAGAAAATCTGTACAGCCGTTTCAGAGTCTATAAGGAACTCTCTCTCTCTCTCACATACACACACACAGTTGCATTTATATAATTGTAGAGATAACAAAGGTAAAGTTTGATATGACAAAATCATCGATTAAAAATAAAAGCAATAACTGTGACAGGTGTCGACACTTTCAATGTCAGCTATATTTGTATAGGTTTTTCTCCTTTTCTTCATTTTTTTTTCTCTTTCATTTTTGTTGGGGGGGGGGGGTTCTTATCTCCCGTTTCGTTTTTCTCGTTTCTTTTTTGTTTTTTGTTTTTCCTTTTATTTTTATTTTCCATTTGTTTCTAATTATCCTTGTTTCTTTTTCTTTTTACTTTTGTTTCGTTTTCTTTCTTTTTTTCTTTCTGTTTCGTTTTATTTCTTTTTTCTTTTTTTTTTCTCATTTCTTTCTCTTCCCGCTTCTATATTCTCTCGTTTATTTTTCCTGTTTTCTTTTAGCAGCCTGAAAGATTAAATCACAGAATCGGACTTTAACCTGCATTTCTTTTTACATCAAGCTGTATTTATTTGGCTATTGATTTTTCACCTAGATATTGCAATTACACTGTTCAAAACGGGGAATCCCAATAAATTGTTAATTGAAAATAGTTTCACTCATTTCACGCTTTGTTGTTTAGAACAAGCAGAAATTCTGAAAGGTCCGATTTATAGATGTGTCCATGCATCTATGTAAGAGGCTTTGTCTGTTGACTGCTTTATTTTCCTTTTTTATATTAGTATATTTTTTTTTTTAGATTAGTGTCCGCATTTCTAAAAGGGGCTCTGTCTGTATATTTGTTAAGCTCAAATTTGAAATAACGTTTTTGTTAATGGTGCAGATAGAACAGACATTTTGTTTTATCTGTGTTGTTACAAACATGAAATAAATAAACAAACACCCCAGAAAATAGTTCATACACATTTAGGTTCTGCTTCCTTCCTCGACAGCCAGCACTAGAAGCTGTACAAAGCGTAAGAAAAAGTTTGAAACATAGCTACGCCCATTTACGTATGACACGGGCCCGAGAAGAATCAGAACTCTAAAAGATTCAAAGGCGCCATGTTATAGGTTAGTAGCAGTAAAAGTTGGAAGTATCGGTATTTTATACTGTACAAAAAAGTTTATTGGCTCTTTGAAATCTGATGAGTCACTGAGCAGCATTTTTCTCGGATGTTGTCGTACAGGATTCAGTACATGTAGATCAAGTAGAAAAGGTTGGCTATTTCAAATTCTTCAATCCATTAATAGCAATTGTTTCCCCCTTTGGCTATTCATTCAAGTGAAAAGAAAACCAGTAGTTTCCCTTGGATCAAAAGCAGATGTGATCAAAAACAAAGAAGCGATGCATATTCATTCATGAGCATTGTTGAACGCTTAACATTAGTTGCGACAAAAGAAAATTGAACCAAACTAATTTTATCAAGGTAAAGTTGTTTTAGAGTTAATGGTGATTTCATTTGATATATTTCTATTCCATTTATTTTATTTAATGATATTAAGTCAAATGACCAGTGTGTGTACATTCTCAACGGCCTATGGCTGAGAGAAATAATGATTTATAAAAATGTTGTATGACTTGTACTTAATATTATCACCTGGACTGCAATTGTTATATCACTCGCATCGGTGGGAATTACCCCCCTTTGTTCAATGTTTAAAATGTAAACTCTCGGACATGAATGTGAATAAACGAGACTCGGTCGGTCAGCCATTTTGAGTCTTAACGATGATTTGTCTTGTCCTGTTGTTAATGATAGAAGCGTAACAAAACATGGTGTCAGAACAAGGGATTTACTAACGAATGTGAGCAAAATACAGGGAAGGACATGCTAAATACCGAGCCTAAGTGCCCAACCTTGACAAAAAAACAAATCCTTGTCAGGTAGACACCTTAATATACTGTATGGGTGATGAAGCCAAAGACATTTTCACCACGTTCAAACTGGTACCCAAGGAAACCCAAAACTTCAATATAGTGGTAGCAATGTTCAATGACCATTTCAAAGGCGACACGAACATAATTTACGAACAGGCCAGATTCAACCGAAGGTGTCAAGAAGGTGAGTCTATTGATTCATTCATTATGAATCTCCACACACTAGCTAAAAACTGCAGTTTTTGAGACCTGCAAAAGGAATTACTTTGTGACAGAATTGTAGTTGGGTGCACAGATCCTAAGCTATCACTAAGTCTGCAAATGTTTCCAGACCTCACCTTGGACGGGGCCATCAGACACGCATGACAGAGAGACAATAAAATCACAACAGAATCTCCTGTGGTCTCATCGTTGGTGAAGATCCAACTGACAGTAATATTGCAGTCCACTACGTTAGTGACAACAGAATTTGCAGACAAGGTAAGGGTAAACACATGGCAAGACCCAGACAAAAATTTCACTATGAAAGTCAACAAAAAAATGAGCGTGCATAGCAGCATAGATCGGAGGTTGAGTGCCACCACTGTGGTAACAAAACCCAACATCAGAGACGTGTGTACCCCACCATTTCAGTCACATGAGATAATTGTGGTAGGATTGGCCACTATGCTCAGTGTTGCCACACGAGAAGGCTGCATGAAGTTAAACCTAGCTTGGATGACAATCAGAGTGCATACCTTGGTGTCCTGACGATATCAGAGATCAGCATGAGTAAACCTTGGCGAACCAATATCGTCATCAATGGAGTGTCACTGAAATTTAAGCTGGACTCTGGGGCAGACATGACCGCGATTCCAGAACACATCTACAAGTTAAGGAGTGACTTACCAGATCTCTCGGATACCCACAAAATCCTTCATGGTTCCAGACGTATTCCACTCAAAGTGACTGGAATTGTCACTGCAACTATCTTGCATGAAGGGCTTTCAACAGAACAGCGGATATTTATTATCACCAATCTTGAGGAGCTGCTGTTAGGAAGGCGAGCCATCGAAGCACAAGTTCGTAAATGTCCACCCAAACTTGCATACCATCAGCAGGCAAAAACGCCCATTCGACCCAAAAAAAGAAATGCCAGACCTATTCACAGGCCTAAGCACATTTGTGGAGGAATATACCATATTGTTACATCCCGATGTGAGTCCATACTTGGTACCCACACCACGATGCCTATCACTACCCTTGATGGGGAAAACACAGGCAGAGCTCCAGAGAATGGAAAAGCTGGGGGTCATAAGCAAGATTGACACACTCACCGAATGGTGTTCCCCCATGGTGGTAGTACCAAAAGCAATTAGGATATGTATAGATCTCACAAAATTCGAAAAGTGTGTAAAATGTGAACTCCACATGCTCCCCATGGTCGACCACCTTTTGGCCCAGTTAGGGAAATTAAAAATCATGAGCAAATTGGACACCAACAGCCGATATTGGCAGATTCCACTTTCATTAGAATCCCATTTGCTGACGACCTTCATAACTTCATTTGGACGAAACCAATTCAACTGCCTCCCATTTGGTATTTCATCAGCGAGTGAGATCTACCAGAGGTGTATGTCACAAGTACTAGAGACCGAAATCAGTCATATGCCTGCAAGATGACATTTTAGTATATGGAAAAAAATCAACAAGAACATGATGCCCGGCTGAAAAGCACACTAGAAAAAAATTCAGGCTGCTGGCATTACACTCGATTCCCAAAAATGCGAAATATCCAAGTCATCAGTAAAATTTCTTGGACAATATACTCAGTGCTGACGGCCTGCAACCAGATCCTGAAAGGCTTACGGGTGTCTTCAAATTCCGAACACCAACGAACATAACGAAAACCCGCCAGTTCCTAGGGATGGTGAATAAATTAGTAAAATTCATCCCAAACCTAGCAGACATGACTAAACCATTAAGGGATTTATTGAGTCAGAAATACATGTTTGTTTGGGACAATGACCAACAGGATACATTCAGCTCCATCTAGAAAGCATTGTGTTCAGCATCTGTGCTATGCCTGTGCAACCCATCAAATGAAACTGTGGTTTTCAGCCATGCTTTATCTAACGGGCTGGGAACAGTATTATTACAACAACAGGATGACACAAAATTACACCCCATCGCCTATGCTTCACAAGACATGTCAGAAACTGAAACTCGTTATGGCCAAATAGAAAAGGAGATCCTAGCAATAACATGAGCTTGTGAACGCTTTTCAGACTATCTTGTTGGTCTACACTTCAGTGGAGACAGATCACTTGTGCCACTACTAGGTAACAAGGACCAGTGAACTTCCAGTAAGGATACAGAGGTTTTGAATACGTTTAATGAGGTATGGATACACAATTCGCTATGTTCCTGGTAACAAACTATATACAGCTGATGCTTTGTCAAGAGTTGTATCCAGCAATGGACACACCAAACAAGACAAGGACCTAGAAGAGTTAGCAATGGCATTCATCCACACCATGATGGAATCTTTACCTGCCACAGAAAAACGTCTGAAAAAGTTGGAGGAAGCCACTAAAACTGATGAAATCAACAACTACATTTTTCAATATGCAAGAAACGGCTGGCCATTAAAGAACCATGTTCCAGCATCGATTAAATCCTATTGGGCCTACCATGGCAGCATCACATGTGAGAATGGACTATTGATGTATGGCACACGGATCATAATCCCATCACTGCTGAGACTGACCATCACCACCAAAAATCCACTCCGGTCATCAGGGAATTACCAGGTGCAGACAAAGAGCTCGCCAATCCATATGGTGGCCAGGAATGTCTGACCAAACCAAAAGGACTGTAGAAAACTGCCCAAGATGCGCTGAGCTAAGCCACCAACCGGCTGAACCCCTCATGACAACTGAGCTTCCAACAAGACCATGGCACACTCTAGCCTCTGATCTGTTTGAGTTGAAAGGTAGCAACTATGTCATAGTTGTCAACTATTTTTCTCGATATGCAGAGATCCCCATGCTTACATCAATGACTTCCAGTGCAATAATAAAGAGATTCAAAGCTATTTTTGACAGACATGGAGTACCTGTCATCCTAAGTACAGACCCAGGAAGCCAATACACTTCAAAAGACTTTACCAAGTTCGCAAACGACTGGAGATTTCAGCATGTTACAAACAGTCCTGACTCACCCAGATCTATTAAACCCTAGATGGCCTGATCTTGAGAGTTTTAGACAGAGGAAAAAGAACCAGAAGGCACAACAACGACTCCTGCACTGCCTATCACAAAGCTAAAGAGCTAGAACCACTCGAAAATGGCACACCAGTATGGGTCAGAAGCTCCAACCTTCCAAACTAAGAAGGCATCGTTATTAGAACAGCAAACACACCAAGTTCCTATATTCTACAGACCAAAGAAGGGGCAATAATCTGACGCAATCGACGACACATTGTACTCAAATCACCAAAAATAGTCGAGGCTCACAAATCGGAGTCCCATGAAGACAGTCATTCACCAAGGGAAGAAACCGTCAGAACAGCATGCCCACCCTCACCTCTCAAAAGTACACAACAACCAGATCTGGACGTCAGTCGAGACCACCTATTAAGCTAGATCTATATAATATATATATAATCAAAAACAAATTTTTTTTTAATAGATAATGTATCAAAAAAAGAAAAGATACATAGTCTAAATACTGAAAGGCATCAAACATTATTAAATGAAAAAAAGGTAGATGTTATGTCACTTGCATCGGTGGTAGTTATCCTCCTTTTGTTGAATGTTTAAAATGTAAACTCCTGGACATGAACGTGAATAAACGAGACTCAGCCCGTCGGCCATTTTGGGTCTTAATGATGATTTGCCTTGTCCTGTTGTTAATGATAGAAACGTAAGAAAACAGCAATAGAATGAAATTGTTTTGTTTTACCGCAAATACAGAAAACTTAACAAGTGGAGCAAATTTGATTTTTGTTTCCCATCGAATATAATTAATTAAAAATAAATGTTTTACAGTAAAATTCCGGGATACAGCGGCCCCGGGATACGTTTTTTTTTTTTTTTTTCAGATTACGATGTGGAATACAATGTTTTCCTGCCCCTGGTTATGGTATTTGCCCCACCTTAGTGTTATTTATAATGTTATTTGATTATATACTGTACTGTATTTTATTACTAATTTTTAATATGTAGTATATAAAATTTTGCTTACGCCCTGCCATACGATGATTTCACCATCCCTGGAATGAATTAATAATGCCGTATCCCTATATAACTTTTTGTAAGGAAATAATTGACTTTAATTTTGATTTTGTCACATGTCGGTGAGGCTCAGGATTTGACGACTTCAACTCCATGCAGAGGGGACCCACTCTCAAAAGTGGAGCCACTTGTAAACCATAGGTAGCAACCCATGATGTTTTAGAATGGAATCCTGGCAGCTAAGCAATCCATGGCCTGGTTTCATAAATGGTCACGTGAATTTCTACAATCTACTTCACCCCTCCCCTCCACCCTATTATCTCAGTTATATTGGAGGTCAGAGAAGCCTAATACAATCAATCGGCCAGTGACATTTTGCCTTAGCACTTATTCGACCATTTGTCCAGATTGTAAACAATATTTAAATTGATTGACTTCATAGTTATTAATATTCACTCTAGTTTATATAAGTGCTAAGCTGTGGCGAAAGTCAGTCAACCTGAAAAATAAATGACCGCAACATAGCTATGTACTTCTGACTTTCTGCTATACGTGAATAGAAAAATCAAAGGAACATAACTGCTTGTGATCACGATCAGGTTGAGTATACCATTCCATAGACTTTTGGCAATTCCCATAGACTTTTGGCAATTCCCATATACTTTTAAAGTAGATTCTGTGGGGAGGGGTAGGAAACAGGAATGGTGAATATTAAGAACAAAACTTATCCCTATTAATAAAATCACTAATCTTGTTTCCTTTTACTTCGGTCAACTCCCTACACAAATCAAGTGGGTCCCATTCAGGGGGCTAACACTTTATCTCCATATGAGATACATAGATATTCAAATATTCCAATAAAGTTCTCCCTTACCTCTTACTGAGTTAGTAAAGAAATGAGGAACATAATTTTCCTTTCTCCAATTCACCTTTTACATATTTTATAGCATAGATTATTTGTGGCCTCTTGTTCTTATTGTATTCCAGGACAAGAATTCCTCTTGTCTAGTGGAGTATCCAGCTTTGTGCTGTAACTTGAGGTAAGATCACTTAGAGAAGATATACCATTTCTCGTAAAAGCTAGTGTTGCCTAGCTATACTGAGGAGATCTTATTTGGGCTGTGAATACTATGTAGTTTGGAATATTTAGTCAGTTTACTTATAGGGAAACGTATCCTCATGCTAAGTTGCCCTGACAAACCCGTGTACAGAGAGGCCTTAGACACTCGAGGATAGTGTCTAGTAGACATTCAAGTTTCAAGATATGAGTTCGGAATGTGAGGAGAAACATGGCTAAGGCAGATTCTCAAGATTTATTGTCTTGAAAGCATTAAAAGAATCTTGACTAACAACATAATCTTTTGTCATTGAGAGTCATTGCGACAAACCTAATGTAAAAATAAAAAAATTTGTAATCGGCAGTTAGAAATATCCTGATTGTTGAAGAAACACACGTGCAGAGTTTTTGCTGAAAATGACAATGTTTCACAGTAAAAAAAAAAACAAAAACAAGCGCATATCCACATCAATATCTAAACACTTTTAAATAAATGGTAAGAAGCTAAGAGTCTCTTTGTGGGTATTTACGTCTCTCTCACTGCAAAAACTGTGACACTTAAGTAGGAAACTGAATTAAAAAAAGTTAGCGGTCAGAAGGAGGAGCCCGCTGACTCTGCAAAAAATGCCTGTGCAGCTCCGCCAGAATTCCCAGCAAGATGCCTCAGGCAATTAGCAATAAACTAACCCTTTCTCAAAGAGAGAAGGCAAAGCCTGGGAGGATGGACCTCCTAGAACTGCACAGGACCAGCTTTACGCCACAATCAGCAAGGACCAGGTCATTACAGGAATGGCCTTATCTGTTGATTTTGTGGCCTGTTGGCTAAAATGCCTGAGGTTGAAGTGCTATTTGTCCTCTTGAGGAAATAAAGGTAGAGTTAAAATCACAAGGAGTGACTAATGTAAAACGAATCTCCATAAAGAGAGATCATAAAATGATACAAACAAATACGTGGGTGATAACCTTTGAGCCAGTCCACCTAAAAATAACGATCAAAAAGGTTGGATAATATATCCCTAGTCCCCTTCGCTGCTACAAATGCCACAAATATGTGCGTCATGAAAGTAAGTGAAATGGACCAAATGCCTGTGGAAAGTGTGGACAAAGAGAGCCTGACCACTCACTAGATAAGTGTAAAATAAGTCATAAATGTGCATACTATGGTGGTGGCCACCCAATTTATGCCAAAATCTGTGCAAGGTAAAAAAGGGAATGTTGACCATCAAATATACTTGAAACATTTTTTTCCTAAAAGCCAGGAGGGTGGTTGAAGCCACAAGTTAAGAAACTGCATACGCTCGAGTGATGTCCTTAGTGACCAATAATGAAAGGAATACCAGATAGAAAACAAAAGTTTTTACTGGGGAACCAGGAGATTGACCAAGATTTCTCAAAAAAGTTAAAACCGAATTTGAGAAACTAGGAGCAAAGGTAAAGAAGCAAGAAGTGGAACCGATGGAGAGAAAAGAAAGATGATTATGATGGGTAAAATCAGTTCCCAAACAAAACAGTTTTGTACCAATTTTTATTTTCCTTAAGAAGATTAAATCAAGATATAACCTTATGCTTAGAAAACTTATTCCAATTTTGATGAAAATTCATTACTAGATTTTAATTCTTGAAGTTATAGATTCAAAACTCAGGTTTAATGAGACTTAAGAAGAAACGAAAATTCAGTGAATTTTGTTTAATTTGTGTCAAATGACTATGAATAAAATTTGATGCAAATCTGAAATATTTGACTTTTCAAGTAAAAAGTTGTATCCATACTATATGTGCCATAAAACCCTTTTAAAATGCCCTGAAAGAAACTGAAATTGGGCAAATATTAATTGATATCTAATATTTGTTAAAGTGTCACAAAAATAGGTCGCATTTGAATTTTCACAAAGGGCTTCCATCCCCTTTTTTAGCTTTTTTTGCATAAAATTAGCATCTGTGTTCCAAAATTCAAGGTAATTGGTGAATTAGTTTAGTAGTGAATCTTGTACATCAAAATATATATATATATATATATATATATATATATATATATACATATATATTTATATATATACTAGCCTGGGTGCCCGGTGTTGTCCGGGTATTTGGAGGTGTGTGTTGAGCAAAACAAAAAAAAAAAAAGTGGTAATAGGCAGGCAGGCAGGCTCAAACCCGTACCGCAAAGGAGGAAAACAAATTGAAAAAAATCAACACGTGACCTATTTGCCGCTGCGTCCATCGCCAAATCGGAAGTGGTGAAGGTTTAAATTAAGCTAAACAATCAAAAGGAGGGAATGACTTTCGAAAATTTCGGCGAAAAAAGCGACCTCTCCCTGTAGAAAAGTGGCCAATTGAGGATGAACGAATTGTTTTTAGCCAATTTTTTTATATTTGTCGTCCGAAGGGTCGAACTTCAAAACGATACCAAACTTGTGAAAATCCGTCACCTCTGGCGAAAGTTTTCGGCAGACATACAAACATACATACATACATACACTCATTTTGCATTAACTTTTATTCTCTATTAATCCCTAAATGTGCATTGAATAGATATCATAGTACTTAGTTTACTGCACCTTATCATAACAAATCATACAAAATTTCAGTCAGATCGTTCCAGTAGTTTCTGAGAAAAAGTGGAATGAATAGACAGACTAAGAAAAATAAAATATAGATATATATCTTAAGAAATAAATAGTAAAAAAAATTAATACATTCTTTCAGCATTCATTTTCATCGGCCTCACTGCAAGTGTCAGTGTCATTTCCACCAATGCATAATATTTTCTTTTTATTTTTCCTTTTTCGTCCTTATTTTTTCTTTTCCTTCCTCCCTAACAAAAATTTAAAATATTTTGTAAAATTTAAAAAAAAAAAAAAAAAAAAAAAAAAATATTTCATTAATTTCTGATGCAGTTTTAAGAAAGATGAAATATAAATTTTCAGCATAACTGTTTGGTTCATTCACTTTCACGATGTAATTGTCGCAATCCACCAAATTTGGACAGAGAAATTTCATGTGATCTCTGCTTTAGCATGAGAAATGCAGAAAGAAGAGAAAAAAAGGAATGTGTGTGTGTGTGTGTGTGTGTGTGTATTTGAGTGGCATTGTACTTGTAAGTCTGTACATGTTCCATTTGTCCTGACTACTTTGCTATGCTCTCTCTCTCTCTCTCTCTCTCTGTTTATCTGTAAATTCTTGACCTTTGCTAATTCAGGACTTACTATTGATCTCTACTTGATTCCCCATTGATACAATATTGTCTGCATAACTTTACTGTCTCTCCATCAACAACCTTTTGGCAACACTCCTGTTGTATCATGGCAGTCTCTATTTTATCAATATTTGCAAGTTTACTTCTAAGTAACTTTTTTTTTTATATGGCAGTTCTGCCTTTTGCTGCATTGCCTTTATACTGTTATTCGTTCTCTTCTTCCTTTCTCGCTATTTTTCCTCCATCTCTCTCTCTCTCTTTCTTGCTCTTTCCTCCTCCCTTGCTCTCTTTACCTATCTTTTTCTCTCCTCCTTTCTTCCTCATTCTACCCATCTCTTTCTCTCCTCCTTCTTCCATCTCTTTCTCTCCTTCTCCATCCATCTCTTTCTCTCTCCTCCTTCTTCCATCTCTTTCTCTCTCCTCCTTCTTCCATCTCTTTCTCTCTCCTCCTTCTTCCATCTCTTTCTCTCTCCTCCTTCTTCCATCTCTTTCTCTCTCCTCCTTCTTTCATCTCTTTCTCTCTCCTCCTTCTTCCATCTCTTTCTCTCTCCTTCTCCATCCATCTCTTTCTCTCCTTCTCCATCCATCTCTTTCTCTCTCCTCCTTCTTCCATCTCTTTCTCTCTCCTCCTTTTTCCATCTCTTTCTCTCTCCTCCTTTTTCCATCTCTTTCTCTCTCCTCCTTCTTCCATCTCTTTCTCTCTCCTCCTTCTTCCATCTCTTTCTCTCTCCTTCTTCTTCCATCTCTTTCTCTCTCCTTCTTCTTCCATCTCTTTCTCTCTCCTCCTTCTTCCATCTCTTTCTCTCTCCTCCTTCTTCCATCTCTTTCTCTCTCCTCCTTCTTCCATCTCTTTCTCTCTCCTCCTTCTTCCATCTCTTTCGCCTACCCTTTTCTCTCTCTCTTCCTCATTCTCTTACACACAATTTGTCTCATAGTTTGTAGCATATCTTGTCATAAACACATGTGTCATCTAAAGACGTGGGGATTTTTTGTCTACTTAAATTCGCTAAAGCAATTATCAGTAAGTACATTTGTAATTGTTCTGCCATAATTTGTTAATGCAACTTTAATAATTAGGCACATTTTAATTGTGACCCCCTCCCCCCGAAATACTTATGTTTTACTTAGATTTTGTTGCACATACAAATTTAACTTTTCATTACTTTCCAGTAAAAACATGTCATCTCTCTCTAATATTTATATAAATATATATTAGTCTTGGAAGTTTTTGAACCTTTAAAACTATATATAAAATTTATTTAATTTTTATATTTTTTATCATTTGTTGGAAAACTATTTAGTCAGTAAGTCGTTTAATCACCTGCAACCACTGCATCAACTTGCTCTCTCGAATTCACAATAGTCCTAATTTAAAGGATTATTAGTTGTTTACCATAAAACACTTTCAGAGGTTTAAAAACCAAACTGTATATTAAATCATGGCTCCCTAGCAGTGTTAATTAAACACCACCTTTCTTAATCACAAGAACAAAAATTGTTCGAGATATTGGAGATATATATTAGCAAGTGTACCCTGGGGGCCATGAAAAACGAAAATAGAAAAGGCTAAAAGTGTGTGCAACAGCTTTATTAAAACTCCTAACTCTTTACCTTTCTCTCTTTTCCCTTTTTCTGTTTTTCCACATCCCTTCCGTCACGTCTCTTCCTCGCTGCCGAGTCCATTCCTCTTTCTTGTTTTAATGTATTGAAAATAATAATATTAATAATAATAATTCCGATTTCGTTTATCAATGTTTCTCTGGAAAGGGATGGAATTCATTTCAAGAGGATTTCCCTTAATCCCAACTTCAAACTAGGAGTTTCAAAGATCAAGGGTTTTCCTAAGGATGTTGGTGCTACCTACAATTGCAGAGATTTGAAGGCTGCCTAAAGAATTGGGGATTTGTAGTTTTTTTCAATTGTCCTTCCAGATGACTCGATACTACTCCTAGTGTACCAACTACGACCGGGATTATTTGTGCTTTAACCCCATGTATACACCTTATCTCCAAGGCCAATAGAGCATAATTGCTCCACTTCTCATTCTCCTTCTCTCTCACATTCCTGTCCCAGGGTACTGAAAATCTACAATCTGCCAGTTTTTTGCGACCTTTTCAATGACTACCAAATTCGGACGATTGCTTGGTCGTTATGACACTTTTGTCCCATCATACCTCTACCTTGCTATCTTCACTTGTTCTCACTTCATTAGGCACCTCCTCAAACCATTTTCTAGCACATTTCACCCCAACCCTCTTACACACCTCTCAATATATCCGGAATAATAATAATAATAATAATAATAATAATGTAAGTCGTTCACCTGAGTTTTCAGTGTTAAAGTTATTGCTCTGAGGCAACATAAAATTAACAAAAGACAGAAGTTCTTTCTCCCGGACAGTGCTATGTTTAAACACATCTGCTCTATCTAGGATGTTGGGCATTTTTGGATTACTATAGCCCACTTACCAAATGTAAAACTGTAATTCATTGTTGCCGTTTAGAGCGCTACTGAAATCGTTTAAATAAAATTAAGGATGCTTCCAGAACATTATTAAAGCCATCCTTTATGAGTTTCATCTCCCTCTTAGTCCGAAGAGAAGCTTAAGAAATGTTAAATAATTTTGAAAGAAAATTTCGCATGTGAGTAATGCATTAAAATTGTTTTCTCTGCAAATCATTGCTGAAAAACTTTACCCTTCTGACGAAATCTGCTCCATAGACCTCTTAGGGATGTACTGAGAGATCCTCAAACACTTTCATTATCTTCCCTGTTTAATTTTACATGGGATTAGACTTTAAAATTTTATGTAGATTCTCTAACCCTTTTTTTCTATAAAGCACCTCCTCCCCTACTCACACAGTCATTATTTCTGCCCCTTTAAGAAACATGTGAAGTGTTGAGCACTGTCTGTGAATGTAAAGTCTGTCAGTTGGCTTACGTACGAGATTTCGACCACCAGTCACTTGATCACTGTAGATGGAAATTTAATAACGTTTAACCTTTATGAATATTAAATTCACTTGAATATTGCTGTGGTTGATGGTGGCCCTGTGGTTATGTTCCTTGCAAATAGAGACAGAGATGGCTTCGATACGCGGTTCAGATCACATGATAAGTGGAAATCGTAACTTCCTGTACTGATGATTCCAGAAAGATGAAACACTGGTGTCTGTAGGTATTTAAAAATTATTATTTATAATTATATATAGACTTACATGGAAACCTGACGTTGCCCGGGATTGAATGTTGATCAACGGATATTTCACACCCATATATTTTTTATTGTCATCGAAATCTGTGAAATCGCCCAGGAGAAAGCTTCATATGCCTCCATGCAGTAACTTAGTCCAAAATATGTGTTATTCTACATTGCATTCTAGGAAATTTACATGTGGGGCTTGAATCTACAGACCATGTCATGCAAAAAAAAAAAAATGCTATCAACTTGCTCACAGTAAAATTTTCACATTGTTCACGGTTCACGTTGTTCTATCATTGTTGCTAAGCAAAAACAAGGGGGGGGGGGAATGGCTTTACCAATGATAGATAAATTAAAATAACGGTATTGATTATTGGTAATTATCAGGCGTATTCTGAGACAAAATTTAACTAAGATCACTCCCAAACTTATACACTGTAAAGTTCTGTAAATTTTAAAGAAAATCTGTTCAGCCGTTTCTGAGACTATAAGGAACAAACTCACACACACACAAAGTCGCATTTACATAATTGTAGAGCTAGATACAAGCGTCGTTCCAAAAGTAAAGGCTCCTATTATTTGTTTTTTGATTTAAAAAAAATTTTTTTTATTTATTTATTTATTTTTTTTTTTCAATCATCCTATATTTTTTAACTTAAAAAGTTGAAGAGTCCCAAAGACGGGAGTGCTACCATTAAAACGAGCGACCTTTTGTGTCCCAGAATTTATTTTTCTACATAATCACCGCCATCCTCAATGCATATTTTGCCAGGAATTCAATGAGATATCTCTGTTCTGGCGCACGTCCAAGACAGGGGTTGCTTTGTTAGAGTCTCACCCTGTCAATATCTGCAACAGAGATGAAATTTTTTAGGTTATGAATGCATGTTTAGTCATCATAATAATCGCAATTTGCAATCTCTTTGATCCATTCCGACAGAATAAAGAGATAGGAGGTATTACTTTTGGAATGCCTCGCGTGTGTGTGTGTATGTATGTATGTATGTATATATATATATATATACTAGCAGACCATCCAGCATTGCGTAGTCATAAAATACGCTTAAATATGATATTTTGATTTAATGCAAATTTTGTATTATATTATATTGGTCTCAATATATAGTAATGATTTAAAAAGTTAAAAAAAAAAAAATGACTTGTCCGCCACCACCGAGAATCGAAACCAAAGCGTTTAGCTTACGATTTACTTTTTCCTTTGACGTTAATGCCTGTACTATGAAGACATGTTTGCTGCAAGGCTAAAAATTAAAACATAAACCAATAGCTATTAGGGTACGCATGACCATTCGTAATGCTGTTGTCCGACCTTCACCTGGCATCTTCATTTTTTTTTAATTTTCACTCTTTTGCACCGATTTTCCCTGGCTAAAACCCAAATATAAAATTTTGCACGGGTTCGAATATTCTATACATTAAGTTTCATGTCTGTAGATCAAAAACTGACAGAGGAGTTCTGTAGGCAAAATTTTTAAAACATATATATATATATATATATATATAAGTAAAAATAAAATAAAAATACAAGCGATTGTTGATGTTATGTTCTTTGAGAAGGAAAGTAGCATGATCTTGTTCTGTCAGCCATGACCGATTAGAGGTCCTAAGTAATTCGTAATTGTATTTTTCGGTCGCCCACACTAAGAATTGAACCTTCAACTTTCAGGAGAATATCATTTTTCCAATTGATTTTTTCAAAGACCCGTGATGCAAAGTTAGAGTACTAAAGTTTTATTGTCCGAGGTATCCCCCTTCCCTACGACAAGCAAAGTTGTGTGCCTCCACTAATCTCAAATATAAACAAATTATAGCAGTTCCTGTTATCATAAAAACAAGTACTTTTATAAGAGGGAAATATCAACTTGAATGAATGTTTCTGATTTCAATTTACAGAAGAGACTATGAGTGGCGGAGCCGTCACCGAACAGTCAATTAGCACCAACATCAAATAAAACAAATTTTGAATATTTTTTTCCTTGATCGATTATGGAAGATTCATTAGACAGTAAATGGGTACTAAAATCTGTATATTCCAAACTCTTGTACACATTTTTCTATTGTATGGCTGTGAAGCTTGACTGATGAGAACAAGTGATCTATGAAAGTTTGAGCTGTTCAATCACTATTGCTTGCGTTGCATCCTTTGTAATTGTTGGTAGCAGTTCATCTCAAATACCGTTGTTGTTCTTGCTGGAACATATCCTCCCTACAACAAGTTCTCTTCTCGAGACTTTTTTGCTGGTTCAGTCAGTCGTCACTCAGATGATTTTGTCCAGTCATTGGACCAGCCTCTCCTCTAGATTGGAAAAAACGATGTGGAATTCAACTGAAAACCTGGTTCAGACAATGAAAAACGATACCGAGCTGATCCTGGGCCTTTGCCTGTCTGGGTTTTGCTGCTAGAACCGTGATTGGCTAACTCTTGTGTCTGCTGCTGTGGTGGACTGCCACGTCTGGTCAGCATTGTACGAGATGCAGCTAATTCTCTGGATGTAAATGATTCATGGTAAACCAAAGACTCAAACAATGATGAACATAAATTGACGTTTTGACCCCCCCCCCAAAAAAAAAAATTATTATGACCTGAGGTAAAAGACATTCTACAAAATTGATTTTTGTTTGTAAAAACTAACATTAGCGTGAAATCTTACAAACTTAATGAAAATAAAATAAGAAGTTGATATTTTGATAAATTTACAATTTTGATAACTTGAAAAGAATTTTGGAATCATATGTAATTGAAGTTTTGTGGTTTTGAAAATGAAATAAACATGAGTGGTTCAAATAGATTTTCAAGTTTCAATTGATGATCTAGTTTTGAATTCCAGGAAAATATTGTGATAAGATTTTTTTTAAATTGGATGTCTGTCTTTTCTCTCTCTCTTTCTTTTTCTCTCAAACGGACAAACGGACAGATAGAACGAAAGTTCTATCTGTCCGTTTGTCTATTTCTCTTTCTTTTGAGCGCTCTCTCTCACCCTTTCCTTCGGTCTATATCCTTTTCTTTCGCTCTCTCTCTTTCTCTTTCACAAAATAAGTTTAATTTACTAGTGTGACCAAAGCCTTCAACTGGGTATCAGTTACTGCGATTAAATACTTTAAAAGAAAAATGATACAAAACTTTTTTGCAGCCTATAGTATTCGTTAGCAGGCAAAAAGAAAAGAATGGCTACTACTTCTCTTTGTATGTTTGCGATCTTGTCATCTGATATGCAAATGAAATGTTTCCAGTTATGAATAATAGAGACTGGGGCAATTTGAAGTTGGATGTTGCACTAGCAAGTTTTGACAGAAAAGTGTCGGGATTTTGAGCAGCAAGGTTTGATAGCAGTGTGACAGATTTGAGAATGGTGCATCAAATTTAATCCCGAAAATTGTTACTTGGAAAATGTAGAATAGTTAACTCTTGACTATTTAACCACAGTTGCAACATATTTCAAACGTCTTCATTTTGTCCCCCCCCCCACTTTTAAAAAAAAAATATTTATGGCACATCGTTTTTGTCTTTTCAACATCGACGTATGTCCACTTAATGTTTTTAGATGTCCTGAAATTCAAATATCAATAAATAACTGTCCAGTTCCAATCTTCAGTTGCATCATGAGTTTTCTTTAGTAGAGAATAACATAAGCGTGACATAAAGTGGACCAAATTCCTGGTGTTTCTTTTAAGAGAATTTTCATATATTCTTAAGCAAAATTGTTTTGAAATTTACTGTGTCCTATCGTTATTTTATCACCTTGGAGACTGGAAATGTAGATGAGCCAGAACCTGCACTTACCTTAGTGCCACAGTTTCTCTAATGTATACATGGTTTGGTTGTTTTTGTTTTACGACATATCAACCCTTTTCGGGTTATTTAATGCCGAATCCAGTTATTTTGAAGAAATTTTTTTAATAGAATATATTTGTATTTTTCAAGTCGGTTTCTATTTAACCCATAGTTGGGAGGGTAACAGGTACTACCACTCCGGGTCAAAGTGGATCTGGGAGCAATGGCAATTAAAGGGTGGCTTTACACCCCCAAAGCCCACAAGGTGGGGCCTCACCATCGAATATAGTTTAAGGTCATATCCAGGACCCTAATTTATAGAAAATGTGAGAAAGAACATGTATACCTAGAATAAAAGTACTTATATGTATCGATTCCATATGACTGCATGTTTGCCATTCATAAAAGATGGGCTTACTAAAAAATAGATAGTGGCGTTTTAGCACTTTAAGTGTTAAGATCGTTAATGATTGATATCAATTGAAAAAAAATTATATAATAGAATAAAGTTCCAGTGACGAGCATTTTGTTGCATTGAATACTGTAGTTAAATTGAATAGTGTTACGTGATTAAAAGTATAACAAAATAAATAAGAACAACAAGGTGATTAATGTAAATATAATCTCTACTTAACACAATAAAACATTTAACATAAACGAAAAGCAAAAACAACAAACACTTAAGCTGATGACAAAGTCAGAAAACCTAGTAGCAAGGAGATCAGAATATGCTGAGTATTTGAATTATTCGCACGAAGAGTGTGGGGAAAATGGCTTACCGTACAAACGTCCTCGTGTTTGTCTGTCTTGTGAGTCGCACGCGTCGAGAAAAAAAGAAAGAGTCCATCATGGCGGCCGTGACGTTTTGTAGTGAACGAAGTCTTGCGGGATCACATGTGCGTGCCTCATAAAAATAGGTCACTTGTGGATGGGAGGGGAAGGAGAAATCATTTGACGTTTGAGAAGCGGCAAAATCAGTTGGAAGAATTTGTGTGAGCAGTGATTTTTGCCTGTTAATTGACTGCAAGCTATTTCGGCCCATTTTTTTTGCAATGGACAAGTTTGATCTAAGATTGATACCAGAGTTCGACGGCTCCTCCGCCGGACCCTCGGTAGTTGAGTGGTGGGAAAAGGCTGAGCTGGTCTGCCGGCTTTGCAAAATAAAGGATCCCACGCTTGTCGTCCCATTGTGGCTGACCAAGGAGGCATACTCCGTTTATCAACAGCTCGGGGATGAACCAACTCTGGAGGAGGTTAAGGAGGCACTTGCTACGGACGCTTTTATTGCCTGGAGGCAGTTCACTGAATGGCGGCTTGGGTTGGATGAGACGGTGGACGTCTACTTGGCGGATTTAAAGAGATTAGCTGCGCCATTTGGTGGAGTGACTGAATGCATATTAAGTTGTGCCTTTCTCACAGGACTCCCGGACGACACCAGCTGACTGCTGCGAGCATTGTCAAGGCTTAGTGAGATTGGGCTTCAGGAATTGTTGGCTAGAGCTCGCAATATTTTAAAAGAAAACGATGCAAAGCCAGTGCTAGCAGCCGCAGAAGCATCTACTCCATTAGACGATGGCGTAAACTGTTATAAATGTGGCGGGCCAAACCACTTTTCTAGGGACTGCCGAAGCCAAAGCAGTGTAAAGGACACGTCTGCTCAGGAAACACCAAGATGCATGCGTTGCTACCGGTGCAGCAAGCTAGGTCACGTAGCAAGGAGTTGTCTGGGAAACGGACAAGGGGAGTAAACTATAGCGCCAGTATTCTCCCCAGATCATTAACAAATAGAGCGCTGTGAACGGGCATGAATGCTTTTTGCTTGTAGACACAGGGTGCATGCAGACTCTCATGCACAAGGCATGCTGTGACGCATGGGACAAGAGGATTCCAGTACTGACAGTCGGCGGGGGCACGCTAGACTCTTGTGGAGTTAGGGTCATTCGTACACGTGTCGGTGATGGGCCTACAATAACCGTACGAGCCCTTCTTAGTTATGCCCTGCTGTTAGGAATGGACGTTATCAAAGAATTGGGTGGTGTCCGTATTGATGGTAAGGGTAAGGCACATTTCTCTAATGCTTGCCTTTCTTTGGGTGGATCCATGAAACTGGAACAGCCTAACTTTCATGCAGAATTCGACCAGTGTACAAGATCCTGGACAGTTTCTTGGAAATGGTCAGACGAGCAGCCACCCGGGAAGTTGTACAATAGGGTTCCAGAATATAAAATTCCCCCAGGAGTTCGTGAAGAATACGATAAGGAACTACAGACTTGGATAAAAAATGGATGGCTAGTTTCCTATCCAGAGAAGGAATTGGGCCCCCCCCAAAGTGTCTGATCCCGTTAATGGCGGTTATCCAGCATAATAAACAGAAGGTGAGGCCGGTACTCTACTATCAGGAACTAAACGAGCACGTAAAGCATACCTTCAAGTGCATGTCTATCAGTCACTATGGCCCTATCAAACGGTGCTCATCAAGGGAGAAAGATATTGCTTAACCTGCATGGGATTTAGACTTAATGTGGCGCCATCAATTATGCAAAGGATTGTTGATGCTATATTGACCAAGGATGAGCGCATTCAGCGGGCAACATCTGCATTTATTGACGATGTCTATGTGGATGAAGAAATTGTGCCTGCAACGCACGTAAAAGAACATCTTCACAACTTTGGCCTTCTCAGCAAGGAACCAGAAAGGCTCCGAGATGGTGCAACAGTGCTCGGTTTGCAGGTTTGGGATAAGATAATGTCCTGTGTTGGAAACAAGGGAATGAAATCCCAGGTATGCCCTGTGTTTTCACACGATGAAATGTATTTTCATTGTGTGGAAAGTTGGTTGGACACCTTCCTGTGGGTGGCTGGCTTCGTATTGCAGTGGCATTCATCAAACGGAGAGCCTTTGACGTCACCACCAGATAGTCTGACAAAATTTATGACACCCCTCTCAATAAAATGGTCAGAGAGGTCCTCATCAGAGTGCACAAAGAAGATCCAGCACGGGGCAGATGGTGTGTTGACAGCCAGAACCGTAGTGTATGGGTTGACGCAAGCTCTCTTGCTATTGGCATGTCGTTAGTCCATGATGGAGTCGTAGTGAAAGACGCTTGCTGGTTGCACCCAGAAAAGGACTCCCAACACATAAACCTGGCAGAACTCGATGCAGTGATCAAGGGAATAAACTTGGCAATCCTTTGGAAGACGACCACTCTGCGACTATTCACAGATTCTGCTTGCGTCCATAAGTGGATTTCAGACACTCTTACCGGACGGGCTAGAGTGCAAACCAAAGCAACGGGCAAGATGCTCATCCATTGGCGGCTCAACATGATCATGAGCCTGGTGAACGAATATGCACTATCAATGGAGGTGTCTCTGGTCAGATCTAGCATGAATAAGGCAGATTGTTTAACAAGGGTACCTCAAAGATGGCTTGATGCCATAAAAAGAACTGTTGAACCTACACAACCTCCTTGTGCCGCATCTATGATCCCTGGTCAATCTAATCGGATTAAGGAAATCCACCAACAAAGCGGGCATCCTGGAGTCAAGCGGACCCTATGGTTGAACTAGGACTGCAAAGAGCAGGCGTTATGGAAGTGGTCAAAAACTGCGTGGAATACCAGTCCATTGACCCGGCACCCGTTCGCTGGGGAAGTTGGAAGTTAGGAGCCACTGGAGCCGGCTAGCGATAGACATCATTCATCACAATGGCGAGGATTTCCTGACTCTCATTGATTGCGGTCCGTCAAGGTTTGCCATATGGCGTATGCTGCGTTGACAAGATACAGTCACTATTGTCCGTCAACTAAACAATATTTTCCTTGAACGTGGACCTCCAACAGAGATATTGCTTGACAATGGTGCTGCATTTACCAGTGAGCAGTTTAGGAAGTTTACTGACAGCTGGGGAATACATCTGAGGTTTCGATGCTCCAATGTACCTAGTGGAAATGGGATCATTGAACGGAATCATTGAACCGTCAAAACAATCATGGCTAGATCAGGCTGCACAGTGTTTGAGGCAGTTTATTTGTACAATGTAACCCCGAAAGATGACGTTTCACCCTCTACGGCGCCGGCTGATACATTGCATAGGTATCATGTCAGGGTGAAGGGCATAGAGATGAACCCGCTACCTGAACTGGAAGTAGCCGGAGAGAGAGTGAGGAAAGGGGATGTTGTGTGGATCAAAAACCAGCGAGGCAAGTGCACAACAAGGTATGGAGTTGGGCAAGTCACTGAAATAATCAGCCCACAAGTGGTGCGGGTCGACGGCGTGCCCCGTCATGTTAAAGACATACGGTTAGTAACGCAACCATCACTAGACAACATGAGCGAATCAGAGTCAGAATCTAGCGAGGCATCTCTCTAGATTGCAGCAGCACCATCAGACAGTGACTCTGAGATTAGTAGCCTCCCAGAAAAGACAGAGATGCTTGACCCTCAGACCGTAGACGAAAGCACAAGTGAAGATGAGGCGTGTGTCATCTCCCCTTGAAGAAACACCCGGCGAAGACGATCACCGCCCCCTTGCCATCTCTGTGATCATGAGATTAGGGGGGAGTGTGGGGAAAATGTATTACCGTACAAATTTCCTCGTGTCTGTCTGTTCTGTGAGTCGCACGCGTCGAGAAAAAAAGAAAGAGTCCATTATGGCGGCCGTGACGTTTTGTAGTGAACAAAGTCTTGCGGGATCACGTGTGCATGCCTCATAAAAACAGATCACTTGTGGGTGGGAGGGGAAGGAGAAATCATTTGACGTTTGAGAAGCGGCAAAGTCAGTTCAAGAATTTGTATGAGCAGTGATTTTTGCCTGTTGATTGACTGCAAAGAAAATCTCAAAATTTTTAATTTATGGTATCTTTCGTCAGAGAAATATGTCAAAAGAAGTTAGTTTTTGCTACCAGGAGGTTTTAAAGAGGATTCTTTCAACTGGATTTATAACTCTGGAATCACACCAGAGCTTGTTGACAAACCAACAGCTATAGGTTAGCACGAAAACCTCTTTACTAGAAAGCGCCACCAAGTATTAGAATATTATAGAATCCTTTCGATCTTTCTTGAAGATTCTAGAAATTTCCAGGACCTTCTGGAGTTTTCTAAATTTTTCTATTTCTTTTCCCCTGTTATTGTAGATTTTCATGAAAGAAAATCTTTCTGAAATGGCAGAAGTCATCTCTCTCTCTCTCTCTTTATTAGTGGTCTGGCAAGACCACAGGGGAAACAATTGAAGCAGCAAAACTGAAGCTGGCCTGCCAGGACATTATATACACAAATGAAGGCAAATTTGGGCATATTTTATTGGGTTGAAAATATAGATTCTTTTTTATCAATTGCCATAAAATTTTGACCATAGTATTATAATCTTCAAAGCCTGCAAATTTTCATGTAGTTTCGTCCCATACAACTAAAGATGTGAGCATTTCAATATTCAATTTGGCTACCAGTATATATATATATATATATATATATATATATATATATATATATATATATATATATATATATATATATCGTCTGTGTGTGTGTCTGGTCAGGAATAGGCTCCTATATGGTTGACTATTATAGAAAACTGATCACATATAATGATAGCAGATGTATCGAGACACAGGAATGGGTATGTTTGATCTGCCATAATGATGATTCATTAAAATTGTGGGGTCTGCGTACGCGCCTGGTCCACAAAGTATGGAAATAAAAAATTAAAAAAAAACGTTTACAGGTGTTTTTGATATAGATGTACATAATAATACTTTGATAAGTATGTTTTAACTTAAATAGGGATAGTATAATAAAATTGTGGGGTCTGCGTTCGCGCCTGGCCTCCATAGAATGGAAATAGGCACAAACTTTAATAAAGACTTTTCATATCTATCTGCGTAAGTATACTCTGATAATTATGTTTCAGTTTGAGGAAATATGGTATAATAAAATGATGGGGTGTTCGTTCGCACCTGACCTCCATAGAATGGAAATATGTCACAAAGTTTCACAATATAGATCCACAGAATATTGTGATAAGTGTTTCAGTGTGAACAGGTATGGTATAATAAATTATGGGGTTTATCTATTTTATTTTTACTTTCATCATATTTTGCTTTGGTTTTGATACCCCCAAATTCAAAGGCATCTCTTTACAACCCTTCCTTTTCATAACCTATCATACTTTCATAAATCAGAGTCGATTTTCTGTAGGCTGTTTTTGAACCCAGTCAGCGACTGGTACTTTTGCTAGTATACATATATATAATATAATATATATATATATAACCCCAAAACATCTGACCTTGATGGTAGGGAGACTAAAATTTGCTGCTATGGTTTTAAATGATCTGAAATAACAGCAAGCTTGTATGAAAAGCCTAAAAGAAGCCAAGATTAAAAAAAGGATTTTCCATGGATGAAGTTATGGTGTTCTTCATTGACTCTAACTTAATTCATGAAACTTTTTTTTTTAATTTTAGTTTCTTTTAGGCTTTTTATACAAGCTTTTAGTTTTTCATCTATGTGCTAATGTGAACCACTAATTGAAAATCCATGGATGAAGTAAAAAAAATCTTTAAATTTTTGTATTTCTTGTTGAATAATAAATTTGTCATAAGTGCTCCCAATCTTTGGTTGGGCATATCAAGAAGTGATATACAAACTGCCATTAGCGTATTAAGCGATGTTATCTGTGTCCAAACATCATTGATTCACTACTCACACAGCAGCAACCAAATAGCATAGTGGTTAGAAGCCTTGACTATCGTTTGAGTGGTCGGGTTTTGAGCCTGGCTTGAGGTAGTTGTCTGCCTAGCCGCACTGATGAGTTGTCATACAGCGAAACAGTACTGCATGTGGATGACTATATAACAAAAAAAAAACCCGTTCCAGTGCTGTTCTGAAGATCAGTATTAAAATGATATTGTTGGATTAAAGTTGACTGTGTGATAAAAATTTAATGGCAAACACGTTGAAGCATTGAATGCAGTATCAGCAGAGAAAAGTATACCACATAACAGCATTCTAGTTACAAGCATGTTGTTTCAATTAACAGAGATCCTCTTTTTCTATCTCTTTTTTCTTTTCTCTTCAGAGAACATCTTTGACATCTGCATTTATTTCCCCTGATAAGTATTACAATATCTCTGTGCCAAGTTGGCAAGCTTTCATCTTTATTTCTGCATAAAATAACAATATTGTATCAATATTAGGTGGTATGAATTCTCTCTTTGTTTTCTTAACAGGATAGTCTGATTAATCAATAAATTTATAGTAGTCTTACCCCTCCTTACTGCCAAAAAAAAAAAAATTTAAAAAATAGGATTACTCAGTAACCCTTGATTTCTGTCTAATTATTTCATACCTTTTAATAAAAATTATTTACTTAAATACATTTTTATAAAATAAAACAAAAATCATACGAATCTTTTTAAATTAAAACTATTAGATTTAGCAAGATTCTCTTTTATAATGTAGAAAAAAAGATCCCAGTAACTTCTATACTGTCGTGACTGGAGCAATTTCGTTTCGGTTAATTTGGATTTTTGTATTGCCTCTTACTATGATACTACATTATGTTTACCTTAAAGAAAAATAAGACCATAACTAAAACGAAATAACTACATTTTCTTAAACTATTACAAAACCATGTATATACACTTACAAATATTAAGCATAAATATTATTGTAATTACTGTCATCCATACATTATGGATATTGATATCCATTCTGTTTGCTTCTGGACCGAAGAATGTATTTTATTAACTTCTCGATACTTTTGCAACCAGTAATGCAATCCTTCTTAAACAATTGAGACATTTTTTTAACGACTTTAATTTACTGTTTATCTTCGAAATTGTTCCAGAAAATTATTAAAATGATTAAATTTCAATACATATTTATAGGTAACTAGCAGCGGGGGAGGGGGCGACTTTGCTCAAGATTGAATTAGGATCAAGAATGTTCCATACTTTCAGGCATTTTTATTTTCAATCAAATTACCCTCTCCCCCACAACCAAAAATTAAATGTCAGTATCAAAAGTGTTCTCTTAATTTTACTTATTTCTTCTTTTTTTTTTTTTTTCAAAGCAAACCAATTAGAAAAAAAAACTTAGTTGCATCCTTATGTAGGTAAATAATCAAGATTAAAAGACATTTGAAAAATATGATGGTAACATTCTGTTTCACAAGACAATGACTTTCTGTATCTGATTCACTGCAGCATCTGCTGTAACCATACAGTAAAATCTAGAGTTGCCTCTCCAGATGCAGGCCTGAGCTGGTGATAGGGAACTAGCCCCCCCCCCTCCCGCTCCCTCTGCAGCAAAGTCCGACGGAAAGGCAAGCCAATATGGTCAGAACCAACATAGCTGCAAGAGTTACTGGAAAGGTGTTGCAGTGCTTCACCATCTGCCGATCTTGACTCTAAACCTTAATTTTTGCCTTTCCCAAAGTTATCCACAAAGCAGTGGAGCTATTTCCCCAAAGCTGGGAGTGAAAAGATAATGTGTATAAGGAACAAAAAAAAAAAAAAAGTATGTGGTTGTAAGTTGTGTATCATTTGTCTTTTCTGAAAATGGGTGTTTGCTTATCTAGTTTGTTTTTGTTGAATGTTGTTCATAGTTTGTGTTTGTTTCTTTAGAAATTGTTGTTACGATTCAGTTGCTTTTTCTCTTTCAAGTTGTAATCTTTTTCTTTATGAAAAATTTCTTTCATTGTAGTGTCTTCATAACATATATAGATATATATAAAAATATATAATAGAGATAATTATTTGCTTAGATCATTTTCCTTTAGTTTCATTTTTTTTTACAACGTTAGTCTGCTTTGAAGCTGTTTTTTTGGCATGAAGTTCATTTTCTTATATACTAGTATGAGTGCCCGGCGTTTCCCGGATGTTTGGACGTGTGTGTTGAGCCAAAACAAAAAGAAAAAGTGGTAGTAGGAAGGCAGGCTCGAACCCATAACACAAAGGAGGAAAAGAACAGAAAAAAACGTGACGTCTTTGCTGTTATAACCACCGCAAGAGGGGATGATTTTGAAAACATTGGTGAAAAAAGCGACCCCCTCCCTGGAGAAAAGTGCCCAGTTGAGAGTGAAGAAAATTTTAGTCAATTTTTTGGTATTTGTCGTCTGAAAGAGCGAGCTTAAAACCGATACTGATCTTGTGAAAATTCGTCGGTTCTGTCGAAAGTTTTAGGCAGACATGCAAACATACATACGTACATTTACATATTGGTAGCTCAAATTTTCGACCCCAACCGATTAGAAAGCTTGCCCTATCTCTGAATACCGTTTATGTAAAATTTCAAATGTTTAGACCAGAAATTGTCTGAATAATTTGGTAGAGACCGCGGAGGTCAAATTTTTTAAAACTTTGACCCCTATTATTACCCCTTAACATTTATTATTTTGGGCTCAAATTGAGTTATTAAGTTAGATCCATATCCAAGGAACCTATATCTAAAATTTCAATTGTTTATACCCAAAATTTTCGGAGGAGTTTGGTAGAGTTCTCAAAGGTTAAATCGTTTAACTTTGACCCCTTACAGCCAAATTTCTGGCCGAAAACCGATTACAAAGATTTTACCAAATCTCCATACCCTGTATATCAAATTTCGAGTCTGTAGACTTAAAATTGACAGTTATTGTATAGGGAAAGACACACACACACTTTCACTTTTATAGATATATAGATTGATTAGGTAGAGGAAGGGCAAGACTGTTTCTGTTGTTGACTGAATCGGATTCTGCATAAAGCTAACAAAACTTGTGCCACAGTATTGGCTAATCTGCACGAAATCTTTCTCATCCGTTATTCGTTATATTGATCAGATTGCAAGTGCTCACCTCTGGCAGCCGAAGCAAATATTTCAAAGGTTGCAAGCAAAATCAGGGAAGGCTTGGCTCAGAACACAAACGGTAGCTGAGCAGTTCACAAAAGTTTCTCTCTATTTTTTTTTTTTTTTTTACATAGGCGTCACCACTTATCAAGGCCGATCGGCCACTCAAGGATAAGGGTTACAGAGTGTAGAGTAGTCAAAAGGACAATATAGTAATCAATAGTAATGGAAGTTCGGTAAATTTGTTAACTTAAGTGGAACGGCTCATCAGAAACTTGTTCACGTTGGACTTGAAGACAACCATATTATAGACAGCTGGAAAGCAGGAAAACGGAAGACAATTCCACAGGCGTGCAGTTCTAAGAAAGAAGCTTTGATCATGGAATCTATGTTTAGGTTTAGGCACAGATAAAGAGTGGGGAAAATTATTGATAATGTTTTCAGCTAGTCTAGTGTTTCTTGTGAAAGTTTGGCGAGGGGGGGGGACCATAGATTGAAGCTCAGTCGAACACTTTCCATGAAAATCCATGGATTTGCGGTTCTGCCCCTGACACATGCTTACTTGCCACATGCAAAAACAGATGACCAGAGGAAAACATTTGGTAATATTGAATCCTCATAGATTTTGACTTATTAACGCAGCTCTGACTCCTTTCTATCCCTTTCTCTCTCCCCTTTCCTTCTCTCTCCCCGTTCCTTCTCTACCCTTTCCTCTTCTCTCCCTCCCAATTCTCTTTTCTCCTTCTCTTCGACTCTTTTTCTCTCTTCCTTTCTCTCTCTTTCTCCCCCACCCCTTTCTCCAATTCCCACTTACTCCCTTCTTTTATCAAAATAGGCTAATAGTTGCAATATCAGCATCTTAGTTGCTCTAAATTGCAGCAAAATATTCTCCTCACTCATGTTTGAAAGGAGCTTTAATGGTTGGTCCAAGTGGGAAGCAGCCAAAATAAACACTCTCTCAAAATCAACCAAAAAAAAAAATTGTTCATTCTAAATCCTTTTTCTATGAAGACAATCCGTAAACATATCGGCTCATCAACCGCATCAATTTCTATCAACTAAAATGAACCAGTTTTGTTATCTGCTCCATTTTTATTATGTCTGAATGTCCACTTGTTTTGTTAATCAGGTTTCAGTTTATGATAAAACGCCATTATTTTTAGATCTGGGTTAAGAGAGGCAACACATAGCTTTTCGTTTTTCTTAATGAGAAGCGTGTTAATCTTACAAATGCATAGTCACACCTGTAACAAGTCAAGCCATTTTACAACTTTTTTTTCTTTCTTTTGTATTATTTGGATTTTTGGGACTACTATTCTCATCATGAATATTATTTTCACAACGTTTCAGTCGTTGTAACATCCAACATTCTTCGGGTGTATCTTGTCGAATTTAGGAAGCTGCATAGACTTCGACCGGAACCTTTTATTTAATCCACGAGTGTAACATTTTATTGTTCAGTCAGCCATGACTTGGTAGAAATCTGAAATAATTCGCAATTGTATTTTGAATATTACTCGCCCTGAGGATTGGACCTTCAACTTCACGAAGAGTGTAACTTACAACTGATTTTTACCGAGTATTTTATCCACTGTGCCACGGGTCCTTTTCTTTACTGAATTTTCTAACATAATTTATATAGCAGTTAGAAACGAATTGAAAAATTTCTCTGCAAGATTAATTTGATGTTTTGTCATGTGTTTTACATATCAAAGATTAAGAGCCACAATGAGGGGTCGATAACTTTGGCAATTATTGATAAATTCCTATAAATGTAGAATCAGGTAACTTTTAATAAACAAAATGCATATTTAAATGATCGATGTTTTTTATTTGTTTTTAGAAATTTTGTACGTAGTAATGGCCATGGTTAGAGTCCTTTGAGAATGAAATTTTCTATGAGAAATTACGGTGAAGTTTTAACCCTTTAAATTATCTCTTCTGACAGGAAATTTTGTCTTGTAAATCTCTTGACCCTTTATAAGGATGATCAAACACAAAGGGCATTTCTTGAGCTGCTGAAACCGATGTTTTTGTTAAACTTTCTGGATGTTGAAAAATTAGCTATTATCACTGCATTTGCTTTTTATTGGTGTAACTATTATTAATGATGTACCTGAAGTAAAAACTCTATACTGCCTCACCTTTTTTTAACTATCATGTTGTTTGGAAAAGCCTTATATATACCTTACCACTATTCATTAGAAAAATAATTCCAACATAATTCACAATTTACGTCTTCTTTAAAAACAATTAAAATAATAAGCGTATAATCTAATTGACACTTACCAATATAGTGATCGAATGGTTGATATGTAAATATTACTTAACTCAAGCCATAATTTCCTAATAGATTATCCACCAATAGACTGGCTGCAAATCAAAAATCTGAATGGACTTGACCATCTTAGTATAATGGAGCATCCCAATCTTCTTATGAAGCGACTTTTTAACAGTCTTTCCAGTTTGATTATACCTGTAAATTCAATAATAAACAATGAAAATGGAATAAAAATGACGATGCAAGTTCATAACTCTTCTCCTGCCATCATGAAAAAATAAATGAAAAAGAAAAAATAATCTTTATAGCGTATGCACCGAAAAAACAATATTGTATACCAAAAAATCAAATAATTAAAATAATTAGATTTTAGCAAGATTCGCTTTTATAACGTAGGAAAAAAATTCCCAGAACTGTTGTGACTGGAGCAATTTCGTTTCGGTTAATTGAGATTTTTGTATTGCCTCTTACTATGATGGTCCTATTTACTTTGTCTCCCCACGGGACAGAGGAAGACACCAGAGTTGTTTTTTAACGTGGAGAAAGGAACAAAAAAAAATTTGTCTCAGTCGTAAAAGATTTCTCATCCACTGACAAGGAACAAAAAATTGAAGTGTAGCAAAACATCTGAAGACCGGATACTACACTTTGAGATATTAAATTTTTTTTATTCACAAGAAAAAATACAATTGGGAAAATGAACAAAAAATTTGGCATAAGGCCAACTCAAATACTACACTTTCATCTTGACCCAAAGGCAAAAACGAATTTTTTTTTTTTTGTGATTATTAACACTCGCTGTTAAATCACTCCCTCCACAAATGCTATTCTGCTTTTTTTCTTTTTGTTTTTAAGCTTTTGCATGTGAACACGAAACAACTTAGTAGAAAAAAAGAACAAAAAATACCCCCAATTATTTTAGAGTGAAGGTTCAGTTTTGTATGCAAACTAAATATGAAATGATGACTCAATAACAAACACTCTCTCAAATTCAGTTAAATTTTGCCTTTTTTCTGATTGTATGTAAGGAATAAGGAATTAGAATGCTTGATTTTCGGAACTGGCTATTAACAATACATTTTTTAATCATGCTTCAAATATACTAAAATACATTACAGAACAGCTATCCAACATGGCGTCTTACAATGACCGAAACGCATGAATATTTGTTTAAACAAATATTTATGCGTTTGTTTAAACAAATATTCATGCGTTTCGGTCATTGTAAGACGCCATGTTGGATAGCTGTTCTGTAATGTATTTTAGTATATTTGAAGCATGATTAAAAAATGTATTGTTAATAGCCAGTTCCGAAAATCAAGCATTCCAATTCCTTATTCCTTACATACAATCATACAATCAGAAAAAAAAAGGTAAAATTTAACTGAATCCTCATGAAAATAAAAACATGTAAATGTTAAAAATGACATTTGCTTTATATTTCTTATTTAACGAAACAAAAACGTTCTGTGTTAATAAAATCAAACCAACTCAAAGAAATATTCACTTCTCAACTTAATGTATGGATTCCAATATTATAATAAATGAACGTATCATAATCTTTACATTTCTTTAAGCTATCAAAATATTATTTTTTAACATAAAAGTTGCATCATAATTATTACATTTTCTTAAACTATTACAAAACCATGTACATACACTTACAGATATTATCGTAATTACTGTCATCCATACATTTATGGATATTGATATCCATTTTATTTACTTCTCAACCGAAGAATGCATTTTATTAACTTCTCGATACTTTTGCAGTCAGTAATGCAGTCCTTCTTAAACAATTGAGACATTTTCTTTTTACGACTTAAATTTACTATTTATCTTTTGAAAGAGTTTTAGAAAATTGATGATTAAATTTCAATACATATTTATAAGTAACTAGCAGGGACAGCCGACGTTACCCAGGATTGAATTAGGGCCAACGAATGTTTCACACTTCCAATACATTTATTGTCATCAAAATCAGTAAAATCACTTATTTTTCAATCAAATTATATTCTCTAGTAAGGAACCCATCGCAGTGCACCGGGATGAAGCTTCATATACCTCCCTGGGGCATTTTTTATTTTCCATCAGATTACTCTCCACAACCACAAAAACATCGTCAACATCAACTATTCTTTTAATTTTACTTATTTATTCCTTTTATTTTCAAAGCAAACCAATAAGAAAAAACTCTAGGTGCATCATTATATGTAGATTAATTAATAACGTTTGTCAGTTAATTATGAAGTAAATAAAGAAAATGTATTTTTCTTCCTTAAATGACTTCATGCTGGAAGTTTTATCAACGGTTGACAAAAAAAAAAAATAACACTGAACATTTTTTAGCCTTTACACACGTTTACAAAAAAAAGGGACAAATGCACATCATACTCATTTATATACAAGCAATCAAAGGGCAAATAACTCCAAGTTACCAATGTCAATGCACACATCATCTCAAATCAGACAAGAGGAGACAACTTCTTACATGGTTCAAGAGACAAAACTCTTAATCTTAGCAGTATTAAAACCCATCTGCAGTTAAAACTATCTCACATTGACAATTCCAACATTATAGAGGTAAATAATCAAAACTAAAAGCTGTGTCTGCTGTGCCCATACAATCGAAACTAGAGTTTTCTCCCCTGGGCGGGTGATAAGAAGACATAGGTTTTCCCAGTTAACAAGGTCCTCCTCTCGGCATAGCAGACAAAGTAAGATGGAAAGTAAAGCTAATATGGTTGGAACCAGCATAGCTGCAGGAGTTGCAGTGTTTAACCATCTGCCTATCGGGACTCCAAACCGGATTTTTGTCAGGGTTTACTCCCTTAATTTTTACCTTTCCCAAAGGTACCCACAAAGCAGTGAAGCTATTTTCCCATAGCTGGAGGCGAAAAGATAATATGTAGAAGGAAAAAAAAAAAAAGTATGTGGTTGTAAGTTGTGTATCATTTGTCTTTTCTGAAAATGGGTGTTTGCTTATCTAGTTTGTTTTTGTTGAATGTTGTTCATAGTTTGTGTTTGTTTCTTTAGAAATTGTTGTTACGATTTAGTTGCTTTTTTCTTTCAAGTTGTGTTGTAATCTTTTTCTTTATGAAAAATTTCTTTCATTGTAGTGTCTTCATAACATTATATATATATATATATATATATGTATATATATATATATATATATATATATATGTATATATATACTACATAACAGATATAATTATTTGTTTAGATCGTTTTCTTTTAGTTTCATTCTTTACAACGTTAGTCTGCTTTGAAGCTGTTTCCTTGACAGGAAGTTCATTTTCTTATATATTGAACAGGTAGAGGAAGGGCAAGACTGTTTCTGTTGTTGACTGAATCGGATTCTGCATAAAGCTAACAAAACTTGGGCAACAGAATTGGCTAATCTGCACGAAATCTTTCTCATCGGTTATTCGTTATATTGACCAGATTGCAGGTGCTCACCTCTGGCAGCCGAAGCAAATATTCCAAAGGTTGCAAGCAAAATCAGGGAAGGCTTGGCTCAGATATTTTTCTCTATCCATGGATTTGCGGTTCTGCCCCTGACACATGCTTACTTGTCACATGCAAAAAAAGGTGACCAGAGGAAAACATTTCCTAATGTGGACTCCTTGTAGATTTTGACTAGAGCCTTATTATCATAGCTCTGACTCCTCTCTCTCTTTCTCTGTGTGTATATGTATGTATATATATATATATATATTTTTTTTTTCTCTTTCGCCTTCCGACTCTCTCACCTTCCCACTGTCGCTCCTCTTCCTTTCTCTTTCCTTCTCTCTCTGCCTCCTTTTCCCCTTCTCTCTCTCTGTCTCCTTTTCCCCTTCTCTCTCTCTGTCTCCTTTTCCCCTTCTCTCTCTCTGTCTCCTTTTCCCCTTCTCTCTCTCTGTCTCCTTTTCCCCTTCTCTCTCTCTGTCTCCTTTTCCCCTTCTCTCTCTGTCTCCTTTTCCCCTTCTCTCTCTGTCTCCTTTTCCCCTTCTCTCTCTGTCTCCTTTTCCCCTTCTCTCTCTGTCTCCTTTTCCCCTTCTCTCTCTGTCTCCTTTTCCCCTTCTCTCTCTGTCTCCTTTTCCCCTTCTCTCTCTGTCTCTTTTTCTTTCTCTCCTTCTCTTTTTCTCTCTCTCCCTTTCTCTCTCTTTCTCTCCCACCGCTTTCTCCCATTCCCACTCACTCCCTTCTTTTATCAAAATAGGCTAATAGTTGCAATATCAGCATCTTAGTTGCTCTAAATTGCAGCAAAATATTCTCCTCACTCATGTTTGAAAGGAGCTTTAATGGTTGGTCCAAGTGGGAAGCAGCCAAAATAAACACTCTCTCAAAATCAACCAAAAAAAAAAATTGTTCATTCTAAATCCTTTTTCTATGAAGACAATCCGTAAACATATCGGCTCATCAACCGCATCAATTTCTATCAACTAAAATGAACCAATTTTGTTATCTGTTCCTTTTTATTATGTCTGAATGTCCACTTGTTTTGTTAATCAGGTTTCAGCCTATAATAAAACCCCATTATTTTTAGATCTGGGTTAAGAGAGGCAACACATAGCTTTTCGTTTTTCTTAATGAGAAGCGTGTTAATCTTACAAATGCATAGTCACACCTGTAACAAGTCAAGCCATTTTACAACTTTTTTTTCTTTTGTATTATTTGGATTTTTGGGACTACTATTCTCATCATGAATATTATTTTCACAACGTTTCAGTCGTTGTAACATCCAACATTCTTCAGGTGTATCTTGTCGAATTTAGGAAGCTGCACAGACTTCGACCGGAACCTTTTATTTAATCCACGAGTGTAACATTTTATTGTTTAGTCAGCCATGACTTGGTAGAAATCTGAAATAATTCGCAATTGTATTTTGAATGTTACCCGCACTGAGGATTGGAGCTTCAACTTCACGAAGAGTGTAACTTACAACTGATTTTTACTGAGTATTTTATCCACTATGCCACGGGTCCTTTTCTTTACTGAATTTTCTAACATAATTTATATAGCAGTTAGAAACGAATTGAAAAATTTCCTGCGAGATTAGTTTGGTATTTTTCGTGTTTTACATGCAAAAGAGTAAGAACAAAAATGAGGTAACTTTGAATAAACAAAATTATCAATAATTGATTTATATTTCAAGGTGGGGTTTGTTTTTAGAAATTTTATACGTAATCATGGCCAGTCATAGAATTCTTTGATTTTATATATATATAATGTAGATATAGATATATATTGATAGAGAGAGAGAGAAAAGAAATTAAAACTGTAATTTTAAATTTTCAATCAAATTTTTTGTTTGACTGAATACTCCAAAAAACAATTTACAGAGGTCTTATTCCGTGGAGTTTCAAAGAATGCTATTCTTGCTATTCTTCTTATCAGAGGACAGACATAAATCAGATAATTATCTTTGTAGCAATGCTAGAATTTGCTGGTTACGGAATTAAATGAAACTGCAATTTATTGTAGTCATAAATTGCAAAAATATACACGTCCTTTTAAAAAATGAGCGAAAAAAAAACAGCAAATTCTAGCACTGTTACAAATATAAGTTGATTTCTTTCTGTCCTCTGATGAGAATAATAATAAGAATAACATTCTTTGAAACTCTGTGGAATAAGGAGTTTGTAAATTGTTTTTTGGAGTATTCAGTCGAACAATAAATTCAATTGTAAATTTCAACTTGCAGTTTTAATTTCTTTTCTCATATAATAAGCTCTACCCTCTATTGTGTGTGTATTGAGCTTTGTTATTTGGTTGGGATTACTAGTATTTATATTAGATTGAAGTTTACCATTGCTTATATCAGGTAAACACTGCATCTCCTTTGGTTTCACTATGTCTCTCTCTCTCATATATATATATATATATATATATATGTAATCTACGGACACTTTTTCACTATATCAAAACTTTTGTGGCTAGACTAGCACTCATTCTAAACCAGGGATTGAATCTACAACCATCTCATGGATAGTCGCCAGTTCTATCTTCTTGCCCATATATATATATATATATATATATATATATATATATATATATTATAATTTCGCAATAACCAAGACAACAATATATTATAACAGGTTTATCATAAAATGTATTTTTCAATGTTACAATCGTTTCACAACCATTTGGACAACACTGAAGAAATACATCTTATGATAAAACCTGTTACAATATATCTCTGTCTTAATTATTGCAAAATATAATATACTAGCATGGGTACCCGGCGTTGCCCGGGCGTTTGGATGTGTGTGTTGAGCAAAAACAAAAAACAAAAAAAAAACAGTGGTGGTAGGAAGGCAGGCTCAAACCCGTACCGCGAAGGAGGAAAAGAATGAGGAAAAACGTGACGTTTTTGCTGTTATGACACCGCCAAACCGGAAGTGATGTAGGTTTAAATTAAGGCTAGACAATCGAAAAGAGGGGATGACTTTCGAAAATATTGATGAAAAAAGAAACCCCTCCCTGTAGAAAAGTGCCCAGTTAAGGGTGAAGAAATTGATGTTTTTAGCCAATTTTTCGGTATTTGTCGTCTGAAGCGTCGAGTTTCAAAACGATACTGACCTTGTGAAAATTCGTTGCTTCTGTCGAAAGTTTTAGGCAGGCATGCAAACAGATATACATAGATTTATATATTTGTAGCTCAAATTTTCGACCCAAAACGATTAAAAAGCTTGCCCTATCTCTGAATACCCTTTATGTAAAATTTCAAATGTTTAGACTAGAAATTGTCTGAGTACTTTGGTAGAGACCACAGAGGTCAAACTTTTTTTTTAACTTTGACCCCTATTATGACCCCGTTAACATTTATTGTTTTGGGATCAAAATAAGTTATTAAGTTAGATCCATGTCCATGGAACCTATATCTAAAATTTCGATTGTTTATACCCAAAATTGGCGGAGGAGTTTGGTAGAGTTCTCAAAGGTCAAATCGTTTAACTTTGGCCCCTTCACAGCCAAATTTCTGGCCGGAAACGGATTACAAGGATTTTCCCAAATCTCAGTACCCTGTATATCAAATTTCGAGTTTGTTGACCGAAAGTTGGAGTTATTGTGTAGGGAAATGTACACAGACACACAAACAGACAGACACTTTCACTTTTATAGATATATAGATATGCTCGCTTATAAATACTTATAATCCTTGAGCTTAATTAACTGCGTCAATTAATATTGACTTTGGTTTTAGTTGGTATATGAACATTAACAGACTTTATTAGGTAAATTTTGGTTAATATATATATATATATATATATATATATATATATATTTCTAGATTGTTGAAAAATAGCTATTATCACTGCATTTGTTTTGTTTTTTTCAAAGAATTCACCACTTGTCAAGGCCCAGAGGTCACTCGAAAATAAGGATTAAAGAGTGTAAAGTAGTTAATAGGACAATATAGTAATCATTAGAAGTGTAAATTTGGTAAATTGGATTACTTAAAAGGAACAGCTCATCAAGAACTTGTTTATATTGGACTTGAAGACGACCGTATTGTAGTCAACTGGAAAGCAGGAAAACTGAAGAGAGTTCCATAATGCGCAGTTCTAAGAAAAAACTTTTGTTCATGGAATCTACGCTTATGTTTAGGCACAAATCAAGAGTGGGGGAAATTATTGATAGGGTTTTCAGCTAGATGAGTGTTTCTTGTGAATGCTTGGTGAGCAGAGGACCATAAAGTGAAGCTCAGACAAGCACTTTCCATGAAAATAACGATAAAGCAGAGACAGGCTCGCAACACCTCTTCTGTGAGAAAGAGATGGCAGGGAAGAGAAAAGGACATCTCCTATGAGGCTACAAAGTCTATTTTGAACTCTGTGAAGGCAGGATAAGTCTTTCTAGCATCTTCTGCCCAGATGTGGCAACAATACTCTATCCTTGGATGTGACTGGCTCTTATATAGGTAAAGAATTGTATCAGGATCCCACGATTTTTCCAACAACCTTGGCAACGGATTTGATGCATGTGTTCCATTTTAGATCATAAGTAAAGGTCAAACCCAAAAGCTTGTCAAAACATGGAGCCTCCCCAAAACGAGAGCCATTCATTTCAATTGATGCCAGATAGAGGATCAGAGCGTTGATGATGTAAAGATAGAAGCTTGGTTTTAGATGCATTAAAAGTAACAAGCCACCTTTTTCCCCATTTTACCTTATGCTCAAGATCAGAGGAGAGAGAATCAGAGCGAACTTGGTTGTTTATAGCCTTTGATGTGCTGCCATAGTTGGTAGTGTTGTCAGCATAAATGTCTATGCATGATGTAAGGATGTGATTTGGAAGATCATTGATGTAGATCAAGAAGAAAGTTGGACCCAGGATGGATCCCTGAAAAACTCCAGCATTAATACTAAGAGCTTCTGATTTCTGCCCATCAACCACTACTTTTATGAACCTATCAGAGAGAAATGATTTCATAATTATTCCAGCTATACCGTAACTGGAGATCTTAGGAAGTAGACCTTTATGCCATACCCTATCAAAGGCCTTAGATATGTCTAGAGCAGTTGCCCTAGAAAGGAAGTCTCTGTCAAGAGATTCACTAATACTATAGATATAACCGTAACCACATCTGCTGTAGATCTAGCAGAACGGAAACAATATTACATGTCACTAAGAAGGTTATTTTTACTGAGGTCGTTAATTACTTCTCTATTTAACACAGATTCCAGTAACTTATGATGCACAGGAGACTTATTGGTCTGTACTGGGACCGATCACCTGAATTCTTAAATACAGGGCATACTGATGAGATTTTCCAGGGTGTTGGGAAGCAATTCTCCTTATGACAATGCTTAAACAGCTTTTTAAGTATGGAAGCTAGTTCTGGTTGAAGCTTTTTCAGCATTATAATTGGAATACCATCAAGGCCAGTTGCTTTACTGGAATCGAGGTTTTTGATTAGCTTGGCAACATCATGCACAGATATTTGGATGTCGCATAGTGTGTTTTCTGATACATATAATTATCATATTCAGCTTAACATCGATTTTTGTGGATAAAATTGTAATGAGTGCGAAAATTGCTTGCTGCAAAAACGCCCACATGTCTGATGTCTTGTAGGGTTAAGCTACTGAATAATAGAAATAAAAAATGGCAACTCCCAGTTAGTTCACATGACTTGAGGATAAGATTAACACGAATTCTTGCTGATTGTATGTAAATTAGATGATCTTGGGCTGCATATAAGCAAGCCATTTGAAGGAAGAATTCGTGTTTTGAGGAAGGCGAACTGTGCATACATATTAAAGGCGTGATGTATTATTTGAAGTTGAGAGAACATACGAGGGGTGTGCAATAAGTAATGCCCCTGACCCACTTCCCATAGCAGTAGAGCAACGAAACTTGGCATAGTTATTAGTCTTTCTCTACATAGAAACCAGCCAGAGTTATGCATTTCTCCCATCGTTTGATGCAGCTCTGGAGACCATTTTTGTAGAACACCCCAGGTTGGTCCTCCAACCACGATGTGACTTAAGAAATCAAGGCTGCATCATCTGGGAAACGCTTTCCTTTCAAAAACAACTTCATGGCTGGGAAGAGGTGAAAGTCAGAGGGTGCAAAGTCAGGAGAGTAGGGAGGATGGGGAAGGATTTCATAACCACACGCCCGTGCTTCTGATCTAGCAACATGCGAGTTGTGGACTGGAGTGTTGTCCTGCAGGAGGAGGGTACCTTTGCTGATCTTGCCCTGCCTCTTGATTTTGATAGCTTCCCTTAATTTCCTCAAAAGTAAAGCATAATAGGCTCCTGTAATTGTGGTACCCTTTGCCAGGAAATCTGTCATCACTACTCCGTCCTGGTCCCAGAAGACTGTGAGCATGACCTTGCCAGTGGAGGGCTGCACCCTTGCCTTCTTTGGAGGTGGTGAGTCCAAGTGCTTCCACTGCATTGACTGGGCTTTGGTCTCTGGATCATAGTGATGGGCCGAGGTTTCATCCTGTGTAATCAGTCTTTTGAAAAACTTTGACTCATCTTCTTGACACATCTCCAAATTCATCCTTGAGCACTCAACGCGTTCTCACTTCTGGAATGGTGTGAGCAACCTGGGAATCCATCTGGCAGACACCTTATGCATATGCAAATGGTCATGAATGATAGTTTCCACAGACCCTGTACTAATCTTGACATCTTGGGCTATTTGGCAAATAGTAATGCGCCGATCTTCCAAAATGGCAGCCTCAACTTGATGGACAGGTGCCTCATCAATGGCAGAAGTGGGAGCAACCAGGTCTGGGAGCTGTTTCCACAGACTTCCGGCCATGTTTGAATTCATGATGCCAGCATTTTACAAGGTCATATGATGGGGCATAATCACCATAAGTTTCTTTCATTTCATCAAAAGTCTCCTGTGGTGTGCGTCCTTTCAAATACAAAATTCGGATCACTGCTCGACATTCAACAGGCTCCATTTCACACCTGACTCAGTTCAAACACCTGTAAAACAGAAACCACAATTAGTTCAGAGCTGTAATTTGCCACATAACCCGTAGAGATATAAATCATTGCGAATGCAAAATTTCAGCTAGATCAGACAACTGGAAGTGGGTCAGGGGCATTACTTATTGCACGCTCCTCGTAGTGAAATTAAGAGATGGTGTGAATTGTGACGTCGGTGAAAAGGGGTGCTGTCAATTTATTTGTTTAGAACGCAGTTTTACATACAGGCATGCGTTGGACGGCTCTAAAATAATTGACTTCCAAAGTAGTCTACCCCCCCCCCCCCCTTCAAAAAATAAAACGTTGAATCTTATTTTGGAAGATATGTGAGGTTGATTTAACAAAGTGTTAATTTTCAATAATACCGGATGTTTCCCCTTCTAGATATTACAATGTCTCTTAGTTCAGTATTCTTTTGAATACTTCATGAATGTTTCAATGACTATTTCACAGGTGAACACCTTTCCTCTAAGACAGGGTGAAACATTGTTGAGTGTTTTCTTCTTTGCGATACTACAATGTCTCTTAGTTCAATATCGTTTTGAAAGACATTTGCGCCCATCAATGAGCTGGGTTTGTTCAATTATTTATCATGCAAACTGGAAGGAAAGCAAAATGTCTGTTCATTCAGTTAGAAGACGCAATTTTCTGAACGATTTCGGACTTTTGTTACTGTTTCACTGGATCTTTTGTTCTTGAAATATTTGCACACCATTTCTTGTCTTGAATGTGACCACTATTTTCTTTTTTCTTTTTCTTTTTTTTTTTTTTATAACTTCGCCAAGCATTGAAAAAAGACAGTGACCAATCTATATATCTATAAAAGTGAGAATGTGTTTATGTGCTAGAACAATTCTCAACCTATATACTCAAAGATTTTTTGATGTACAGACTTGACATTTGGTATATAGGGTATTCGGACATGTAGAAAACTTTTTGATCGGTTTTCATCCGGAATAAAGGGTTCCTAAGGGGGAAAAGTTGGAAAAGTGTTACATCACGGCCATCAGATTTTTATCTGTTTGTCAACTGTTTCACAAAAGTGCATACTTGAACCGTTCAGATGACTGATTCCTTATGTTAAGAATAGTAGGTTTGAAAACGTTTTATAAAGATCGTATCAAGCTGGCCTAATGGTTATCGTACTTGATTTGCAAGAAGTGAACTGTTTAGAAAAATTATGATACCCGCATGCATATGTCTCAGTTTCTGTATGAATTAAAATATAATCTGTATTTTACGAGCGGGTAATGCCGGGCGACCTACTAGTAACATATTTTTTCTTACCTGCAACCTCTTTCCCACAGAAAAGATGTTGCTAGCTTGTTTCTTCTCTATCGTTATTTTCATAAGTACTCGTCTGAGCTCCAATCTATGGTTCCTCCCCCTACCAAACTTTCACAAAAAACACTCGTCTAGTTGAAACCACTATCAATAATTTCCCCCACTCTTTATCTGTGCTTAAACCTAATGCATACCATCACAGCAAGAGATGCTGTAAAAATGAAATATTGTTTATTTTTACTGCGTTTTCAGAAATTAGAGATGCAAAAAGTAAGACGTGTAAAGGAAAATGAGAAGAGAAACGGTTACATGGACAATTTATAAGAATGAGAGAAAATATTCACAAAAGCATGTGGACATTACTACGAAAAGGGTACCTAAACAGAGAAACTAAATCATTACTAACGTCTGCAGAAAATAATACGATTAGAACCAACTATATTAAAACTAAGATTGACCAAGCTTTAAAAAAATTAGTAAATGTAGACTCTGTGAACAAAGAGATGAAGTGGTAAACGATATAATAAGTGAATGTAGCAAACTTACCCAAACATAATACAAGAACAGACACATCCATGTAGAATATTGCTAGGGTGAGCCAGCTAATCCAATACAGATGTTGTGCTGAATGGATGCGATAATTGACAGAGTGTAGTTCCTGGCAGAAGTCTAGAACAGTTAAAAACCCCTGAATGCCAGAGCAACTGGCATTTGTAGAGTGGCACCTGCCCTTCCTGGCATGTTTAGCCAATCAGGCACCTCAAAATAGAACAATCCATCATCCCTGATTAATTGTAGGCTGGTCCAATGGCAATTAGCATACCACTAATTGCTACTGAATAAATATGTTGAAATTAGTTAAATGGTCCATAATGGTGGAGAGGGAAGGTAAGTGCATTCTTGATTCTTGATTCTACAATCCAGATAGAGGAATGCACTGGGAATGCACTGCATTTTGAACACCCAGACAAATGGTTCAAACACAAATCTGTGGCAGTACTGGAAAAGGAAAATCACAAAATCATCTGAGATATGGATGTACAAACTCATCTAAGTGTCATATTAGTTAATAAGGACAGATCTTACCAAATCTTAGACTTCGCTAGCCTGGCAGATCAAAGTGTAAAGATTAAGGACATCTAAAAGTGAACAAATACACTGAACTGTCCAGAAAACTGCAACGGATATGAAATATGAAAAAAGTTAAAATAACACTGATAATCACAGAAGCACTAAAGACAATCCTGAAAAACCTAGGAAAAAAAGAATAAGAGAGATTAGAATCAGGGGGAATGCTGAGGAGATACAACAGACAGCAATAATGAAAAGCAATAATGAAAATGGCTGAAATCTTGGAAAATGTCTGAAACCAAGCTACATGAACTGCGAATACTAACTGAAAGTTATAATAGAAATAAAACAAACGAAACAGAACATAACCACACAAGACCAAGAAAACTGAAACTATAAAAATGTTAACTGCCCCCCCCCAAAAAAAAATGGTGGCATCAGCCTTGGTAGGAGTCGCTCCAAATAGTTGTGAAGGTTAAAGAAGGAAGAGTACAAACCAGACCTACACTACAAGAGTGCGGAGAACACTGGGACCTTGTAGAATTTTTTTGCCACTTAAATCCCAGGGAATATCAATAGTCATTATCAGCAAGAAATCAATGGTAAACTGTTTTTGCAGTAAATCATTTGTGATGGCTAACAAGAGTTAGCATGCACTGATATATTTGGAGACTTACACAATAATAATAATAATAATAAAGGTAAGAAAGAGAAATATCACTTGGTTCACCCCGGCATATAAAAAGATGCTAAAACCTAAACTTTATAAAATATATAAAATTGACCTGTTAGTTGATCTGTCATGTTTCAAGTAGAAATAGCATTTGCATCGCTAAATGCACAGATTGAATGGCCACATCTTAAAGAATGGTCAATTCTTACTTTTGTTTCTGTTTTTCCAGACTTAATTTACGTTTTTGATACAAAACAATTGTTTCGAATAATTTTTGAGTATATAAAAATGTTGCTGTGTTTGTTTCCTAATTAAGGCATTTATTTTCTCAACTATGCCTGATTACTGCAAATTGATTGCATTGCTTTTAAAAGAAAAAATTGTCCCACTACAATGGACAGTGATTACAAAAAGAGAAAACTAACAATTTCAAGTGATTATTTTTTTTTTTCATCTATTTTGTTTGTTCATTATATTAGAATATTGAAGTCTAGACAAAAAAAATGTATATCTACCATTGGATAAAAAATATAAAATTCTTCTTTTGTTTCAATTGATTGAAGGGGGGGGTCTATTCTAACAACAAAAAAAAAACGCAAACAAAAAATAAATTAAAAAAAAACCTTGTCATACAGTTTTTTTTTAATCAAAAATTTTGATTACTTTTAATTGTTTTTATTTTAAATTTTAGACGAAATCTACAACCAACAAATTGAAGTAAAATTTGCATTTATTCTATTATTTCAACAACTATTTTCATTTTCGTTGCTATTAGTGGTGGGACGATTACAATATTTTTCCCCGATTCCGAAACACTTACAGATTCTGATCTTTTTAAAATCTCTAAATATTTAACTATAGAGCTGTTTTTAATTTTTAGATTACCGTAAAAATCTATGCAATATATTATGACAGTGATTTTGTCTGTCGGTGTACAGTTCCTACCAAATTACTGTCAATTTTTGGTACACAAACTTGAAACTTTATATATGGACGTATTCGAATCTGCTGAACAAAATTGATTTGATGTTTAACTGGAAAAAAGTGCTGCTAAGGAGTCAAAATTGAAAAATCAGAACTTGACAGGCGTAAATATACATTTCTATGTGTAACTGTAGTAATACTTTTTAAATGACTATTACATATTGAGTACAATATGATAATCAATAAATAAGTGGTTCTTTAATAATAAATACGAAATCTGCATAAATTAAAATATATTTAAGTATATTTTATGACCGGGCAACGCCGCACAGCCTGCTAGTATGTGTATATATTTTCGCAAACATAAAAATACACTTGCAGGTGTGAGCAATAAAATTTACTTTTACTGGTGGTTTAAAAATCGATGAATATTTATTTTATCATTAGTACCATCAATGAAAATTAATCTTGAAATAAAAACAAAGATAAATAATTAAAAGAATCGTTTTTGGCATCTGAAAATAGGTACGTTTGCAGAAACACATTCCAATACTTACAAAACGGTCTGAATTTTTTTTTTTTCCCCCCCAATTTTAGTTTTGATTAGTCATCCCAACCTCATTGCTATATTCAAAATGTTTCGGTCAACAGAACATTCGGCACTCTTCCAATGCATCTTTTCAAAATTAGGCATCTTGACAGAATTTTGATCTGAACTTTTCATTTAATCCGTGACAGTAGATTGCTCTCATTCCTTCAGAATGAAGATGGATGAGAATTCGGATGTGGACAGAGTATATCTGCATATCAAAACTATTGAGATTGTGTGATTCTAAGAGTCAGGAGTGGATGGAGGAAGTTCAGGTTGCTTTTGCCATTACTAAGCAACAAAACATTACCACTATCGACTAGGGCATATGCATGCAGCATAACGATTTATAGAAGTGTAACTTGCTCAGTGCTTGTTGAGGACATGCGTTGCATGGAGATAAATATGAGAATGATATGATGAATGTGTAACATGATTCTTAAAGACACATTTAGATCTGATAGCCTCCATTAAAAATTAAAACTAGGCAGCATAAGGAGATATGTGCAGAACAGGAGGCTTCGATGGTATTGCTATGTTAAAAGAATGGATGAGAATTCTTGGGTGAGTAGATGTAGAACAGTTAAGGTAGCATGATCAGTTAACAGGGAAAGACCAAGAAAAAAACATGAGGAAATGATAAAATGAACTTGAGAAAAAGATAGATGAGTAAAGACCTGGCCAGAGTTAAGTTAATTTGGAAATCAGTTTCTTAAAAGCGTCCAACGCATATCAGTATGTAAAACGGGTGTTAAACCTAATATGATGAGGTATATTGTTCTTGTTTCATCAGCCATGACAAAGCAGAAGTGTTAATTTTATGCTATTCTTAGTTATTATCAACTTTACTAAAATTGTCATTCTGGAGATTAAAGGTTCAATCCTTACTTTCTGCCTTGTATTTCATGCAGCATTTATCCTGAACTGGTTGAGCCAGTTTCCTCTAAAAGATGGACTTTCTAGGGAATATTAAATTCAGAAGTGGTATCCAGTTGCATGTGGTGATGTGTATCCTGGTGAGGGAAATGATGATATTGGTTTTGAAAGGTGTCGCTGTCCCATTACATACAACACTTGGTATTCCTAGTTATCCATCGATTATGAACCACACTCAATGTTGCTTAACTTCAATGATCTACCAGGAACCTGTTTGTCAATATGATTCTCATACATCCGTATTATATGATCTTATAACTAAGTATAACATCAATTCAATCAGCTATGGCTGATAGAGTGATGACAATTTACTTGTGGATTAGGTTCAAGTAGACATTTTCCAAGTTCAAAAGTATGCATGTGAAGGTTTAGGATTACATCTGCCAAAATGTTAATGAATTATTGTTCTTATTCCAATAACTTGATTCTCATACAAAATGGCCAGCGACATGATTTTTACTTTAGCTGAACCAAATTTGTTATTGCATTAAAGGTTTTACGTGAAAAAAACAACATGGACAAAAATGTTAACTGGCAACTGAAATAATTTTAGACTTTTTTCTGTTAGCAGTAGAAAGCAGTGGTTAAGGAAATGAAGATATCAATTGTTGGAAATTCTGTTAAAAGAAAGACATGAAGCGAAGTTAAGCATAAGGCCAAAATAATCGAGTACCAAACTGTATAAGTAGTTTAGGTAAATGGGATTATTGCAATATGTTTGGGTCATGAAAGAGATTAACTACTTGTATAATCGACAGGAGATTAAACCCTTAAATCCCCCTCTGGACTCTTGCCAAACATTTGTACTAAACAATAAATAAAAACAAAAGTTTTTCCCCTTCTCTTTTTCTCCTTTTTCGTTTTCTTTTTCTTCCTTTTTCGTTTTCTTTTTCTTCCTTTTTCGTTTTCTTTTTCTTCCTTTTTCGTTTTCTTTTTCGTCCTCTTTCGTTTTCTTCCTCCTTTCGTTTTTTTTTTCCTCTTTCTCCATTTTCCTTTTTTCCTCTTTCTCCATTTTCCTTTTTTCCTCTTTCTCCATTTTCTTTTTTTCCTCTTTCTCCATTTTCTTTTTTTCCTCTTTCTCCATTTTCTTTTTTTCCTCTTTCTCCATTTTCTTTTTTTCCTCTTTCTCCATTTTCTTTTTTTCCTCTTTCTCCATTTTCTTTTTCTTTCCTCTTTCTCCATTTTCTTTTTCTTTCCTCTTTCTCCATTTTCTTTTTCTTTCCTCTTTCTCCATTTTCTTTTTCTTTCCTCATTCTTGCTAAATTTTAATACTAAACAATAAATAAAAACAAGTCTTTTCTTTTTGCTTCTCTTTTTCTCCTTTTTCGTTTTCTTTCGTTCATTTCCCTTTTTTCTCCTCTTTCTCCATTTTCCTCTTTCTTTCTAAATATTTGTACTAAGCAATAAATAAAAACAAGTCTTTTCCTTCTGCTTCTCTTTTTCTCCTTTTTCGTTTTCTTTTCCTTTTTTTTTCCTCTTTCACCATTTTCCTTTTTTTTCTTCTTTTTTATCGTCAAAATCCGAGTCTTCTTTTTGCCCAGAGAAACATTGCAATATCATTTTTCCATCAAATAGATTTTATATCCTTAAACTACATAGATGGGCGAGCCACTTATTTGGGAACTTTGTGACATCACACTCTCATTGCCAGTATTCCCAGGTTCATTGCAATAATGCCAGGATAGCATTAAAGTGTTAACTAGAATCTATGGTTTACAGACCATTTTCAAAATATGTACCTAAAAAAATAATCCATAAAACAACCGAATCTCGATATGGATCACTGAGGTTCTTCCGATTAGGTCACTTCAGGATACTTATCCAGTTTATGACCTTTGGTAACTTTATATTGGCATCTTCTGACAGGTTACATAAGCAGCCAGAAGAATCCCAAAGGAAGACTGTCAGACGATTCATTCAAAACGCAGCATTCTCTCCCCCCCTCCCTATATTAAGAATGTGTTTCTATTTACACGTTGACATAGCGTACTGAAAGTTAATTTCGGTTTGAAAAAAATTTTGGGGGGATTTTGTTGAAACTTGTCATCTTCTGACAGCTGATTGGCTAATTGCTTGGGCATCTTTCAGCACCTTATGTAATTCGCCAGAAGATGTCGATGTGAACTTACCAGAGACTAGGTCATAAACTAAATAAGTATCCACTTCAGGGTTTAGGTTACGTAAAATCAAGAACGACTCTGAACATTTAGATCTTCAAAAACTGAAGTTAGGGAGTAGGAAAGCCCAAACTCCTTGGATTCTAAAACTTTCAATTCTCAGAATTTTCAAGTATCTGACTCGGACTTCATATTTTAAAGTCTCCCAATATTCAGGCTGTCTATTGATTCTTCGGAGATTAAAAAAATATCGGACTTAAATTCCTAACACTCTTACAAATTTGATTGAGCTCCAATCTATAATTTCTCCCCCTTGCCAAAATGTCACAAAAAACACTCAGCTAGCAATAACCATCATATACGATTTACCCCACTCTCTATCTGTACCTAAATCTAAATGCAGATTCCATGAACAGAGCTTCTTTCCTAGAGCTACCCACCTGTGGAATACTGTTCAGCTGGTGTGCTTCCCAGTTGACTATAATATGGTAGACTTCAAGTTTAATGTAAACAATTCTTGTTGAGCCGTCCCCTTAATCAAATTCTATGCAATTTATGTCATTAACGACTACTACATTACCTTGATAAGTGGTGACTCTCTTGAAAAAAAGAAAAAAAATGCTCTGACTTTGCAGGCAAAATCATGCCAAATTGTTGATAAGTTGTGAAGAAGCTCTTTAATCAGAAAAAAGCTGTGGGATATTTTTGATTTGAAAATGTGAATGAAAAAAAAATGTATGAAATAAAGTTATGAAAAAAGTTATTTTCGTCTGTGAATACAGGGTTTTTTTTTTTTAATTATTTCTGCAAAAGTAATATAGGAGTTACCAGTTTTGTAGACAGATCAGAGGTCACCAATTGTCTGGGATAACTCGTGTGGTATCACTACATAGGTATGCTGCTCATATATGCACAGTAAAGGACGACAAACCGCAATCAGGTTATGAGCATGATCAATAATACAGAATTTATTTTAGAAAATGTGCAACAGTTGTTTCTTTGTGATTAGTAGTTGTGTGCGTTTTTTTAGTTTGTTGTGTATGATTGAAGCCCACAGGAATAAATCTTTTGTTCTGGCTAATGAGTGTAGTTCTTTTCTATAGTTTATAATGAAAGAGGTTTTGTTTATTAGTTAGTATGAGCTGAAAGAGATAATAATTTATCTATCCTATCTAGCCAACTGATAATGAGGAATACTTGAGTTACTTCCTCGGTAATGTTGGGATAATTTATCGGAATTGGGAATCAGAAAAATCAAACATTTTGGGGTATTAGAATCGGAAAAATTTGTGCCACTTTTCCAATATCTAAAAGCAATTCTAAATATTATTTTTTTATTTTTTTATTTTTCTTTAAATACTAATGATTAGAAGTGCACCAATTAAAATTGCAGGTAATCAGTAATCGATCTTATCGCCGGTTGACCGATTAATCGGTTGATTAATTGGTAATTAGCCGATTAATTACTTTTCTCTTTCCTATTAAATTTAAATCATTTCATCAATGCCAAGTGACTCATCAAATAGCTTTGACACATTAACACAGTAACTACCAATTTAACTTGACATTTGTTAAATGTCTGGCTGCTATTATGGCTTCCCTCCCTTTTTTTTTTGCTTTATTAAACGAAATTGCAAAATAGAAAGTACAATTTTAATTCTTAAATGAAGATAATTAAACAACTAAATAAAAAAAATATAACAAACAGATTCCAAAGTACAAATTCCAATTTTTAAGTGAATAACTATTAAGCTGAAGTTCTTCCACTGATTACCTTTACTCTGCACCTGCTGCTGCTGCTGCTCTAGTTCTTCTATTCTTGCTGCCTGTTTCCTTTGCTTTCATAGTCTCATCAGTATTTAAAATTGAGTACTCTCAAGTTGTAATGTAGAAACATTGGAGTTTCTCCATTCTCAGGACACAACCTGTCCCTCATAGGTTCATACACATTACCACTTATACTATAGAGACTCTCACTCTCCATAGATGAAGGTGGTGCACTTAAATATTTTGAAGCCAGTTAACTCAACAATGGTAAGGTCTCCTGTGTCTTTTCCTACCACTGAAATGAATCATCACCTCTTACAAATAGTGGCAACGCTGCATAATGATAAAGTTCTTTTGTGCACTTAAGCATGGGGGATTTACTCCTTTGAATTTAGATTGTGAGTCTTGTATTTCTGTTGTACTTGCAGTTACAGTCTCCCGGTTTCATTCAGCCTCTACCTGCTATATTGTTCAACAGTAGTAAGGATTCTACTAATGTCAGAACTGTCAGAATTAGATTGGACAGCTTTTGACAGAACATCAGAGCTAAAATTGTAGGTATTATCATTGATATGGCTGAAGTTCTGTAACTTGCTTGCTTGGTGATTTCTTCAAATGGACTCGGTGACTGGACAATTTTTTGCACAAGTCTCCATTGGTAAGTTAATAAGATAGATATCTTATTATCAACTGCATATATTACAAGAGCTTTTTGTTCTAAATTCCTTTTCAGCATATAATATGGTAAATTGCACTGTGTGTTCACACCTTGAATGAGTGTTTTTTTTTCCAAATTAAGCTGATCCTGTATTTCAGTTAATTTGCTAATTGCCAATGGCGAACGATTAAAGTGAGAAACTATATTTTCATTAATTGTAATTCACAGCCTATTGGAAAAGTCATTTATTGAGAGTTGCAATGTCTGTATGATAGTGATTCTAAATCACATTCACTGACACTAGCAACCATATTTGCTCATGAATCCTGCAAGACTAGGAAAACTTTATTGGAGATTTTATACTCATCCAGGTAATTGTGCAATTCTTCACTTATTTTTGCACCTGTGTGCATACCAGGGAATGGAACACCTCTAACCACAGCTCTGCATTGTTCAAACTGTGGTCATTAATATTCCAAATTTTTTTCTTTGCCAATATTGTAGTTTGGTGTTTCACTAAAGGCTCGTAGTTGCTGCCACTTGTTCCTGAAATGTCTGTCATTAAATATTCATTGTTTTTTTTTTGTTTTTTTTTCATCAGCAAATTTTGCTTCTTCTGGATGAACTTTTCTAAGATAGTTTAGCATATTAGTCATTGTAAAATTTTTTGCTGATTTACCATCCCTTGATATAATGGCTTTATATAACTTACAGACGGATATATTCTTATTTTTGTGATTGACATCAAAATACTTCCAGCAGAAATTAGTTACCATAATGTTTGATGGTTGTTGCTAATATTTATTTTTTTACGGAGTTAAATTATGTTTCATATAAATTAGCAATTTATCTCGATAAAAAATGCATTATTTAAACTATAAAAAATGTATGTGCAATGGTAACATGGATCCAAAAATGAGTAACAAGATTTTAACTGAAGAATGCTTTATTTTTGGTTTGCACGTAGTCAGAATTTACCGTACAATTCTGCAACATAAAAACTGAAAGATAGAATTAATGAAAATTGTAACCTGCATTTGCATAATAGTTGAAAATAAGAATTAAGTATATAAATGAATACATTAGGAAGGCTATAAACAACGCAATTTTTTTATATAAACAAATTTATTTGCTTAAATCAAATCAGATATACTTCGAAGCTATACATCTTATCAATGAAGAGTCTGTTAAAAAAAAGAATACGTTGTTTATAGCCTTCTAAACGTATTTATTTAAGTACGTAATTCTTATTTTCAATTCATGTGCAAGTTACAATTTTCATTAATTCAATTTGCACGGCTACCGCAATACCCTGTTAATGATTGTTTTTATTTTTATTAATTTAAAAAAAAAAAATGTGTTGTTTTTTCTTAAATCAAACCGTTATGAAGACCCATGAACTAACATTGTCTAACGCAGAATTACACCAAGCGAACCAGAAAAAAAAATAAAATAAAAATAAAAAAAACAGACTCTTCATTGACACGGATGTATAGTATCGAAATATATCTGATTTGATTTAAGTAAATAAATTTGTTTATATCAAAAAAAAAAAATGCCTTCTAAACGTATTCACTTATATACATAATTTTTATTTTAAAAAATAGAGTAGTAATTTTCTTTGACAGTGATTTTGATGCCTTCGTTCAGTCTCGAAAGACAAAAGATAACCCCTGTAGGGGCAGCTGCGTGTGTAATTGTGAAGCAAGGGTTGTACAATCTCCAACCACACTTCTCCTGAATCGGCATTGCTTGAGTCCAGTGGTAAGGAGAGGTCTAGGACGACTGGAAACAATGACAAGATAAGCAGAGAGCACATACAGCACCTGGAAGTCTCAAATGGTCACCCATTTAGTACTGGCCAGGATCATCGTTGCTTACCTTTGGTAATCTGACAAGAACCGGTATGTCAGCATGATTATGCTGTATAATTTAAAGTACAAAATAATAATGTTAATTCGATAGGTAGCGGAAGGTGCAAAATTTTCCGTATTTTTCCCTCTATTTTCAAATTCCGTCCAATCACAAAAGTCTACAGGTTATTAGCTCTTCAAACCTATTATTTGAAAATACGGTGTAGACAGTACATGTCCCTTCGGTGAATTTTCACTGGCAAGCAAAACAGGGAGTTAACTTGTTTTCGTTTACAATATTACTAAATTAATATCAGTACCATTTATGACAACAAAAGTTACTTATAAATCGACGTTAGAAAACCTGTTAATCGGTCGATTATCAAATGGTTGATATATCAGTAATCAGCTAATTTGCTTATTGATGCATCCCTACTAATAAACTGATAAATATTTATTCATTTTAAACCATCTTCTATAGATCACCTCTCCCTACAAGTGTGTTTTTACGTTTACGGAAATTCATGCACATATGCGTTTTTATGGTAATCCAAAATTAAAAAGTCATTTCTGTAACTAAATATTCAAAGATTTAAAAAGAATCAGAATTGGAAATTTATAACAGAATCAGTACTCATATCAAAGCCTGGAAAAATATTGGAACTCTCCAATAACTGCATTATGTTTCTGAACTTTTAGATGAGGATTGATGGTTCATATTATTTGGATTCTTTAGGACTACTGTTCTCATCTTTTAGTGTTATTTTCACAATATTTAAGTTAATCTAATCTCTGACATTCTTTAGCTGTATCTTGTTGAATTCTGGAATCTTTCTGTTAAACTCGGGAATCTACATGGAATTTGAATGGAATCCTTTAGTTAATCTATGGAGGTCGAATGCTCTTGTTCTGCCAGCCATAACTGGGTAGAAGTCCTTAGTAATTTATAGTTGTATTCTTCGTATCACCCACACTAATGATTGGACCTTTAATCTTCAAGCATACAATTGCAAATTACTTAGGACTTCTATCCGGTCATGGCTGATGGAACTAGAGCATGTTACTCCTGCGGATTAAATAAAAGGTTTCATTTTTCATTTGAAATTCTGTGCAAATTCTGAAAAGACACCAAAGTCCGACAAATTACACCTGAAAAAGGTCAGATGTTACATCAGCCGAAACTTTGTGAAAATAAAACTCACGATGATAACAGTAGTCTGAATAATCCAAAATTAAATTTTCATTTTATGTAAAAATTTTTGATATGGTCACGTGGATCTTTACAAAACATAAACAATGATGTTTAAACTTATTTTGGTTGCACCATTAGTCACCAGATTATGACTATTCAAAGTTTATTATTGGAGATTAGAAGATTTGCCATCTTGTGTGTTATTGGTCCAGAGGACAATTTAAACAATCTATAACTAAAAATGAAGGCTTTCAACAAGAGAAAAGTGCATAAAAATTGTTGAACTTTAACATCATTGTCAAACGCTTGAATCTGCATGGAATTTCAAACTGAAGCTTTTATTTAATCTATAGAGGTAGCATGATCTTGTTCCATCAGCCATAACTGAGTAGAAGTCCTAAGAAATTTGCAATTGTATTTTAAGCATTACCTGCATTCAGGATTGAACTTGTAACCTCAGTGTGGGCGAGAGTTAAGATACAGTTTCAAGATTCGACAAGATACGCCCGAGGAAGGTCAGTGGTTTGATTGGTCGAAACATTGTGAAAGTAATATTCAAGATGAGAACTGTAGTTCGAATAATATGAATGTCCCATCGCTACATTTCAGGTACAGTCAACATTTTCATCAGAATAATTTGGTCGATAATGATGACTTATTTCCTAACTTACCGTTATCAAGAAGCATGCTTATACTGCTATGTCGTTTTTTCACAATCAACTGATTTTTCGGGCCCTTTCTTTTTTATCTCGTGGTTGAATGTAGGATTGATTTTTACTTGTTAAGCATACAAATGTTGTTCTCTTATTGTTGAATTGGACGTGTGAGAATGCAGACGTAACTGTAAACAGAATCATGTGATTCTTTTTGGATTTTTTTTACAATTTGATCTGCTTCAGTAATTTGAAATGGCTATTTGTAAGACATGTGACGTTGTTATTTTACTTGTTTTATATCTCTGAGTAGGCTGACAAAATCCTGGTTGGATTGATTAGAGCTTTTTTTTGCTCACTTGGCATGATACCGATACTGAAGCAGCACTAACTCTAGGCAGACTTAACCGGCTTTCTCCAAAGGAGGAAGTTTCATGGAAATATCAAATTCACAAGCGGTCCCCAGTGACATGTGTATCCCTGTCAGGCGAGATGGCAATGTTAGTTATTTTTATCTATTTAAAAAAAAAAATTTTTTACAACTCTTGCAGAGAGGTGTTGACATTCTCCTACATACGGCACCTGGTATTCCCAAATGATCACTCATCTGGTACTGATCAGGCTCAATGTTGCTTAACTTCAGTGATCTAATGAGAACCGATGTGTTAACATGATTATGCCATATGCTTGGCATAATGGTCAGTGTTTGTTAATGAACTGAGATAGTGGAGTTCAATCCCAGGTTGAATTATACCAAAGACTCAATAAATGGTATTTTATACTTCCTTCCTAAACATTCAGCATTATAAGGTGATAATCAAGGGTAAGTGGTGTAATCCATGGACGGGATTCACATCCTCCACTACGTTTCAGTGTAGTAGCCAGTGAAAAGGGAAACCTTTGGATTTCTCTCACCGATAATCGAACTATCTACTTCCCTAATTACTTTGATTACTGAAGCATTCTTTTCCATTTTTTTTTAATTATTGAATTGGTCACATGACAGTATCATGTCATTTTTATTTTATTTTTCTGATCTGCAGTTTATCATTGAAACGTTATTCATAAAACATTAAACTGAACTATTCTAAGAATAATTGTTTAATGAAAGTCATGATCATACTTCCTCATTTCGTTTTATATTTCGTATAATTTTGTCAATTTCTTGTCAATCTTCAGATTCCTGTACTTATAGTTTCTTTTCACTGTATCGTTGAATCTTAGGCACAATCTGGGAAGGCTGAGACTTTCTTCACACACAATTCCGAACCCAACAGTTGTTTAATGAACGTCATGATCATACTTCCTCATGAGCCAATCAATCATTCTTGTTCTGATTGAAGAATGCATATGATATTTTCTAAGCATTATTTTACCATTTTATGCACACAATGCTTAGTCTTCTTTAACATTAACTACTAGTAGGATTCGTGGAAATTCCATGGAATGAAATATATATTAAATCAACAAATATGTTTTGATGAAACTGATATTTTTCTCGATAATGTAAAAAGTTTTTTTTGTTTTCTTTTTTAACAGAAAAACCAATAACACAGCAAATATGAGTTTATTAACATTTCTGTGAAAATAGTGTCCATTATCTTAGAGTTCTTTTTTCAAACCATTACAATAATGATCATATATTATAATGATATTCGAAAACGAGGTTACGCCAAAGGGAGATCACTCTCAATCTGACTAGGCTTTCCAGATTGCCCTTTTCCAAGTCAAATTGTGCAAATTTGTCCTTTTTTTGGAAGCAGTTTGACCTTCAAAAATTATAGTTGGCTTTTTTCAAAGTGTAACGTACTGACTGACTAAGGAAAGAACATGCAAGATATTATATAGATTATTTATATATATTATTTATATATACTTAAAACAGTCTTTAAACAAAATTACCCTTTCTTCTAAATATGATAACATGGTGTGTATTTATAGGAAAATTCTGAATGCTATCTGGCAAGACAATGTCATCGAGCAAGAAAGCGCTCGAACATGCTTGCCTACCGTCTATGGTGGATCTATTTATACAGAAGAATATTAGATGGGTGGGACACTTGAAGAGAATAGAATCTGAATAATTGGTCCGTTCATAATCTGTGAAAGAATGAGGAATTAACGGAAGACCAAAACTAAGATTCAACAATACAGAAAAAAAAAAAAAAACTTGTAATGAGTAAATATCAATACCAGAGTTTGAACAAGATCGAGAAATATGATGGTAGCCTTAGAGGTTTCCATGAAACTATCATCATTATTTTGATGATGCAGATATTCCAAGTGAAGATAGTGTTTTTTATTTAAGCCATTTTCAAGGATTGGTTCTACTTTTCTCTTCTAAAGCCTTCCATTTTTGTTTCTCCTTTTTCATTTTCCTTCGATTTGTATGGATGCCCCAAAATATAATGTGAATAAAAATCAGTTATGTATAGAATAAGTTCTATATAAAAAAAAAAGCGTCCTTCACTCTATTGGTAAATATATATCCATCCCATTACACAAGTCTGTTCATGGAATAAAGAAATGAAAAATGAAAAATTATTTCCATAATGAGACGTTTACTTCCTCCCCTCCTTTTTGCGTTTTATACCGATTTATACGTTTTTCTTTCCTTTATTTTTTTTTTAATCTTTCTAATTCGAGAAATTGCTTTCCTGCTTTATATTTGGCTTATGTCTTTGATGTTAAACAGTCCGACAACGTTTTTTTTTGTTTTTTTTTTAACTTTTTTTTTTATTTATCTACTCTTTATTAATCAGAGAATTCTTTAGGTCATCATAATTAATTTTTAATTTGCAAGTCTAGTCTCTAAATATCCCTTTGAAAAGGAGTAAAACAAGCACTGGAATAACTTGCATTGGAAAGCAAATAGCAAGACAGTCAATGCCCACAATCTGAAATGAATTCAGAAAGAAATTCTCTGCTCTAAATAAAAAGTCAGTAATAGGGCGTTTTTTTTCCTTTGGGTCATCAGAAATGGTAATTTATATATAGAAATCATAGATTTACACAAGTAATTATGATTTTTTATATGAATTTTAATTTGAAAACTGGCGAAGCATTTTTTTTCTTGTCAGATGGTGGAGGGAGTTCACTAGTTAAACAATGTTGTTGAAGTCATTTTGCATGTTTTTGACAGTAAGACTGGAAGAGGTGAAGAGCAGGGTAGATCCAAACTGTTCTAGTTTTTGACCTCGCTTGGTGATCTCCTCATCCTTTTCATCCTCATCTTTTTCATCCGCATCCTCTTCTATCCTCCCCCATCTTCATCCTGCTTTCTAATCTTTTCGATGAAAACACAATCAAAATCACTTTTTCTTTATGATAATAAATTTGAGAAATCAGATTTTTTTTATGCACAATAATCCTCATATGAAGCTTGGCAAAGTGACGGTGACCGCCCCCCCCCCCCGCCCCGAAGGCCATCCGGCCATGATCGTACTTCTCCATTTGGTTCTGTCTTTTGCATTATATTACCAGTCGCTGGTGTTGATATTCCTCTATTTCAAGTGTATTTCCACTGCATCCTAATGTGAACCTTCCTTAACCCGTGCTTCTCTTCACATAGTTGAGAACACAGCCGTTGCCTTGGTAGTCCCTGTTTAATTGCTTCTCCACAAAGGCAAAGTTAGACACGTAATGATTTAAAGAAAATCATCAAACCAATTCTTAACACAGGGAGGTGTTGGTAATTGACCGTACCTTTCAGTCAGGGTAAAGACAAAAGTTTTCATTTAATATTGGGGTACTTGTACAGTTTAATCAAGACATTAAAAATGAAACTATCGAAAAGAAAGTTATATTGTATCCGTTTTGGACTGAACTTCTCCGAAAAAAAAAAAAAAAAAAAATTCACTTCATTTGATCGATTAGTTTTTTATTTTTATTTAAAAAAAAAATTTTTCACAGCGGAAAAACACGTTTTTATGACAGCGCACTCAAGGTAGCTAAGTTTGGATTTTTAGAACACGCAACGGGGAGATAACTCAGTTTAAAGCGCCGACACCCTTCTCCCCATGTTAAATCATAGCTTTTCTTTCTAAAAATCGAAACATGGCTTTTGATTAGTATCATAACAAATTGTTGATCAAATTAAGTGTAAATTTTTTCAGAGAACTTCATTCCAAAACGGATACGTACAATGTAACTTTTTTTTTTCTTTTCCGATATTTTCATTTTTTCATGTCTTGATTAAACTGTACAAATACCAATATTAGTACTAATTGACTGTTCAGCAATGGCTCGGTCAATTTTGTGTCTGTTCTGTAAATTGCAATCAGAAACATTTGGGTTGAAATGGATCCTGTTCTATAAAATTACCAAAAAATAAATTTAATCACCAAAAAAAGAGCCTCCTCCTTTTTTTTTTTATACTAGTGAGTCACCACAAAGCTCTGTTTATAATTAGTTGCCCTTCTACGAGGGCAGAGTTTACCACAATATCGGTTTTAAATGCTGGGAAAATTCAGTTCCCCAAAAAGGGCCATTCTAGATTGAGACAAAAATAAAAATTGCTTAAATCTTGCAAGATTTAAACAGAAAACATTAAGTGTAGTTTCAGAACAGATACTACACTTTGCATCATGAATTGTTGTAAGGTGAAAATTTTACAGTGTAACAATGTAAGCAGAAAGTCATAAAAAATGTAGTGAAAATGAGAGCTGTTAGTCATCTTTACACTTTTCTCTTTGTAAAAAAGCCAAACAGTTGTCTTGGTAGGTGTTCAAGTAATCATGACTGTTTTAGAAAGGCTATGTCACCTCAACCAGGCTAATGCACGTCTTCAGATGGCCCCAAACCAACAGATTCTTGGCCATTTCTGAAATGGCCTTTTCCCTGTTGACTGTGGTATGTAGCTAGAACTGTGCATTTCTAGCAGTGTCAGAAATTTCGTGAAAATAGTGAATAATTCCACCCCATCTTTCCAAGCTTATAACTCCTCGAAAAATGTAATTCAAGCCCTAATTTTTTTTTTCAATTAAAGGAGTAAGGACCAAGGTTTTATTTAAAAAAAAAACAAAACAAAACAATGTGTTTTTTTTTTTTTAAAAAGGTTTTAAACTTCGGACTTTACAGGTAAATTTCTAAAAAACTGATTTTTTTTTTTGTTTTAAATTTGAATATATTATTTATTGACCTTTTCTCTTCAATTTGTGATATATAAACCTATTAAACATAAATTAATTATTTACTTTTTAATAGACATTTCAAAATGAGAGGCGTAAATTATTCGACCCCCTATCTTTCTAAGCTTATAACTCCTCGAAAAATGTAATTCAAGCCCTAATTTTTTTTTCAATTAAAGGAGCAAGGACCAAGGTTTCATTAAAAAAAAAAAAAAAAGACAAAAAGAAAAAATGTGTTCTTATAAAATAAGGTTTTAAACTTCGGACTTTACAGGTAAATTTCTAAAAAACTGATTTTTTTTTTTGTTTTAAATTTGAATATATTATTTATTGACCTTTTCTCTTCAATTTGTGATATATAAACCTATTAAACATAAATTAATTATTTACTTTTTAATAGACATTTCAAAATGGGGGGGGCGTGAAAATGGGGGGCGTGAAAATGGGGGGGCGTGAATTTAAAAAAAACGTTTGTCTAAAATATTATATTCGGTTTATTGGAAAGAACATAAAATTTCACATTGACCCTGAAAATATCGTAAAAATAGAATCAATAGAAAAATTTTGATAGATTTTTAAAATTTAAAAATTTAAAAATATTGAGTTTAAAAATTGAAAAATATTGAGTTCGGAAAATTCATTACTGTTTAAAAAAAAAAAAAAAATATTTCTATTACTTTTAAAACAACTGTAATAGTTTATTTTGGAAGTATAATCCATAAAGAAAATAAATAACCCACTTTTAACAGAGAAATTACGAGATTTTTATATTGTATTCGCAGTTTCGTGTTAGGGGTGTCAAAAATTCCTACAAAAATTCTGATACTGCTAGTGCATTTCTTGGAGATCCACTCTCAAGTTTGGCTTTTTCTCTTTGAGAAGGGGTTAGTTTATTGCTAATCACCTTAAGCATCCTTACCGGAGAATGCGGATAGGGTGTCCGAGCATTGTTTGTAGACTAGAGTTCTATTCCTCCGGGGGAGGGGGGGCAGTAAGAGGAAGATAAATAAATTTTGAAAGGTAATGGCATTTTTTGCATTTGATTATGACTTTTGTATCATTTTGCCAATTATTTGTGTTCTTCCATTTTAAATTTCTTTTCACTGTATATTTTAATCATAGTTTGGGTTCTTTCTTTTTTCACAGAATGGAAAATGCAGAAATTGCCTTCGTAGTCGTTCAGTTTCCATTCTTCACAGGTGACCTAATCATTGGATATTCTCTGTATTAATATCTAATTTTCTCTTTTTCTTTCTTTTGTTCACTTGATCTCTCGTTCATTTTCTTTCACTTTCTTTCACACTCTCTCTCTTTCTTTCACTCTCTTTCTTTCACACTCTCTCTTTCTTTCACACTCTCTCTTTCTTTCACACTCTCTCTTTCTTTAACACTCTCTCTTTCTTTCACACTCTCTTTCTTTTACTCTCTCTCTCTTTCTTTTACTCTCTCTCTCTCTTTCTTTTACTCTCTCTCTCTTTCTTTTACTCTCTCTCTCTTTCTTTTACTCTCTCTCTCTCTTTCTCTTTCTTTTACTCTCTCTCTCTCTCTTTCTCTTTCTTTCACTCTCTCTCTCTTTCTCTTTCTTTCACTCTCTCTCTCTTTCTCTTTCTTTCACTCTCTCTCTCTTTCTTTCACTCTCTCTCTCTCTTTCTCTTTCTTTCACTCTCTCTCTCTTTCTCTTTCACTCTCTCTCTCTTTCTCTTTCACTCTCTCTCTCTTTCTGTTTCTTTCACTCTCTCTCTCTTTCTCTTTCTTTCACTCTCTCTCTCTCTTTCTCTTTCTTTCACTCTCTCTCTCTCTTTCTGTTTCTTTCACTCTCTCTCTCTCTTTCTCTTTCTTTCACTCTCTCTCTCTTTCTGTTTCTTTCACTCTCTCTCTCTTTCTGTTTCTTTCACTCTCTCTCTTTCTGTTTCTTTCATTCTCTCTCTCTTTCTCTTTCTTTCACTCTCTCTTTCTCTTTCTTTCACTCTCTCTCTCTCTTTCTTTCACTCTCTCTCTTTCTTTCACTCTCTCTCTTTCTTTCACTCTCTCTCTTTCTTTCACTCTCTCTTTCTTTCACTCTCTCCCTCTCTCTTTCTTTCACTCTCTCTCTCTCTTTCTTTCACTCTCTCTCTCTCTCTTTCTTTCACTCTCTCTCTCTCTTTCTTTCACTCTCTCTCTCTCTTTCTTTCACTCTCTCTCTCTTTCTTTCACTCTCTCTCTCTTTCTTTCACTCTCTCTCTCTCTTTCTTTCACTCTCTCTCTCTCTCTCTTTCTTTCACTCACTCTCTCTCTCTCTTTCTTTCACTCTCTCTCTCTCTTTCTTTCACTCTCTTTTCATCAAAACTGACATCTGACTGGAGAGGAAGTAAATAAATTATGCAATCTGTTGAATCGCCGACACCTGTTTTCATAAAGATTGCTGAACCATTATCAGAATTCTCGATTTTATTTCGTTTGCGTAATCTTGATAAAAATTAGTGTTGATGTTCTTTTAGGTTTTTTACTTTTTTTTGTAAATAATAAAACCTCTCTTCTGATAGATATGGAAATGGGAATTTAATATTGGAAAACTATGTTACTAGAGACAAGCATGCATTCCAGTTTTTAGCGGAATTCTCCTGTTTTTGTGATTTAGAAAAATTATAATTGCATTTTCTTTTTCTTTTTTTTAATGAGAAAACAAGCTCTACAATAAATGGCTTGCTGAATCTTGCTTCCCTAATAGCTGGAAGATGGCCTCTGTGGTATCAGTGTACAAGAATTCTTGTGAAAGAACAGACCCTTTCAATTATCGTCCCACTAGTCTCCTCCTACTCCTCCTCCTCTTCACTAAAATCTTTGAAACCTTAATTAATCAAGCACTAGTTCATCATCTCACAAAAGCAAATCTTCTCTCTGACAAACAGTATGGATTCAGGCAATGTCGTTCTACTGCAGATATTTTAACAGTCATCTCTGAACGCATTTACCATGTACTGGATAAGGTGGGCGAAGTTAAATCGTACGGCATAACTGGACGTATACTAAATATAATTAGATCTTTCTTTGACAATAGAAGCATACAGGTTGTCATTGACGGACATACATCCAAGCAGCATAATGCGGGAGTGTCTCAGAGATCGATCCTTGGACTATTATTATTCCTGATATTCATAAACGACCTCCCTGATAATATTGTGTCCGAGATGGGTATATTTGCTGATGATTCAATGCTCTATAATATGCATGCAGAAAGAACATATGTACATAAATCTAAGACAATGGCAGAATCGTTAGAAAATGACCTCCAGACTATAGTGGAATGGGGCCGCAAATGGATGGTAACATTCAATGCTAGTAAAACTAATCTGCTCTCCTTTAACAATTACAAGACACCTCTCCAACCGCCTATATCCGTGACAAGTAGCACCCTACCTGAAAATTCTTCCTTCAAACTCCTTGGCCTAACATTTGCGGGCAATATAAACTGGTACAAATACATAAAGGACATTATAAAGAAGGTGGGTTCTCTCTATCGAGCTAGAAGACTACTCACACCTTTACAAGGCGCCCATTCGCCCATGCATGGAGTAGTGTTGCCACTTCTGGGTTGGTGCATCTACCACTAGTCTCTCCTTCTTGTATAAAGCCCAAAAAAGAGTTATCAATCTAATCCGTCCCACTTTGTCAACTAAGCTCCAGCCCCTGTCCCATCACCGCAATGTTGCATCACTGTGCCTGTTTTACAAATATTTTAACGGAATGTGTTCTGATGAACTCGTTTCACTTGTACCCCCTCGACATACATATTCCCGACAAACCCGCTTAGTAATAAGATCTCACCCTTTCACTGTTGATGTCCCTAAATGCCAGAAAGATTTCTATTTTAATAGTTTCTTCCCTTGAACAGTTAGACTTTGGAATTCCCTTCTTGCTTCCTGCTTCCCTGGCTGTACTGATATGCAGAAGTTTAAATGTAACATAAACAAATATCTTGTTAATCTTTCCTAGACATGGCCCCAAATAGTAGTCCATTACGTCCAAGTGGCCATATGCTTTGTAAGGGGTGAACATGAGTAAAAAATATTTTTTTGTTAATTCAAACAATTAATAGTTAAGAAAGGTAGGAAACTGTTGTTTCATCAATGTCTTCCTGTCTCTTTTCGAACATACCTGTCGATACTAACAGGAGAAAAATTAGATTTTTTTTCACTACTAGAACAAATGCTGTTGCAATATTTTTGATACACTGGGGATAAATATTTATTTTCATAAAAAAATACAATTTTTTTTTAGAAAAATTTGGCACAAGGCCGAAAATGGGGGGAAGTGAAGGGAACGTTAGGACAAACTAACGCTAACTAAGCTAACCTAGCTAGTTCCTACTTTCACTCTACTCTCACCACTATACCACATTCATACTATACATCTATCAGCAATCATCATAAAAACAACATACCATGCATAACCTACTTAAAACCCATATTTGAAAATATGCAACTGGGTGTATGATTACAAAAAGTTGGAAGGTTCTACTTATAGACACTGGCGATAGGAACGGACCAATCAAATGGAGTTCTGCTAGCAACCAATCAGAAGCCAGAATTGCTCCATAAAAATATTGAATCTTTCAGCATCGCCACACATGATCTTTTTGTGTCTAACACAAGAAGGAATTTGCTCTCCGTCTACAGACTTTTACAGTCCGACACTTGTACAGATAGACTACGTAATGGAAAACTCTATTCTTTGTCTTCATCTGGGCTTTTACAATTCAAAACTTCTCTAATTGATGATTGCCATTTGGTTTGGAACAAGATTTTTTTTTCTTCTGAAACCAAAACTGGCTTTTAATTCAAGAAATACCTTCTATGCTTCCAGTTCCACTTCGTTCATTGAGTTTTCAAACTCTGAATCTCTGAGAAGTTGTCGGATCTGAGAACCAAACTTCTTCATGGTCAATTCTGGAAAAGTCAGGTGCAATTAAGTGAAGCAGTTACCATTCTTGACCAAAGCCTTGGTGAACTGGTTGATTAAATCGAGCTTGATGTGCAGTGGTGGGAAGAGTATTCTGTTTCTATCCACGAGAGGGTCATTGATCACGTTCCCTTCTTTGCAAGGAACCAATTCCTCCTGCACTTTGTATAATGCTGAGCACAGTGCCGCACCAATTCTGGAAGATTATGAGGATATATGACTTCAAACTGATCCCTTTTTGACATAATCACCTAGAATCATCAAACCGGAATACATCTTGTCATTAAAATAATTCTTTCTAATCAAAACAATTATTCGACATGGCATTTTACCATCACCAACTTCTAAAATGCTCCACACATGCATACATGTGAACAAAAACGTAAAAAAAACCCAAAAAACATGTGGCCATAGTTTAAAAACTTAACCTGATTGCGCAAAACCAATGTGATCTTTGGATTCAGCGCATCAGATTCGTCTAAAATCGGCTGAAAAAATGCAAACAACAAATTTGTTGTTGACCAGTGAACGCCATTTCAAACCATGGTGGACATTAAAAAAAAAAAATATTTCTCCTGGATCAGGAAGGTTATTGCTAATGTAGATTTCAAAAACTAAATCTATTAACTGAATTTTATTTTGTTAATAGTATTAATATGCATCTTATCATAGACTTTTTATGATAGACCACTTGATCAGGGACAGACACAGATTTTTGTGCTCATTTCACAAAAAGGTTTCAGCTTTATTAACATTACATGCGTACAATTGTTTCAGCCAATTACTGATATTTTTTTATATCTCTCTGCATATGTTTTTTTTTTTTTTAAAATTGTTATTATCCTTATGCCAACAGGGGCATATCTCAGTGTAAAATATGCATAAAAATAAAATTACAAGAATCACATCAATCTAAAGACAGTCCTTCTCATTAACAGTCCAATACATTTACAATTTTGTACGCATGTATTGTTAATAAAGATGAAACTTTTTTAAAAAATAAACATATAAGTGTGGTGAAGCGGTATATACTATAAAAAAAGTATTTATAACTCTAGTATTGCCCTATTGAGTTATGTGAAAGAACTATGTGTTTTTAATATCTATATTTGAATACAAAATTGGAAAACTTTTTTCAGTGGTAAAATATATATTAATCAGGGTAGTATTTTCCATGTTAGAAGCGTTGATTTAATTGTAAATTGAAATATGCATGAAATACGTTTGAAAGCCAAATTACAACGCAATCTTATGAAAATAAATAAGTATTTGTTTAAATTTAATATATTTCTGAGTTATACTCCTTCGTCAGAATTTTATATTTTTTGCTTTTTTTCCTTGCCATAATGTTAAATTGAACAAAGAAAAAAAAAAAAAAAAAAAAAGGGAAAAAACGCAGTTAGCAGTATGCGGACTCTTCATTAACTTTTTTTCTTCAATCATGGTGAGCACAAAAAGAAAAAAATATAAAATTCTGACGAAGGAGTATAATTCAGAAATATATTAATTTTAAACAAGTAAATACTTGTTTATTTTCATAATATTGCGCTGTAATTGAACATTCAAACGTATTTCATGCATATTTCAATTTAATATATTAAATTGAAATATGCATGAAATACGTTTGAATGTTCAATTACAGCGCAATATTATGAAAATAAACAAGTATTTACTTGTTTAAAATTAATATATTTCTGAATTATACTCCTTCGTCAGAATATATATATATATATATATATATATATATATATATATATATATATACTGAAACATTTGAATAATACTGGGCGCAGTGCCATTATTATCAATTTTTTAGGGCTTTTTTTTTTATAGTTTAACCATATATTATTTAAGAAGATAAATTTTAACAACGAAAAGAAACCAAAATACACTTCTAAAATCTTTTTCTCTCCTTAGCTCTAATTCAATATTTAAATTTAAAAAAAAGGGGGGAGAGGGGTAAATAAGAGATGGGGTAAAAAGAAAAAAATCTATTGAAACTTCTTTTGGCTAACACTTTTCAAAATGAACGTCGGTAATGGGAAGGGGAGAAAAGTGTCGGCCGAAAGACGTCTCATATTTATTTATTTTTTTTAGTTTATTTTTTGTTTTTGTCTAATTCGTGTTGTTTAAACATTGACTTAGAGTTGAGGAGAAGAGAGAGAAACAAAAGGACATATTAGAAGTGCATTTTGGTTTCTTTTCGTTGTCAAAATTTATCTTCTTTAATAATATGTGGTTAAACTATATATATATATATATATATATATATATATATATATATATATATATATATATATATATATATAAAACCCTCAACAATTGATAATAATCGCACTGCACCCAGTATTATTCAAATGTTTCATTATATATACAATTAAAATTATGTAACCATAAAAATCTTTTTATTGTCACATTAGACAGAGGACAGTAATATTGAAAAACATTTTAAAATTGAATCAGATGAATTCAAAAATAATGATTTCTACGTCTATTTATATAAAGTTAGACGTGTGTGTACATGTTTATATATTTGTATGTACAGAATTCATCCCGAAACTAATTAACTGATCATTATGAATTTTGGAAAACGGTTGTTAAGGTTAAAGATGGGTAGTGAGAGCTATACTTTAATTTAGTTCTATGGTAAGGTGGGAGTGAAAGCCCCTCATGAAAATTCAAATTTTAGAAATATTTATTGATATCAAATACAACTGTTTTAGATATGAATTAATAAATTTTCCTTAATTTCAGTTTCTTTATGTTTTAGTAGCATAATGTGTACAGGCTTTGAAGAGTCAACTATATCTGATTTGCATTGAATATGCACCCAACGCATCTGACATAATAATAAAATGAAATATATCTACTGATATGTAGTTTTTGAATCTTATATAAACACAATCTTTTCCGGATATCTTATATAACCATCGGTGAAACGAATGAAAATAGGTTTGCATGTGATTGCGACCTAATCCCTTGGAAGAACTACAAGACGCGATGGATCTCTTTACCTCCCGACTACCAGGAATTTTCATTTCAAGATTTAACATTCATTTTGGATTTAAAGTACAGTATCATTTTTCTGCCTTAATATCAATTCCCTTACTCTATATATCTAAAATGTTTTAAAAACTTTAATTTTCTATGTTAGCTTTTAGCAAATAAAGTGCAACCCAATAAAAAACATTTGCTAACATTTTTCCCCTGAGGAGATGAATAAGAATCGAAAACTCATGGGTTAAGGAAATAGATTTATTCAATCGTATTCTTTCTTTTCAAACAATAAAATTTCTCTATCAGAAGATTAACTTTTTCAAATCATAAAATGTAAATGCATAAATTGATATATATATATATATATATATATAAATATATATATATATATATATATATATAATATTCCCCCACTTTTCTTTAAATCTTTCCTTAATAGTTAAAATCAACAACAAAAACATAAACAAATAACTCGGGTTGTGCATGTTTGTTTACAAATGACACGTACGTTGGCAATCAACCGGCATCAATGAAAAAAATGTCCCGTTTGAGGTCCTCATTCCATACTTCATCTGAATATTTTAACCAAAGTCAAATAAGATTCCCTGAATTTCAGTTTCTACTTGACTCCTTAAACGTAAGCCTTAAATCGTATGCACTTTCTAGAATCAAAATCATGTAATTTTGATCCAAATTGAGATTAAGGAATCTAGACAGAAGGTTTAGTCGCATTATATCTTTATTTTGCCTTTTGTAAGAGGACATAAAAGTCGTGCATATTTTTTCTGTTTGGAGAATTAATTTTACTCCTCCTAGGACGAGTATCGTTCTAGTATTTTATATATAATCATGTTGACACACTGGTTCTTGTCAGATCACGGGTTAAGCAACGTTGAGCCTGGCTAGTACCAGATTGGTGATCATTTGGGAATTCTAGGCGCTGTATGTGCTCTCCGCTAATCTCGGCATTTGTTTCCAGTCGTCCTAAACGTCCACTGTCAACTGGCATTTAACAAGGCTGACTCAGGAGACGTATGGTTAGAGATTGAGCAACTCTTGCCACAAAAATTCCATGCGTAGGCACTTTTACAGTGGGTATCATTAGTCTGTCAAGACTGAAAGGAAGCTACCATATATATTTATTTATTTTTAACCTTTACATATTTTTAATTTTAAATAAATAAGAATGTAAATATATAAAATACTAATAATACTAGTGAGTGATAAGTAGTCAAATGGATTAATCCTACTCTTATAAATACAAGACTATTAAATTAAAAAATATATCCATTTTGAATTTGGAAACGGACGGATTTCAAAGATAAGAATTCATTTTTATAACATGAATAGGCTAACCAAATTAATTAAGAATAGGAAACTAGATCTAATATCTGTAACATTTTTTCTTAAGATTAAGGGGGGGGGCGTTTGATCAACACTGCTGCGGAGTCATGATTAATTATACGGTTTTGTTTTTAAATCCCCGAAACAGTGTTTCATGGTAAACAACTGATGATCCCTTAAAGTAACATAAGTACTATAGTGAATTCGAGAGAGCAAGTTGATGCATTGATTGCAGGTGATTAAATGACTTATTGACTAAATAGGTTTCTAACGAATGATAAAAAATATAAAAATTAAATAAGTTCTTTTCATATAGTTTTAAAGGTTAAAAATCTTCCAGGACTTGTGTATGTGTGTGTGTGCGCGCGTGCGCGATTTTATTTTTTAGGTTTGAATTGATAAGAGAGTTAAATAGAGATCCACCCTAACCGAGACAGAACAAACAAATAATAAAAGTGAATAGATTTTGTTTCTTTGTGTGGCTGTAGAATTTGCTAATAACGAGGTCGGTACTTGGGGTGGATTATGGGAAAGTACTTGATCTCTCAACCTCCCATAGCTAATGATCAAACCACCTTCAGTCTCAAGTACCGAACCAAGTCACCCCCTACACCCAACTAAAGGTCTGCCTACCCTGCAGGTTGCAAGTTGCCCCATTACACATTGGTTCAGCTCAACCGCCTACGCACAGGCAGGGAGTGCGTCTGGACCTCCATGGCGAAGTGTAGCATCGTCAATGAGACGTAGCGCAGTTATGGCAACGGTGCGCAGGTTCCCAACTACGTCCTGCTTGACTGCCCGATTCGTGGACCACACTACAGCCGGAATGACTGGAAAAACACCAAACGTGTTTTTTTTTTTTTTTTTTTTTTTTTTTTTTTTTTTTTTTTTTTTTTGGTGGTGTGTGTGTGGGGGGGGTATATCCTCATTTCCTTTCTGTCTTTTTCTGTTTTTCTTTGACTTTTTTACTTTCATGTTTGTCATTTTGTAAACATATATAGTAATAAAATTAAGCTGAAAAATATATTTTCAATGATGAAGTCGATATTGTCATTTTACCCTTATCTTTGTATAATGCCGCCTTTTTCTTCTCTTCTGATAAGGAGCATTTAGCTTCGAAATGCCATGACCTAAAGTGGTTTGTACCTCATTTCTTTTTCTGTAATCCTTTATTGAATTGATAATATAATAAAGTTCCTATCTAACTCTCCTCTTTATCTTTTTAACTTTATATAAATATAGAGAGAGAAAAAGAGAGAATTTTATATACTAATTTCCTAAATTAATGAATGAATCATTATGATTATGGAATATATATTCTAGGCACTAGGGCGAGTAACAAGAGCACATTTTTTTTGTAAATGTTACCATTTAAGGGGTGTACTCGCCCAAACTCCTACCTGCTCCCATCCCAAACTGTTTAAAATAAGTTTTAAAAAAATAAAATAATAGAAAAAAGAATTACTCTATACGAAATTTTGAGTTATGTAATATTTATTTTGAAAGGATTGGTTCACGCACACGAATATCAGCATGTATGTACTTAGTAAAATCATAAACTATTGAACAAATGCAACAAATATATTTGCAAATAATGTACTGATATTATTTCTTCAAACCAATCATCCCGAGAAAGTCTTGAAATAAAGACGAAACGTTGATGAACATATGATTTTTGTTTCTTTCTTTCTTCAGCTTTCTATCACGTTGGAATATTATTTCCATAATTTTCATCACATGTGTGTGTTTTGTGTATATGTGCACGTGTGTATGTGTATTTGTGCACGTGTATGTGCGTGTTTATGTGTGTGTATATTTGTGCACGTGTGTGTATATGTGCGTATATGTTCACGTGTATGTATGTGCGTATTTGTATTAGAAAATATGTGCCCTATTTGGTTTAGATTATTTGAATTAGGAAAAGTGAGTTTGTAAAGCCAGTTAAATTTAAAAAGAAAAAGAGAGAAAACGTCTTGTTCCGTTAGCTATAGCTCCCCTTTAATTTTTTTTTCACAATTATGGGTATAAAGAGTATTACTGTGATATTTTCTATATCTATTTATATATTAGATATGTTTATATATTTGCATATACAGGCTTCACTCGTAAACTAATTAACTGATCATTATGAATTTTAATCATAACTGCTAGGCGTATAGTGTCAAAATATGGATTATATTTAGTTTAATTTAGATTTACACAAAATGTGTAGAAGTGAAGCCCGAAGCCGTTATTGAAAATTCAGACACCTCCAATATTTGATTTTTCTATGTAAAGCCTGTCTGCTTGTGCGGTAATAAAACTTCTCAAATGCACTTTTGATGTTAAGTTGTATCAGATATTAACTTTGGTCAAAATCGTCTGTTCCTTCTTCCATCGGATTATTTCGATTAACGATACTTATTGAAAATATTCTGGTACAAAATCTATCTAAGAACATTACCAGGCACATAAAGTACCTTCGTTTAAAATTTAATAAAAATCGGCCCAGCCGTTTTCGAGTTCATAGGGAAGAACTCACATAGACACCAAAATTCCTTTTATATAGTTGTGTGTGTGTGTGTGTGTGTATATATATATATATATATATATATATATATATATATATATATATATATATATATATATATATAAACACGTTTGTGATCTACATCAGTTAGCGTCAGTTATACGGTTTATTTTCGCTTCTCAGATACCTGTGAGAGCGAGCGCAAGAAGACCGCCCTCCTCGTAGTGTGTTTATTTACTTCCCCTCCTCCCTACACACACATACTTCAGCAACGTTTGAGAAGATGTGAGTTTAACGTGGGAAAATCCAGCTTCCTCTAAAAGGGGGAGGGGCACTCCGTATGGATGGAAAATTTACCCTAGATTAACCCGTCTACATTCCTCGGTGAGAGCGTCTCAGATGAGCGGGAATAACTCCTCTCCCTAAGAAGGACGTAATGCCTTGGAGGATGGTCCATTGGGACCGAACAGAACCGCACACCATTCTGATATTAACTCGAGAGCATGTGTCAGCCCTCCTTGTTGTGCGCGTGGTGGAGCGCACGCGCGTTTTCCAAATGAGGTGGAAGTTGTAACGCTTGTAAATAAATGGTTTCAGAAGTGTTGGCACAAGTAGAAGAGACGCGGCAACATCGGATGGGGAAGGTGGCGCACATCTCTCTAATATGTAAAGAGAATAAGAACAGAACAGCAGCTCATCTTATATTACAGAAGATAAAAACAACGATCTTCTGTAATGCATATATAAATAAAGGCACTTCTTCTACACTATTAGAACGAAATTTTGTAGGCGATAAATGGAGTTTTCAGATAACAACAACAAAAAAAAACAATGGTTTCTACTGATTTTTTTTTTTTGTCAATTCTAACAAATTACAATATTAGCTTCCAAATTATGCAATCGAAATTACCTGAATATGACTGAATTATTAAAAACAAAAACAAAAAAACTTTAAGCGTGTTAACAGGTAAAAAAATTGCGGCCATCTTATTTTTATAAAATAAATCGAAATAGAAAATAACCTCCCTTTTGAACTCGTAAGCAAATACGATCGTTTTCTTCAAATTCTATTTTCTTTAATAAATAATTTTCTACCTTATTGATTTTCGTAAGTTTTGGGTAAAATCATCTTAAAAATACGAGGAATGCGTAGATATCATTGTTTTCACGTGAAATTCAGTTTTACGATTTCCGAAATTTCGTTCTGATAGTGTGGAACTGTGGAAGAAGCGCCTAAATAAATATTACGCTCTTAGTTTTAAATTTTAATAATCGAACATTCTGGTGGTAACCTCCCACTAACCTTGTATGAATATGTGTATGCGAGCGTGTGCATATATATATATATATATATATATATATATATATATATATATATATATATATATATATATATATATATATATATATATATATATAATTATTTTTTTACTATATATGAGTGTGTATGTGAGTGAGTATATATATGCGTGTGTGAATATGAGTGTGTATGTGAGTGAGTATATATATGCGTGTGTGAATATGAGTGCGTATGTGAGTATATGCGTGTGTGAATATGAGTGCGTATGTGAGTATATATGTGTGTGTGTATGAATATGAGTGTGTATGTGAGTATATATATATGTGTGTGTGTATGTATGAGTGTATATATATATGTGTGTGTGTGTGTATGTATGAGTGTATTCTCAGTGTATATATATGAGTATATGGATTTGCTTCCCACGAGAACAAAATTTGATACACGGTCATTTTTAATGTGGGGAAATATCCAGCTCCCTAGAAAGAGGCTCTCTGTATGTATGTGTCTATGTCAGACCCTCGTTAAGAGGATCTCTCACCTGCATTTCTTTCGCCCTCCCACTTTTTTTTTTTTTTTTTGCCTATTACCTCCCTCTCGACCCCTCCTACTATCGCCGCTGCTGCTGTTCCGTATTTTATTTTTTATTTATTTAATTTTTTTTTTTTAACGAAAATCCAGTCGCTTTGTTATTTATTAATTTTTTCTCTTTTCGAAACTGCCATTTTGTCTACGAAAAGCAGGTGCAACAGAACGAGGGAAAAAAATTTGGTTAAATATCCTGAAAACACCACTTTTTTCTTTGACGGCTACTCGGTACTTTCGTTTTTCTTCTCGTTGCGGGACCCCCCCCCCCACGTTTTCTGCCTGTTCCCCTCTCTCTGCTAATCCTCTTTCTGCATCCCCTGCGGCAACTCCGCTTAGTCTGAAATATCATTCTTTTTCTTCTTCCTTTACCTCCTTCTCTTTCTTCCAATCGGAATGGTACTCAACAACTACAGAACGACAAACCAAAACAATACTTGACTTCTAATTTTTCCGGTAAATACAAGTTTTTCTTTTTATCTTAAATCTGACAATTTGTCTTCGTTTTTAAAAACAATATACTACTATGTAGATATAATGACGATTAAAACCCCATTCTTAACATGTGGAGGGCAGGGCGTTTTGTAACTATTCAGTATTTTCACCTGACAAGCAAAAAAGATACCGTAAAACTTAGATTTAACTTGAAAATCCTTTCTAAAAAAAAAAAAAAAAAAAAAAAAAAAAAGTACGGCCCGTAAACTGCGTAAGTACCTAAAACAATATAAAGTGAATTAATTACTTATAAACTTTCAACCTCCTGCTCATGCTGAAAAAAAGTATGTAAAAAAAAAAATATTTTTTAGCTTTTTTTTTCTTTCGATTTCATCTTTATTTATTCTTTTTTTTTTTCACAAAATATAAAGTACAAAAACTATAAATCCTTTTAAATTTTCACCATATCTAAAAAATTGGATTATTTGATCTACTATTTCATTGTTATCTTTATTATTATTATTATTATTATTATTGTTATTGTTGTTGTTATTATTATTATTATTATTATTATTATTATTATTATTATTATTATTATTATTATTATTATTATTATTATTATTATTATTATTATTATTATTATTCTTCTTCTTCACAACGTTTACGATATAATCTTCAACTTTCTTCGGGTGCGTTTTTTTATTTCTCTGGAACTTGAATGGAATTTCGAACTACACCCATTCATTTAATACATAATGATAGATTGTTCGCATAGACATGTAGCCTAACTGTAAAAGGTGTTAGTTAATGATCTGTTTTTATTGATAGACTTCTACAGAAGTTGAAGGTTCAATCTTTGTTACAGGTAATAATTAAAAATAACAAGCATTAATATTTCTATCGACGTTGATGGATCCAAAAGGTTCGCTTCGTATTTCTGTCCAAGTTCAATATTTTCAAATTCCAAAGGGAGCGCTTAAAGAAGACCAGAAGTTACATCGACCGAAAAGTTCTTGTGCATTATAGTCAACATGAAAACAGTAATAGGAAGGGACCCACATTGGCCCGAATGTTTCCGGTTGCAATTTACAGAAGACCAGAAATGTCCCAGCCATCGATCACTCAATTAATATTGGTATGAAATGAAACCAACGGGGTGTTTTTTTTTTTGGGGGGGGGGTTCTTTGTAGTTAGGGTCCACTACCCCAAACCCCGTGTTAAGAATAAATTTAATCATTTACTTCAAATTATGTAGTGAATCAACTTTGATTTTAATTAAATTTGTTGTATTTTTTTTTAAATTTACTTTCCACCTTAACAATCCCTTTTAAAATGACGACTTAACAGGTTTTCGGGTATGCTGAAAACGAATATCGCATTTAAATTTTCCGCAAACAAATAGTTTTCCGGATATTAAGCAATGTAATTCCTTATGTTGTAAGCGGAAAACTATTTGTTTGCAGAAATTTAAATGCGATATTCGTTTTCAGCATACTCCAAAACCGTCAAAAGTCGTCATTTTATAGGTGGAAAGTAAACATTTGCCAAGTTTTTAAAAGAAGCGTCACAACTTTTTGTTTTTGAAGGAATAGCAGACATTCTTAGCTTTCGGGCCAAGATTAAAGTGTAGTATCTGTTATTCAGATGCTGCAGTTTTTGCTGCACATCAATTTCTTGTTCTCTCTCAGCGGAGGAGCAATCCTTCACGATTGAGACAATTTTTATTTTTGTTCCTTTTCTCCACGTTTAAAAAAAAACAAAAAAAAAACCCGACACTGGTGTCGAACTCTGTCCCATGGGGAGACATTGTAAATAGAAACTCGAAACTATGCTCAGCCAAAAGCACATTTGTGTATGCTTTATTGTCGTCTGCTTTATACATTGTAACATTATTTCTCTGCTTCAAACATTACCAGTCTGTTCCGTAAATCGGAAACATTCGGGTTCATATAGGTGTCCCCTTATAAAAACCTCAATTATCATTCCACGTATTAAACTTTGACTTTCTCATTCCAAATGAAAACATTTTTTCTTATTACAATGCAACCCTTTTTACAGTGATAACTTTACTCTTTTCCAAACCGTCGTTCGCTTTTTGCATTTAAAAACAATATTAATAACATTATTATTTTTTTTTATTGTTTGCAAATTTTTTTCTTTTCGACAGATGCGCTCGTTTCTATAGGTTATTTATTCATTTTTAAGGAGGGAGGGGACTCTATATCTGTTTAATTTAAATACGTAATTATTAAATTAACTATAACTGGTGCTTGGTAAAAAAAAATGTCACACAGTTAAAACAATTCCGGATCGGAAAATTCGGATCGTTCGGAAGAGGTGGGAATAGGCTACATTCTATATAGTTTTAAATAAGGGGGGGGGGCAATATTTTAAACTTAAAAATATTAAGTATGTTACTCTGTTATTGTTTTCAAGCAAACTAAGGTATTTTGGTATTTTTTTACGAGAGTACACCCTCAACCTCCCCATGTTAAGAAGGGTTTTCGAGGTGTGGGGGGGTATTCCGAAATCCCTTCTTAACACGGGGAGGTTGGAGGTGTTTATAAAACGCTGGGTACTCTCATAAAAATAAAAATACCCAAATTAATTCGACTCTTCTAATTTTTTTTTTTTTTTTTTTGAGGGGGGGTCTCTCAAATTTTAATTTTAAATAGGGTCGAACACCTTCGACTACAGTATTTTTAAAGATCTATTTTGCTTTTCTTAAGCAAATAAAATCTATTTTTCTTAGTATTCGGATAAGGGCTAAGTTATCGCCTCTATAGTTTTAATTAAATAGGGCTAGAAGCAAGAAGCACTCTCTGCCCCATATTTTAAGATAAGTATTTACTCGGTCAGTAAAAGTACAAAATAATTAATAGTCGAGAAATCTTTAAAACAACAAATGGCTATACCAAACACAGAAGTTAATTATCGATTTGTGTACTTTGAACGTGCTGGAACTTTTTCTTCCTTTCTTTCTTTCTTTCTTTCAAAATTTTACTTCGTGCAAAACGATCGGTACTCATGCAGAGAGTGATCCGTGCTGAAATAATAACGTTATTATTTAAAAAGCCATTCTTAACATGGGGAGTGGAGAGTGTTTTGTACCTATTCTATACTTTAACCTTACAATTGAATAATAAAAAAAACATATCATAAAATTTTAATTAAACGTGAAAATACGAGTTAAAAAAAATAGCGCGGATCACTTTCTGCATTAGCACCAAACGATCTTTATAATATATACGATAAAAGAAACTAACAAATGACCGCTTGTCTTGTAGGGAAGGGTAATTCCTAAAATGTTCTAAACAAAGGCGACTTATCCTATTACTAACCCTAAGTCTAAATGGCAACTCCCGAATGAGCATACAGTAGTAATAGAAGTCATTATTAAAAAAAAAAAAAAAAAAAAAAAACTTTCCATGAATTAAGTCCCTCAACAGTTGAGAAACAAGCGACCATTGTCTTTCGGTGTGTTAAAGACAGCTTAAAAAAATGGATGTTTTGTAAGTAACCAGATCGGTAGATACTTAAATTCTATGTTTGGTACAAGGCATTTGTTTTTGTTTTGTTTACGATTACTCGACTGTTAACTATTTTGAACTTTTACCATTTACACTCCAGTCTAAATTGGGGAGGGGGTTAGGCTCCCTTGAGCATAAGTTTTTTTTTTTTTTATCTATTTACTTTAAATAAATTATTTTATTATACCACTTTCCTCTTGCAGAAAGAAAACAAAAACGAGAAAAAAAATCAAAACAATTATTTTAGAATGCAGATTGTGATATCAATTTATTTTTGCAAATAGATTTAACGTAAAATGGGCAGCACATTTTATATCCATTGCCCATCGCCCCATCACCAATTGCAATCAATAATTTGAAATTTAAGAAAAATGCTTGCTTTGAATATTTAAAAAATTAAAATCGATTTTGCCGGCATTAAAAACCGACCTTGTGTCTAACTCTATCCTAAATTTAAATATGTGCCGATTTTACAATATTTTTTCTTTTTTTTATTTATTATTTTTATTTTTAAAATTCGATTTTTGATTTTACAAAATAGAATTAATGTTAAAGTGAAGTAGCTGCTCTTCTACTATACTGTATTGTCTTAATCTAGAAAGATTTCTGCTTCATTAACCGAGAATAAGAAAGCCTAAGTATCGTGGTTTAACTAAGCTAATATTTTTGTTGGAGAGCGGGGCCGGGGGGGGGGGAGCATTTTCTTCGTATAGTAATTTTGGCTTTTTTAATACTTTCACTTTGGCCATGCTTTGGCTCCCCAGCTTGGAGCATCGCTAGAAAGCCTGCTCAAAAGGGACTCATTTGATCATGAAACCGAAATAGCGAATGAGCGAAGCTTGTTAACGCCTCCACCTTAATTATATATCCTCTACGGCCCATACCCTCTCTATCCCCTATTCATTAACCTAAACTCTCTGCTGTGCAAAAAATAAATAAATAAATAAATAAATAAATAAACTTAACGTCTAATAACTTCAGGGAAACAAACAAACAAAATAACAGCGATATTATTTTACTTTAAGGCCCGACTCACGTTCGTATAGAAAAAACATTTTTTGTAGATTTCGGTGTACTTAAAAAGAATATGATAACCGTTTCCATCGCAAATTTACCATTTGCGTGGTATGACCCCCTGAACTAGGTGTATCAAAATCGGCCATTAAAAATGCTGTATATGAACTTGAAAAAATCAACTTACTATCTTTCGAAGCTTATAACTGCTTGAAAAAATGTAATTCAAGCCCTACTTTTTTTTCAATTAAAGGAGCAAAAAAAAAACAAATTAAAAAAAAAATAACAAGTTTAATAGCAAATTATGCAATATTTGTTTTTTAAAGAGAAAATTTTTTTTCGCGATTATCTTACGGTGACTAATTTTGGTTAGCAGCACGCAATAAAGAGATATTAATTATAGCGTTTATAAAACGCCATAATTAATATCTCTTTATTGCGTGCTGCTAACCAAAATTAGTATTTTGGGGCCTCCTTAGATGAAAAAAAGCACACATTCATTTATAAGTTTTTGCCGTTAAACGAAAAACCCAATCGACCGATTTATTTTTTTTAATTCTCTTAATAAAATACATGAGTTTTTGATTATTATATTTTATTTCTACTTTATCGAGTGATTTTTTTTTTTAATATCTAAAAAAAGAAAACATTGAATGAAATAGAAAAAATTCTTGTCAGCGTCCGGTATTTACTTGACGATATAAGCATAACATGAGCTTTCATTTAAAAAAAAAAACTCAACATGGTTTACAAAAAAAAAAAAAAAAAAGTTTTACACTTTGGACTTTACAGGTAAATTTTCAGAAAACACTTTTTTTGTTGTTTTAAATTAGAATATTTTATTTATTGATCGTTTCTCTTCAATTTGTGATCTATAAAACTTTGAGTAAATTGATTATTTAAATTTTAATAGACATTTCAAAATGGGGGGAAGGTGAATTAAAAAAAAACATTTGTCTAAAATATTATATTCGGTTTATTGGAAAGAGCATAAAATTTCACATTGACCCTGAAAATATCGTAAAAATTGAACCAATAGAAAAATGTTGGTAGATTTTTAAAGTTTAAAAATTGAAAAATATTTCACTCGTAAAATTCAATTGATTTCATACGTAAAAAAAATGGCTGGTTGAACGTGCACCGGCACTTTGTAAACACTGTTTTTTAAAAAAATAAAAAAATAATATTTCTATTATTTTTCAAACAACTTTAATAGTTTATTTTGGAAGTATATTCCATATAGAAAATAAACAACCCACTTTTAAAAGAGAAATTACGAGTTTTTGTTAATATTTTATTCGCAGTTTTGTGTTAGGGGTGTCAAAAATTCCCCCAAAATACTGATACATCTACACCTGAATACTGGCACTATTTTCCGCCATTTCACTGCCTTCGTTTTCGCCACGCGGTAGTGTTTTCTTACATGATGTGTTCGCGCACACGAGCGTAGTAAAGTGACTTGTCACATCGTGGAGGAATCTTTAGTGGACATTACAAATAACAAGAAAGTTTAAAAAAAAATGTGGTTCATTTTTTGTGTTACGTAGTTTTTAATACTTTTAATTGATATAAAAAAATTAGTTTTTACGAGCAGTTTACAAAAACATACTTTAGTTTTTTTTTGGGGGGGGGGGAAGTATTCAATTATAGAACTTGTATAGTTTAACAGGTGCTTCTGTAGTGTAATTAACCGTTTTTTTTTATAAGTAACACGCTGACATTTATCGCGCAGAGTACTGTTTAACATTTCACGAAAATTCTGTGTTTACATTTGGGGGCGGTAGCGGTTTTGTTGCGCCCTCCCCCCAATGTAAACAAAAGTAAACGAAGGCAGTGAAATGGCGGAAAATAGTCACAGGGTTCAGGGGTTAATACCATGCAAACAGTAAATTTGCGACGGAAACGGTTATCATATTCTTTTAAAGCATACTGAAATCTACAAAACAAAAATTTTTTATACGAACTTGAGACGGGCATTAAAGTAAAATTTTACAAAAACAGCTTCCTTTTTATATCCAAATAAACGCCCCCTTCATCCCCACTCCAAATTATATAATACACTTAGAGAATAAAAAAAAAATACACACTGTCCGTTAAATAAATTCTTAACCCCTCCCCCTTCTAAAAAAAAAAAAAAATCCCAAGTGTGGATACTAATTATAAGATTTATTTATGCATTTGTTATTGTCCATTTTACTAAGCAAAACATGAGTATTTTCCATTATACACGTGGGTTTTTTTTTTAAATTTTTGGCGCATGGTCGATAATTTTAGAATAATAAAAGACCTGCAAAAAAAATATAAAATCTAATTTTTACCCTGCCATTTATATTTACAACAGAAAAAACTAAATTGAGTTTTTAAAAAAGACTCAAAATTGGAACAACCAATCGGTTACACATCAGGATTTACCGCGAAATGGTCCAGAAGTTGGAGTGATCCCCACTCTAAAATCTAAAATATTTACTTTTTTTTTTTTTTTTTTTAATTATTTCCTTACAAATGTTTTCAGTCTGTTTACATGGAATCTCCAAAAAGAAAAGGTAGAATCTGATTTTTTTTTGGGGGGGGAGGGGGAGAAAACTACTATAAAACTTTACTCAACAAATAACTGTTACCAAAGGTCATAAGTTACTTTTCTATCTATCTGAAAATCACTGAAGTCTGACATTTTTTTCTCCATCATTTTCATCTTCCAATTGAGTAAAGTAGTTGTTACAGCATTAAGAACAGGTATTTATTGTATTTTTTATCTTTTCATACTA
>NC_136497.1:58014090-58076590 GCF_053919585.1 Euprymna scolopes
CAGCTCCAAAAAATAAATAAAAGCTAACGTTAATTAAGATTAAAGTTAAGGTGTTATTGTGGACCCTCACCCCTTTTAAAAAACCTTGTTAAACTTTGTGACATGTTTACATTCTATGGAGGTCAGGCACGAACGAACACCCAATAATTTTATTATACCATATTTCTTCAAACCGAAACATAATTATCAAAGTATACTTATGCAAATAGATATGAAAAGTCTTTGTTAAAGTTTGTGACATATTTTCATGGAGTACAGGCATGAACGCAGACTCCACACTTTTATTATACCATCCCTATTTAAGTTGAAACATACTTATCAAAGTATTCTTATGTACATCTATATCAAAAACCCTTGTAAACGTTTTTTTTTTTTTCATTTTTTATTTCCATACTATGGGAGCCAGGCGCGATCGCAGACCCCACAATTTTTATGAACCACCGTTCTGCCAGATCAAACATACCCATTCCTGATCCTCGATACATCTTCTATCATTATATGTAGTCAGTATTTTAAAATAGTCAACCATATAGGAGCTTATTCGTGACTAGCCACACACACAGCTTTAATATATATATATATATATATATATGATACTGTAAAGATTGAATTTAATTTGAAAATCCTATCTATAAAATAAGTAACATCGTCTGTATTCTGCATAAGTACTCAATAGCATTTACATTATAAAATTTAAAATTAAATTTGTGAAGAAGCTAACCATTGTCAAATATGACTTATCTAGGGTCAAATGTCAAAATGCGTGAGAAATTAGATAACCAAGATTTTTTACAGATTCAAAAGTGAATCTCTGACTTTTATTTTATTATATCAAGAGTTACCTCTAACAGATAGGAAACTAGGATCTGGACAACATAATTATGTAGTATTAATATGAGTTATACGCAAGGGATGAAGGCAAATAATGGGGCTTACAGTAGCTAAAATTGTTTCTTTTCTATTTCTTCTCAATATGGTGGGGACAATATATGTATCTAGTGCCTCATTCAGCCTCAGCCTGTATATTCAGCTTCCTCCTCCAAATGAAGTTTCCAGTACCCAGTCTCATGTATATTCTGGTCAAAGATAATTTTGCCATTAGCTTTTAGTAGGGAGGTGTGGTTGTCCTTCCATGTATAATGCCAAATATTCCCAAGTGGTTGCCCTTACAGTATGTCTATGGAATATAAAAAAAAAGAAACAAAAAAAACTACACATTTCATGTGTTTTATGCCGTTTTATGGGATTCCTTTCATGTGTTTTTTATGTACAAAGAAAATCGTATTAATACTAATTCTAGGTCGATTTTGAATTACATTGCTTTGATTTAGTGGCATATCAGCAGTGTTATAGTTGCGCTAAGGGAGGAATAAGCAGAAATATTATATAGTTCAAGATTTGATATAATTTTTTACGTTTTCTATCCATCTAAATGAATAAATACAAAAGTTTCACACTATAAAAAACTGGTCACTGTTATTTTAATCAATGATACAACATTGTCTTTGAAAGATATATATTTGTGGCCTGGAAAGGCCACAGACGTTTTATCTCCCATCTTTGGTTTTCATACATAAAGTAAATTTCACAATATATAAGGATTATTTGATACTGGAGATATTCAAAATCATATTCCAAAAGAATGTGCATGATCATGTGTGTATACAAGTTGAGGGAAATTTCTTACATACTGTGAAGTGTATGTGCGCTTGTATTCATTGAATTTTAAGGAGGGAGTGCAATTAATTTTTATCTTTTAGTTACAAGATTTCATTTTCAGTAGATTTTAATTGAGTCTGAAACTCCTGATGTGGTGGCTTTCTGACCTAAAATACACCAAACATTAATATTATCGTTTTTTTTCTTTTCCCTTCTTTAAACTCGGTCATGTTCTGCACAGATATTACTTGAGGACGTCCTATTTAGCACCCAATTGTTTAAAACATGTTATTTTTTTTTTTTTACTTCTGAAACTTTGCTCTCTTGTGCAACTAATGAAATGTATCAAACGTATTCTTTATCTTAGTATGGATAGATCATGTTGTGAGCAATGGTGCACCGGTGTGTGTGCATGGTGGGGAAATAATGATTTTGAGGTGGGGGGCATCCAATCATATTCAAACTATCATTTTTATCATAGGCTTAGGAATTCTACATGAGTCTTGGTGATATACAGAGTTGGCTCAGCGCATCACCAGACTTCTGTATGCAACTGCATGTGAATTTTAAAGACAGGGTTAGATCAGAGGAAAAATAAGTCTGGATAGTATAGGAAGATCTATGTAGAATAGAAGACTGTTTTTTTGGAGTTCTTCAGTTTATATATATATATATATATATATAATGTATCGATAAAAAATCAATACGAAAAATATGTAAATGTTTATATCTTTTCTGTATTTATTTCCTATGTGTTGACGTGTAGGAATACAAAAAGTCTTTCTAAAAAAACGAAAATTTTTCTTTTGTAGGTACATAATTTTCGACCTATCCTTCGGTCTTCTTCGGTGTGTGTGTGTGTGTGTGTATATATATATATATATATAAATAAATATATATATAAATAAATATATATAAACAGTTGAAATAACAGGGCTAGTTTGCAGGGGAAGGCCAAGAAAAACATGGAAGGAAGTGTTAAGGATGGATTTAAGACTAAAGGGGATAAAGACCTGATCTGAGATAAGTTAGTTTCTAAAAGCTACCCAACACATACCAGCATGTAAACCAGACGTTACACAGAATATGGTAAATCTTTTGATTGATCATCATATAAGAAATGCACCAATCACTTCATATGTTTTTTATCGTTTAATGAAGTTTTTTATCACTGTCTCCCCATCACCTTTTAAAAGCGTTTAATAATAAAGTCATGATCTAGAGCCAAAATTGAAAAGTAGCAATAATCGATATTGTTTAAATAAGCAACAGTTCTATTATCTGATTCACTTCACAATAAAATAAAAGTAATATGTTAATGTGATAAAATAAAAGTAATATGTTACAAAGTGATTAAATAGTTTTAAGATTCAGTCCTTTTCTACATCTTCCACACATTCGCGTTTATACTTTTATTAGCTATAACCTTTGTAATTGAATCAATTATTGTCTGCTTTTTGTTTATATATACAAAGAATGACTCGAGTTTAGATGAAATACTTTCCTTCAATTTACTCCAAAAATATTGGCTATATTACATCCATACCAAGGGAGAGGAAAAACTATTTTTACATTAGTTTTTAAAATTTTAAGATAGTTATGCACCTACAGCTCTTTTGGCACATTAAAAACATAGAGATTCGGTACCACTTCCATTGTCTTTCTCTGAAAATTTTGTACATACAATTTACATTTCATAAAAATAGGATACCATATGCATAAGACACTAATTTAAAAAGTTTTTGATTTCTTTCGACCATATTAGGAAGTGATGAGTAGAGCATTGACAACAGCATATTCTTTTCATTGTTTTTACTCTCGAGTATATATCCGACACAGTTAGACACAATTAATCAACTGAGAATCACATCACTTTATATAAAAACGTATAAGATATCAATGGATATATACCTAAGAATCAAAACAAGGAAAAGAATATGTTGTTGTTATAACCCTAGTGATGAGTGGGGAAAGGACAGTAAAAACAAATAGAAATTAATATAGTGTCATAAGAATTGTAAGAAAGGACATGGTATTCATTAAATCCTGAGCAATGTTGGGTATACCTGCTAGTTATGACTAAAAATGATGTAAATTTTGATGCTAGCTTTACATGTAATATTTTTCAATAATGACTGATGTTCACAAAGTACTTCCGCATTTCGATACTTGATTTAGACTAGCCTATTTAATTATGATAGCCTCTTTTAAGAAGCATATGGGTCTGTTTTCTTCAGTCATTTTTGCCCATACCTATGATTCAGACTAGCCTACATTTGTGTTTTTTTCTTCTATGTATTCTAATTGTAACGAAACCACTAACACATATGTAGCAGAAGTGGCATCTCAATGTATGCAAATGACCAAGCCGTGGGGCAAGTGTAACGTCATAGAAATAAATGGATGTATATATCATCGGGATCAGAGGAAGGGGAGAGAAAAAAGAAAAAAGCATGTGGTGGAGAGAGACTTTTAAGCACATGTCAACATGGCAGAGTTTTTTTTAACCATGTGGCAGCAGGATGGGGACCTTTTTAACAAGATTTTCAGACTACCGTATTGTTACTGGCTTGGAAAATATGCGTGAGGCAGATTATAGAAACGACTGGTAATAAATGCCTTTTCTTTCAACTGAAAAAAAAAAACTCTTTTTATATTTTCCTTAGCTATAAACTTTTGTAATTACATTGTATACAAGATATACATATTTTAAGGAGCTTATGCTTTCATACTTCCTTTCTTGCATGCACTCTTTCTCTCTCTCTCACATGCATGTTCTCTTTCTCTCTCACTCGCGTGCAGGCTGTCTCACACACATGGTCTCTCTCTCTCTCTCTCTCTCACACACATGGTCTCTCTCTCTCTCTCACACACATGGTCTCTCTCTCTCTCTCACACACATGGTCTCTCTCTCTCTCTCTCACACACATGCTCTCTCTCTCTCACACACATGGTCTCTCTCTCTCTCTCTCACATGCATGCTCTCTCTCTCACACGTATTTAATTTAATTTTATTTTATGCTCGAATAAAGGAAAAAATTGGCCATCTTGTTTACAAAGAAACAAATTGGTGACTTTAATTTTGTAATCAAATTATTTTGTGAAATATAAATTTTGAAAAAGTTTATTTTTGCATTTGATACTAATCATTTAGTAGTAAAAAAATATATAAAAATTTGTAGTTGATGTGGATGTGAGAAACATACATGCTTAAATCTCATAATTTAATATGTATTATTTATATTATATATATTATTTATTTTTGAAGTACTCAATATAATTGTGCATGATAATTTCCCTTTAATCTGTTTCAGTAAGGGAAATGTCCTCACTCTTAACGTTTTCTTAACTGAAATAAAAAAAAAAAGAAGCCAAATAAAATATATTCATGCTAGTGATATAGGAGAAGTAGGCTAGTCCGAATCAAGTATTGATACTTGAACTGGAACAGATTGCTATTTCAGTCTGACTTTTAAAATCTGAGAAGATAACTTTACATATTAGATTTCACGTTTTTCCTTATCAAAAGTAACACATCGTATTGTGTGTTGTGCCTGTGTATATTTGATTAAGATGATGGATCGTCATGAATATCTCTGTAGAGCGTTTCATATTTTTTGACTGAGCAGGGATTTTGTTTGATTTCTACCGTAATGTTTAGCTCAGAAGTAACAACACCTTGATAATCTTAACCAAAACCGATAAGATACTATTGGCTAGTTTTTCATGGCATGCATCAAAGTATAGTCTTGTTTTTTTTTTTTTTTTTTTTTTTTTTAAGTATGAAGCTGCAACACCCGTGGCGATTCTTGTCTGTCATCTTTAACTAAATATGTATGTATTTATACATGTAAGATATAAAAAAGAAAAAACCAAAAGCATTAAAAAAATATATCAACGTTTCGTCCCCATTTTTTTTTTTTTTTTTTTTTTTTTTTTTTTGTGGAGGGATCGCCTTCTTGAGGATGATGAAAATGATTGAGGAAAATTAAGTTAAGACCATGATGAGCTGAAAGATTTTCGTGCTACCTTTCTTTAAATGTGATCATTTATAATGTGTGGAAAAGGTATGTTTTTTATACATTTTTTTATGTGTGAAAAATGCTTTTATATTTATATGCATTTTTTTATGTATAAATGAAAAGTGACCGAAAAAAGTGTGGATTAACTAATCAGGTTCTAAATTTATATTCTGTTCTTTGATTATTAATTTATTGATGATGGGAAATAAATTATAGAAACTGTTTCTCTGTTTTACGGTGTCAGAATCTCTCTCTCTCTCTCTCTCTCTCTATATATATATATATATATATATATATATATATATATATATATATGAATAAAAATACCAGCGATGGTTGACGTTATGTTGTTTTGAAAAAAGAAAAAACCGAATGAATTTATAAAATGGTGATCAACGTTTCGTCCCTATTGCATGGGACATCCTCAGGATATTAAAAGCAAAAATGCAGAAGAAGAAAATGATCATAGACCATACGTAAGTGAAAAAGGAAACAGTGTTAAAATCCTACCCATATCGGGATTTATAATTTCCTTCCCGATATGGGTAGGATGTTAACACTGTTTCCTTTTTCACTTACGTATGGTCTATGATCATTTTCTTCTGCATTTTTCCTACATTGTGTCGAGGAAGAAGGAAAAAAAAAAAAAAAAGATTGACAAAGGAGTCTTACTCTGAAATATATTTCTTTAAAAATAAACACCCGTTTATTTATAAAAAAATTTCGCGTTGCAGTTTTTGGCTTCAAATGTATTTATACATGTTTTATTCAAATTTCACTCAGCGCTTTTAACGGATATAAACAAAAAAAACTATCCAGATTTTCAAAATGCGCAACCATGCGTCACCTATCCGGCTTCATAAAAACCCTGCAGTTAACATCACGTGGACTCTTCATCGAACTACCTTCCACTACATTATGTCGAGGAAGAAGAGGAAAAAAAAAGATTGACAAAGGAGTCTTACTCTGAAATATATTTCTTTAAAAATAAACACCCGTTTATTTATAAAAAAAATTTTGCGTTGCAGTTTTGGCTTCAAATGTATTTATACATGTTTTATTCTTCAAATTTCACTCAGCGCTTCTAACGGATATAAACAAAAAAAAACTACCCAGATAGATATATACTAGTGTTTGGGCGATTAATCGGAAATCGGAAAAATTTAAACTTTTAGGGGGAATCGATTTCGGAATCAGGAAAATACATGCCTATTCTCCAATGTCAAACACGATTCTTTGAATTTTCTTTTTTTTTTATATTTGATTTTGTTTAAAACAAACTCTTCCGCTGTTGGTAGTAATGATAAAATAATAAATGTTTATTGATTTCAAATAACTATTAAAACTAAAATCGAAAGACTATTCCACATAAATGTTTGTTTTACGTTTGGGAAAAGATCTGCATATTTTACGTGTTTTTCTTTTTTTTTTTCTTTTTTACAGTAATTGGAGGGGAAAATACCAACTTTATAGTTAAATATTTAGAGATTAAGAATCAGAATCTGAAATTTAGTATGGAATCAGGAAAAATATTTGAATCGTCCCATCACTAATATATACTAAAAGAATACCCATCCCAGGACGAGTATAGTTAATTCCACGAAAAGAAGTATTTTACACCAGTTTTGTCTCATTACAAAGATAAAAATCAATAAATAATTCTACTAGACCTACTACATATATAAGGATTCTATACATAAGATTTAGAATTATTTCTTAATTTTCATCTTCATTCAGGTACATAAAGTGATGCAAAACATTTCTGTTTGTGGAATTATAATCCTCCTGGCATGAGTATTTTTCTTATATATATACAGGGTGACCTCCCCCCCCCCAAAAAAAAACGGGCCCTAACTCTAATTAGGCGCCGTTTCTTAGTGTTTTGTCCGAATGAAATGAAACTTTGGTCATTCAAAACATCACATCAAAACTCTAGGGTCTTTGGCCTTTTTTTTCTCCGTTGACTGTAAAATGCTCAGTAAAGCAATTGAATGTCCTGTTTTTTTTTTGGGGGGGGGGAGGGGGTCACCCTGTATATATATATCATCTATATATCTATAAAAGTGAACGTGTCTGTCTGTGTGTCTGTGTACATTTCCCTACGCAATAACTCTGTCAATTTTAGGAAAATCTATGTGATCGGTTTTCGGCCAGAAATTTGGCTATTAAGGGGTCAAAGTTCAACGATTTGACCTTTGAGAACTCTACCAAACTCCTCCGACAATTTGGGGTCTAAACACTTGAAATTTTAGATATAGGTTCCTTGGACATGGATCTAACTTAATAACTTGATTTGAGCCCAAAAGAATAAATTTTAAGGGGATCATAATAGGAGTCAAAGTTAAAAAAAATTAACCGTTTTTTTTTTTTTTGCTCAGCATACACCTCACACCCGAGAAACGCCGGTCACCCATGCTAGTATATATATATATATATATATATATATATATATATATATATATATATATATATATATATATATGATTTTTTACATACATAAGTTATCCATGGACACATGTTTCTTGCTAGTTAGCAATCGTTGGCATGACTTGCTGCTATTCCTAACAAAACAATAACAAAGTAGCTATATATATATATATAATATATATATATATATAGCTAATTGTTTTGTTAGGAATATACACACACTCTCTTTTTTATATTTTCTTTTGTTCTATTTCGGAATAGGGCATCCTACCAGATGCCAGACATTCAACCACTGCCTCAGACATTCCAACCAAGAGATCTTTTTAAGATCATAACCATCTCGTCAATTGTTTGTATTTGTTTTGCATTTGGTTCACGGAGTATATTTACCAGCTAGTTTTTGAAGTTCTTTCTCTTATAATTACTACTGTGCATGTATGCAAAGTGAATATATACATGTTTGGCTGATTTAAAAAGAATAATTCTTATTTCTAACTTTTTTTTGTTTTTCTTTTTAATTTCGTGCATTTGTTAATTCTATAGAAATTAAATAGTTTGCAAGAATATATTTCTTTTTTTTTTTTTTTTTTTTTGATTTCCAATTTTGTAGATAGATCACTTATTTGCTAAGTTATTGAAGGCCTTCTGAGCCAATCAAAAATAATAAAGTATTATTCTTTCAGCTGAACTAGACCATTGTCGTTATCCCAAATCTAATTTTTGTAGTAATATTTTACAGATAACCATTTTTATGGTTTTCTATTTTTTTTCTTTTTAATTTTTTTTTTATCAATGACTTTTCTGCCAATGCAATAAAGCAATTGTAATTGGTTGAATGAAATTCCTGTTTATTGAGTTGATGAAAAATAATGAACAGTCAGGACTTTGGTCTTCTGAAAATTATTAGAATGAGGAGCTGGGTGGAGTGAAGTGGACACATACAGAACATGGGTGGGCAGACACGAGAATCGTGGATAAACATGCTAAGAATGAGGGTGGATCAGATGAGTCAGTCTTTTTTTTTTTATATTCTGGATTAAAGTAGCACCTTTCTACTACCGGTTCACTAGATTGTAACATGCTGCCACTGTAATAATGAATTATCAGATGCCATTTTTTATTTTATAAAATACTTACAATCAGACTTTTTTTTTTACTAATGGGTCACTACTTATCTAAATCCAAGGGCCACTTGAGAATAGGGGTTAATAAGATCATCAGTTAAACAATGATTGTCTCAACAAGAGGGGGAGGGAGAAAATTATTTAAGAGGAATTGATTATCAAAGAAGACGGCTCAACAAGTATTTGTTCACATTACTTACTGATGACCATGCCATGTAAGCAAGCACTAGTGAGACCCAACCACCTGTGATGATAAAAAATTGCCCTAGTAACTGGTGAATTAGAGCTGAATTAGAGCTTTTTATTATGTGAGCAATCCCGGGCAATAACCAGGTGGTCTTGCTGATCCAACCTGTTTATTGGTAATGCAAAATGCAAGAGGAAAAAAAAAAACACTTCGGGAATGAGGAGTCTGATAATAGCCTTAATAATAATATTGTTTTGTAATGGGAACTGTTACATGGTGTTGAATATTAATGTCATGTCTTTGATATGATCTGAGGTCAAGGTTTTCAGTTTTTGCCTGTGTGGAAAAACTTATAATGGAAAATTTAATTCCTGTTAGAGAAATCACTTAAGTAATATGCACAAGTGATTTGGCCAATTAGCCAATCAGGGCATTTCAGAGTATGACATATTGAAGATGGATTGGCTACTGAGGTAATTTTCGACCATCACAGGTGGTTGGGTCACACTAGTCTGAATGTTTATAATGGTGCATATGAATGGCATATGTTACTGGTGACAGATGTTTGGCCTAAGGAAAAGGAGTTGGGATCTGATCACCTAAGAGATTTTTGTTGTTGTTTTTTAAATAAAATAAGTTCATTAAATGAGGAATCGTGCTGAGATCAACCTATTTGAGAAAAGTAATGTCGAAGATTATCCACAGATAAGTCCCTTTGAATGAATATTGTCTAGTTGTTATTGCTAGTTGATAGCTCAAGTAGTAAACTTCTGGGTGTCGAATGATGACCACTAAAAAGGGTCATAATTTAAGAGTTCTTGTCAGGGATAAAAAATATTTCTGGATATGCAAAGGAGAAGCAATGAGAGGTGGCTCCTTGGGCATGACACAGACAAGTTAGCTTCTCTGTGGGCTGGTGGTCAGTTAAATTTGTATGCCTTCCCTGGCAGAGTGGGTCTTTAGGCCTGTTATTTGAGGAATTATGTTGATGGGACTTATATTTCGGTTTGGTCAGGCAAAAATCTCATTTTGCAAGTCAACCTAAGAAAATAAGTATCATTTTAACTACCAAAGAAAAATAAACGTGTTAATTGCTTTAAACTTAAGTCATGGTTTTTATTTGAAGGAAGAGTTTGTTTGTTCTAAATGTCATCTACTGTAGTGAAAATTGAATGTGACTGCAGTTACGGAGGTGGGCTGCATGTGCGAACTCGAAACCCGAGCGATGGAAGACGAAGGCGACGAATCAGCAGGTTCGAATGTGCATTAATTTGCATAAATGAGATAATATAAGACTGGGAATTAAGATGTTTGGGAGAGGCGAGCCGTTGAGTTCTCGAGAACCTGATTGAACCTGGTTAGAGCGGAGAGTATCGCTGAGAATCGAGTCCCTAGTCCTGTTGTGTTAAAAAGAAAAAAGGTGTCATTTTTAAACAACTTTCATTTTTAATGAACATACAATTCGAGTCGGATTTTATTGCGTTTGAAAAGTCGTCGCTGTTCAAAAAACTTAAAATGTGATTCGGATGACTTGTATTTTTAAATACGAAATTTAACAGGAAATCGTGTCATACTGAAAAGGAGAAAAAAGGTGTCGTTTTTGAACGATAGTTATTTTGGTGAGAATACAATTAAAGTCGTTTTTAAATGAGAAATTTAAAAATTCATTTTTGTGTCTAGCCGCGTAGCCCCATTTTGCTAAGTAGTATCTGTCTTTGTCGGAGTGTAGAGAGCGCGAGCTGTGTCTAGCAGGAGTGTAGAGAGCGCGAGCTGTGTCTAGCAGGAGTGTAGAGAGCGCGAGCTGTGTCTAGCAGGAGTGTAGAGAGCGCGAGCTGTGTCTAGCAGGAGTGTAGAGAGCGCGAGCTGTGTCTAGCAGGAGTGTAGAGAGCGCGAGCTGTGTCTAGCAGGAGTGTAGAGAGCGCGAGCTGTGTCTAGCAAAGACAGATGCTACTTTACTACCCAGTTTATGATCATGAGATCAGGGGGGCGTGTAGTGAAAATTATGACTGCAGTCACAGAGGTGGGCTGTATGTGCGAACTCGAAACCCGAGCGATGGAAGATGAAGGCTATGAATCAGCAGGTTCGAATATGCATTAATTTGCATAAATGAGATAATATAAGGCCGGGAGTTAAGATTTTTGGGAGAGGCGAGCCGTTGAGTTCTCAAGAACCTGATGGAACCTGGTTAGAGCGGAGAGTGTCGCTGAGAATCGAGTCCCAGGTTTTTTGGGGTTTTTTCGATTTGTTGAAATCTTTCTCATTTTTTTCCTCTTCCCAGTTATAGATGAACTAGTAGCATATCATAGACTCTAAATCAAGGGTTCTCAACCTTATTTTGTTGTAGACACCCTTCAGAGCTAATTTGTCATCTGTGAACCCCATATATATGCACATAATTTGATTGTACATTCATGAAAATTCTTCCATTTTCTCGTAAAAGTTTAAGTTCTTTAACTTTGACTGATTCTTGTCAATTCAGAATTTCACTGCTCTTGCCATGTTTTTTTACACATATCTCTGCTCATGAAAATTCTTGACATGCCAATACTGAATTGGCAACATGCCGAAACTTTATTACAAATAAGATCTCAAATTTTATACACAAAAACTTTGGCTTAAACTCGTCAACATTTTTAATGAAGACTAAATTATGCAACTGGCCATTTGGTATTATTTTCTTTCTGGAATTCTGTATGTTTTTCGTTTTTCTGTTTATATTTTGAGAAGACTCAGATGAAATTTAAAACTATTACAGGAGATTAAAGTTGGTGCTACTTGGTGAGAATCTTTCTTATATATATATATATATATATTAATTTTATTTATACAAACATTAATATACCTGCTCTGTTCACTCATTGAGCACTATTTTGGTAGACACATGTTGTTTCATTGGATGTACTTCTAGGAAACTAAACTCTACTGGCTATATATATATATATAAATGTTTACCTACTTGCATTTGAACTTTTTCAACATGTTTTGTTCCTATTCTTATAATACAAAGTGATCATACTATTGACTCCGTGTGTGTATTTTTTAATACCATCAAAATCTAACAAATACTACAGACACAAAATATATATTGAGTAACTATTATCAGTTCACATCCGTTTTACATGCTAGTATGTGCTGAACTGTAGAAATCCGCTCTTAAAGTAACCTATCACTGGTCCGCTCTTCATCTATCTTTCAAGCCAAGTGTTAGTGGTAGAGTTCCAGTGCTTTTTAGGGGTTGGGAGCGGAGATTGCAAATGGAAATTGGAGGCCAATAAATTGGAGTTTGGCATATTTAGGAAATATCTATAAAAAAAAAAAAGGAATAATGTTACCGAAATAGAAGATGGGTAAAACGGGGACAAATCAGAAATCTGCAAAAGTAAACTGGCATTTGTAATCGCTTTTTTTTGTAAGTCTGGAATCGTCATTAAATTATCGGAGGTTTATTCTGCATAAATATTGAATTTTATCCTCCGCCTACAATTATATTCATCATTTATATATTTTTGATAAAAACAATCTGATATATAACAATTTGAATTATATTCCTTTTTGATTGTAAAATGCACCAGAACTTGAGCTTGATAATTATTGTACTATGAATCTGAATAGTCGAATAGATTCTTCCAAACATGAGGTTACATTAAATACTTTTGTTGTCCAGTTTGTGGTTGAATAGATTCTTCCAAACATGAGGTTACATTAAATACTTTTGTTGTCCAGTTTGTGGTTGAATAGATTCTTCCAAACATGAGGTTACATTAAATACTTTTGTTGTCCAGTTTGTAGTTGAATAGATTCTTCCAAACATGAGGTTACATTAAATACTTTTGTTGTCCAGTTTGTGGTTGAATAGATTCTTCCAAACATGAGGTTACATTAAATACTTTTGTTGTCCAGTTTGTGGTTGAATAGATTCTTCCAAACATGAGGTTACATTAAATACTTTTGTTGTCCAGTTTGTGGTTGAATAGATTCTTCCAAACATGAGGTTACATTAAATACTTTTGTTGTCCAGTTTGTGGTTGAATAGATTCTTCCAAACATGAGGTTACATTAAATACTTTTGTTGTCCAGTTTGTGGTTGAATAGATTCTTCCAAACATGAGGTTACATTAAATACTTTTGTTGTCCAGTTTGTAGTTGAATAGATTCTTCCAAACATGAGGTTACATTAAATACTTTTGTTGTCCAGTTTGTAGTTGAATAGATTCTTCCAAACATGAGGTTACATTAAATACTTTTGTTGTCCAGTTTGTGGTTGAATAGATTCTTCCAAACATGAGGTTACATTAAATACTTTTGTTGTCCAGTTTGTGGTTGAATAGATTCTTCCAAACATGAGGTTACATTAAATACTTTTGTTGTCCAGTTTGTAGTTGAATAGATTCTTCCAAACATGAGGTTACATTAAATACTTTTGTTGTCCAGTTTGTAGTTGAATAGATTCTTCCAAACATGAGGTTACATTAAATACTTTTGTTGTCCAGTTTGTGGTTGAATAAATTCTTCCAAACATGAGGTTACATTAAATACTTTTGTTGTCCGGTTTGTGGTTGAATAGATTCTTCCAAACATGAGGTTACATTAAATACTTTTGTTGTCCAGTTTGTGGTTGAATAGATTCTTCCAAACATGAGGTTACATTAAATACTTTTGTTGTCCAGTTTGTAGTTGAATAGATTCTTCCAAACATGAGGCTACATTAAATACTTTTGTTGTCCAGTTTGTGGTTGAATAGATTCTTCCAAACATGAGGTTACATTAAATACTTTTGTTGTCCAGTTTGTGGTTGAATAGATTCTTCCAAACATGAGGTTACATTAAATACTTTTGTTGTCCAGTTTGTGGTTGAATAGATTCTTCCAAACATGAGGTTACATTAAATACTTTTGTTGTCCAGTTTGTAGTTGAATAGATTCTTCCAAACATGAGGTTACATTAAATACTTTTGTTGTCCAGTTTGTAGTTGAATAGATTCTTCCAAACATGAGGTTACATTAAATACTTTTGTTGTCCAGTTTGTGGTTGAATAGATTCTTCCAAACATGAGGTTACATTAAATACTTTTGTTGTCCAGTTTGTGGTTGAATAGATTCTTCCAAACATGAGGTTACATTAAATACTTTTGTTGTCCAGTTTGTGGTTGAATAGATTCTTCCAAACATGAGGTTACATTAAATACTTTTGTTGTCCAGTTTGTGGTTGAATAGATTCTTCCAAACATGAGGTTACATTAAATACTTTTGTTGTCCAGTTTGTGGTTGAATAGATTCTTCCAAACATGAGGTTACATTAAATACTTTTGTTGTCCAGTTTGTGGTTGAATAGATTCTTCCAAACATGAGGTTACATTAAATACTTTTGTTGTCCAGTTTGTGGTTGAATAGATTCTTCCAAACATGAGGTTACATTAAATACTTTTGTTGTCCAGTTTGTGGTTGAATAGATTCTTCCAAACATGAGGTTACATTAAATACTTTTGTTGTCCAGTTTGTGGTTGAATAGATTCTTCCAAACATGAGGTTACATTAAATACTTTTGTTGTCCAGTTTGTGGTTGAATAGATTCTTCCAAACATGAGGTTACATTAAATACTTTTGTTGTCCGGTTTGTGGTTGAATAGATTCTTCCAAACATGAGGTTACATTAAATACTTTTGTTGTCCAGTTTGTGGTTGAATAGATTCTTCCAAACATGAGGTTACATTAAATACTTTTGTTGTCCAGTTTGTGGTTGAATAGATTCTTCCAAACATGAGGTTACATTAAATACTTTTGTTGTCCAGTTTGTGGTTGAATAGATTCTTCCAAACATGAGGTTACATTAAATACTTTTGTTGTCCAGTTTGTGGTTGAATAGATTCTTCCAAACATGAGGTTACATTAAATACTTTTGTTGTCCAGTTTGTGGTTGAATAGATTCTTCCAAACATGAGGTTACATTAAATACTTTTGTTGTCCAGTTTGTGGTTGAATAGATTCTTCCAAACATGAGGTTACATTTAATACTTTTGTTGTCCGGTTTGTGGTTGAATAGATTCTTCCAAACATGAGGTTACATTAAATACTTTTGTTGTCCAGTTTGTGGTTGAATAGATTCTTCCAAACATGAGGTTACATTAAATACTTTGTTTCCACTTGCTTTATTACACAGCCAAAAAATTTCTTTTCTAAAAAAAAGCTAAACTTGGAAAATTCTATTCATATTTGACATCGAATTTAAACTGATAACTCAATATGCTTTAAACAAACTTTACAACATAGCATTAGCTACCTATATTTTCGTTATCACCCTCCCTTGACCTAGAATTGTACTTTAATCAATCGTGTCTCTGCCAGCATAGATGTAGCACTCTCCCTTGACACTATCTTTCAAATACATGTATTCAGTGACTTTCACGCCTACCACAATAATTGGCTTGGCTTCACACAAACACAGCTGGTAGCATCATCCATAACTTTTCTATATCCTATTCCTTGACGCAGACAGTAACATTCCCGACCCATCTCCCAGATTGTCAGGACCAGCAAGCCTCACTTCTGAATTTATCTCTGACAACAGTTCCTGAGGATTGTGTAACAAATGCCCATTGCCCATTCGGGAATGCTGATCATGCTGTGATAATGACAGACATCACTCTAAACTCTCGACCTCAAGTTGAAGAGCCATTGCTCAAAACGACAAGGTACTACAATAAAGCTGACTGGGATGCCATTAGAGATAACAGCAGGGAAATATCTTTTCTCTTCCTGCGGTACAGTGTGCAAATGACACCACTGAATGGTTCAAAGCAGCAATTGAAGAACATGTTCCCTCACGAAAGTTCTATAGCAAAACCCACTCTCTCCAATAATTTCCTTCTACTTGTGCAGCTGCCATTGCTCAGAGGCAACATGCATACCACAGATTATCCGGCATAAGTCTAGTACAAACAGACAAAAGTTTATAGAAGCTAGAAATAATTGTAAGAAAGAAATAGCGACAGCTAAGAGAGAATATACTGAAATCACTAGAAAATGCACTGGATAAGGCAGGGGAGGGGAGGGCAGTAGCCCTAGATATATCTAAGGCTTTTGACAGAATATGCACAATGGTCTTCTCATGGGAATCAGATCCTATGGTATTACTGAACGAATACTTAACATAATTAAATTCTTCTTAAATAAGAGAAGAATCCAGGTTGTCCTCGATGGTCTTACATCTAAACAATGATATAAATGCGAGTGTACCTCAGGAGTCCATCCTTGGACTTTTATTATTCCTGATATTCATAAATGACGTCCCTGATAAAATAGTCTCTGAGATGGGTATTTTTGCTGATGGCACCATTCTATAACAGGCACGAGGAGAAAACGAATGAATGCATATCCAAGGCAATGGCAGAAACCCTAGAGGATGACCTCCAGTCTGTAATGGAATGAGGTCAAAAGTGGATGGTAATGTTTAGTGCTGTGAAGACTAAGCTCATTTCCTTTAATAATTACAAGAAACCTTCTCAACCACCATTAACTATGGCTAAAGATACATCACCTGAAAGTACTTTGTTCAAACTCCTCAACTTAACATTCACAAGGAACATGAGTAAGAACAGATATATCAAGGGCATTGCCAAAGCTGCTGCAAAGAAGGTGGGCTCTCTCTACCATGCTAGAAAAGTACTTACGCCTGAAAGTATCCTGTACCTCTACAAGGCCACCATTTGCCCATGTATGGAGTATTGTTGTCACATTTGGGCTGGTGCATCTGCTACTAGTCTCCCACACCTGGACAGGATTCAAAAGAGAGTTGCCAATCTGATAGGCCCTGAACTGTCACCTAAGCTTCAACCTCTGTCCCATCGACAAAATGTTGCATCTCTCTGCCTGCTTTACAAGTATTGTAATAGTGGATGCGTCGACAAACTATAAGCCCTTGTACCCCTCGACGTAAATACTCCCGACAAACCTGCCAAGCAGCAAGATCTCATCCCTACACAGTAGAGATCCCTAGGTGTAAGAAAGCCTCCTACTCTAATAGTTTTTTTTCCCAGAACTGCTAGACTCTGGAATTCCCTTCCGGGTTCTTACTGCCCCAACTGTACTGATATGCAGAAGTTCAAGTGTAATGTGAACAAACATCTTGCTGATCAACTCCCTATGTAGCATCCCTGCAACTTATGGCCCTGATAGTAGCCCCCTACATAAGTGTCATTGTGCCATGTTTGGGATGAAAATGTAATAAAAAAAAAAAAACTTTTTTAAATAAGTCTCGGACCTAACATATAGATAGCACAATCCATATGACTTTATAAAGTAGCAACCTTCAAATGGCACATGTCAAAATTTGAGAATAATTTAATTATTAGTTCACAAATTACAATAATTTAAGTGAGACTAGAATTGTAAATTAAAAGAAATGCAAAAACTGAATTTTGTGTGTTAATAAAATATTGCTTTCTGATAGGAAAATATATTGTTCAAGCAAAGCAATGGCTTCATCAGTATTATTTGCACTCTGCACTATCAACGTTTATGAAGTGATATGCTGAGTGTGGCTGTACATACATAAATGTAGATGAATGCTTAAATTTCCAAATTTTGAAAGTTTTCTTAGGAATAAATGTCCACAAACTCATTTTGGCCGATTGTAAATTTGTTGCCCAGTTGGTTGCAACATCAAATACTTTTGTTGTCCAGTTTGTTGTAACATCAAATACTTTTGTTGTCCAGTTTGTGACAACATCAAATATTTTTGTTGTCCAGTTTGTGACAGCATCAAATATTTTTGTTGTCCAGTTTGTGACAGCATCAAATATTTTTGTTGTCCAGTTTGTGACAGCATCAAATATTTTTGTTGTCCAGTTTGTGACAGCATCAAATATTTTTGTTGTCCAGTTTGTGACAGCATCAAATATTTTTGTTGTCCAGTTTGTGACAGCATCAAATATTTTTGTTGTCCAGTTTGTGACAACATCAAATATTTTTGTTGTCTGGTTGCAACTTATATCTTTTCAATTTGAACTAAAAATAAGACTCATTTGAAAACATGACTTTTTCGTCTGCTTATTTTTCACATTCATTGCTATACGTTTTTGTTTATTCCAAAAAGTATGCTTTTAGCAGCTTTTGCTTCATCAGTTTCAATTTTCTCGTCATGAAACAAATCTCAAAATGGCTCCACAATCATTAAAAGAACAGCGCCATAAAAATGTTGGCAGAGAATTCTGAGATAATTTTGGAAATCCTTATATAAGATCTACTCACAAGATATCAGTGTTTTATCAAGTTGAATATAGAGGCAAATAAGATAAATTCTCTATTTCTGGAAGTCGAATTTTGAATCTCTTTTGGCAAAAGTGTACGTCAGGATTGTGTGGCTTTTTCTGTCATGGAGTTGTTGCCTTTGTAACATTGCAAAACAGACTTTTATGTTGTCCAAATTCAATTAACACACTCACAATCCGTTATAATTATCATTACCCTTTATTGTCAATTAGCTAATCTCTCTATTTACCATTACTCCATGAGGACTGGGGAAAATAAATTTCTCAAAAAGGAGCACTGGTCGTCGTCGTCGTCATCATCATTGGTTTAACATTTCTTTTACTTGCTGACATATGTTAGACCATTTTTAGAAATTGACTTTCAATCTAACAAATTTCTAGCTGTATCCTTATTTATCCTCTTTCTCTCAAACCCATCCTTATCACTTCCGTCCCCTGCTAACTGATACTGCTACCTCAATTGTTCTATGTCTGCTAATCCAAGAACTCTCCTTCATTCAATGTGACCATACCAACGAAGTTTCCTGTTCTGCACATATTTCCCTATACTGTTCATATTTAACTCATTTTGGAGTCATTAGATATACGTCTCTCGTTAAGACTTGCATTATATTACTCTATTATACAGAAATAGAAATGATTTTAATATAAAAGGGTTTGTTTTCTATGTAACAGAACAGATACTAGACATTGATCCTAAACCAAAGGCCAGGTAAAGGCGATAATGTCACGTTTTCAATCTTGTTTCATGCATACAGGTTGCACTAATAATTACAGAAATTTTTAAGTTAAGAAATTATCATTCATACCTTGGCTGTTGATTGTTCCTCCTGTACACACTTCTCCTGTGAGCCTCACTGATCGAGGGAACCTCATCCTTTAATTCGTGTTTCATACCTTCAAAAAGTAAAATTGATGGAAAACTGAAACATTTACTGAACGTGTCTTTCATTTCAAATCATTGACCAATGGAAAGGGAAGAGACACCAGGATCAAAATCGCGAATTAATTATATCTTGTTAATCCTTGTCATTCCCCATTTAGTACCTACGTATTTTAATACCTGTGTATGCTTCCTAACAACTGTCGTTTTTATCACCCTCTCTTTCTTTGAGACATGTTACATATTCATTTCTCACCTAAGCAATTTTTCACTCTGAATTATCAATTTGACTTCAGCTAACTTCTCTGCAGTTTCCATTTCTTCTATTATTCTTAACTAACTTATATTTAACAATAATAATTATTTCCAAAATTGCATCTCTTTTTATTTGTGTAGACCATTTTACTAAAAGAGATGATGTATTTTTATTTGTTTTTTTTAATTTGTTGAAAATGTAATCTGACGCAATTCTAGTTGAATTTGATGATGTGAGAAAGATTGTCATGGTTGTGGAATGTGCTGGCTCTTTCCAACGAGTTCACTGCATCCCGAACACTGGCTGACCAAACACAGTAATGAGAAAGAGATAACTCATTTCGATTGAGATTTTGATATTGTTCCATCCTCAGTTTTTTTTATTCATTAATTTTTTAAAATCTAAATTCATTGATTTTTTTTTTCTGTAATAAAAATCGTAATCTGCTAAAAGGAAAAAAGTTAATCAAAATCAATATCAGAAGAACTATGCTATTTTTTTTTTCTATCTGGCCAATCAAAGAAAAACTTCACCGTGAATAAAATCTGTTTTAGTTGTAGTAGACCTGATATTAACAATGAAATGCTCAGTGACAATTGAGCCATCACTGACTTGCATGTTATGTTTGCAGTGGAAAAGGGATGATCGCTATCCCAAACAAGTGGTTGTAGCAAGACCTTCAGAACAGTGATATAACCTACACCCTGTTATGCAAATGAATTGTTTCACTGGCAAATCAATCATATGAGTTCGATATATTCATGTGTATCTTGCCTATCTCATCAGTTAGTTTAGTTCTAATCAGTTTCTATTGTCAGCTTGCTCTCCATTGTTTGTTAAAAGCGTTGGTCCATTTGTTCATTGAAGTTTAACTTTGTAGGCTGAATTATTTGGAATATTATAAGGTTATACTGCCTCTTGTGAAAATGGTTCTCTGTATTTTAGGCTAAAGTTGGCAACTCAAAGGCAGGTTGCATATTTATCTGTGCCATAGATTATCCAGACGCAAAGGGATGACAAGTAATTGGTTATCGCTGTAGATAATTCTTGGCTTTCCAACATACTTGTACTTGTAAAATCTTTTCAGATGCAGGAACACAAGAAACGAGAAGTCGTCAGATTCCAAAGCAGATGCTACATGAATTTAGTTATAAACAGTAGGCATAGCCTTTGTTTTTCTACAAAGAAAATCGTACAAAGCAGCAGGTGAGGTTTAGCCCACCAACTAAGATGGTTTACCAGTGTATGGCGCTTAATCACACCCGAAAGATTTAGAGTATACAAGAGGAGCAAACATGAACATCTGGCATTTACCTCTCTCCCACCACGAGAAGTTGAGGTGAATAAACCAGCACCCCTAAAGGAGGAGTACTCTGGCTCTGCAAAATTAAGTCTAAGTAGGTGCCTCACCAACAAGCAATAAACTTGCTCCACCCAAAAGCTGGGAGGCAAGGCCTGGGAAGGTGAACCTCCTAAGGCTACTCAAAAGATTTGCCTCAGTCTGACAGTTAAGACCACCGAAGTTGCACAGTGTTTGTCAAGGTTAGAATATTAACTGGCATGTTATGAGATGGGCTACTTGACAGGACCACCTACCCTGATGATGCAGCTGGTGAGTTGTTTAAGGTGTTCCTACTACATGCACTCCTAGAGACTTTAAGTCAGTTAAAGGTTGGTTGACTTTCAGCTTCCTGTAGGCGGCATTGTTGTTCCTGGGGAAACAGGTACTACCTTGAACCAGTTTTATTTACTGCCTTTCTTTATAAGTTCTACTGGAAATGTGATGTAAATTCAAGTTCTGTTTGGTTATTATTTGCAGAGCAAAGGAAATAAAAGGTAGAAGTTGTTCCATTGTTTAATTGTTAGAGTTTACATGAGCTGATTCAAAAAATCTTTGGTGAGATTTAAGATGAATTTAATGAGTGCAACTTGTTAAAAAAAAAATCGTTATATCATAATGCATGAGAGAATAGAACCTTATATGATTTTTATATCACTTTTTTGTTCGCCAAAATTTTTAAATTCACATGGACGTTTATCCATATATATATGATTGCAATTATTGTATAAAAGCGTTTGTGTGTGTCTGTGTGTACAACTTTCCTGGAGCTTTTACCATTGGACCAATCATGTCCAAACCTAGCATGATGGTGGTCTCTCAAACCATTTTCAAAGGTCAAGATCATAGACTATGTATATATACTCTACTACAGCCCACACCACTGAACCGATCATGACCAAACTTGGCATGATGATAGTCTCCGACCTAGGCCTGGTGCACACCATTTTTCAAGGTTAAGGTTAAAGGTTAAGGTCATATTTGGTGCAGCTCTTACAACATCCACTTACTGTAAGGGTGTCCGCGAAGCAGGTACCCAAGCATACAGCAAAGTCCCACATGAAGCGCAAGTATCTTTGCTAGTGTATAGATATATATTAGATGTGTGTGTGTAATGGGGTCAGAAATGTTTTGTTGTTTCGGTGTTTTATGGTTTTGTGATTGTTGGGATTTCTAATTTATTTAGAGTGCTGTATTATTGGCGTGGGTAGGTAAAAGAAGTTTGTATATAAGAAAAGTGTCTTGTGAAGATGATTTTTGTTTATGGTTTCTGGAAGAAATTGCAGGTGTTTTTTTAATTTTTTTAATTTAATGTAAAGTATGTGGATTATTGCAATATTTTGAGTGAATTTCGTCTGTATTTGAATTATTCTTGGTATTGTGGGCCATAAATTCTGAATGTACATGAGAAGAAATCAATTATTTTTTTTTTGTTATCATGGTATGGGTAAAAATGTATGTCATTTTTTTTTTTTGTTATCATGGTATGGGTAAAAATGTATGTCATTTTTTGTTTTTGTTATCATGGTATGGGTAAAAATGTATGTCATTTTTTTTTTTTGTTATCATGGTATGGGTAAAAATGTATGTCATTTTTTTTTTTGTTATCATGGTATGGGTAAAAATGTATGTCATTTTTTTTTTTGTTATCATGGTATGGGTAAAAATGTATGTCATTTTTGTTTTTGTTATCATGGTATGGGTAAAAATGTATGTCATTTTTGTTTTTTGTTATCATGGTATGGGTAAAAATGTATGTCATTTTTTTTTTTGTTATCATGGTATGGGTAAAAATGTATGTCATTTTTTTTTTGTTATCATGGTATGGGTAAAAATGTATGTCATTTTTTTTTTTGTTATCATGGTATGGGTAAAAATGTATGTCATTTTTTTTTTGTTATCATGGTATGGGTAAAAATGTATGTCATTTTTTTTTGTTATCATGGTATGGGTAAAAATGTATGTCATTTTTTTTTTTGTTATCATGGTATGGGTAAAAATGTATGTCATTTTTTTTTTTGTTATCATGGTATGGGTAAAAATGTATGTCATTTTTTTTTTTGTTATCATGGTATGGGTAAAAATGTATGTCATTTTTTTTTTGTTATCATGGTATGGGTAAAAATGTATGTCATTTTTTTTTTGTTATCATGGTATGGATAAAAATGTATGTCATTTTTGTTTTTGTTATCATGGTATGGGTAAAAATGTATGTCGTTTTTGTTTTGTTATCATGGTATGGGTAAAAATGTATGTCATTTTTTTTTTGTTATCATGGTATGGGTAAAAATGTATGTCATTTTTTTTTTTGTTATCATGGTATGGGTAAAAATGTATGTCATTTTTTTTTTGTTATCATGGTATGGGTAAAAATGTATGTCATTTTTGTATGCAGTTTTGTTTTAACTTTGAAGATTAGATTATTGTCGGCTTTTATTTTATGTTCTGTTTCATGGGTTTCAATGTGTTTAGTTTGTTTTAAGAGTTTTCATTTTTGTGTGTTTCAAAAAGAAAAAGAAAATGTCATCAATACATCTAAAGTATTCAGTATTTGGAGGTAATCTAAATTTGAATGGTATTCTAAGAATGCTAATAAGTAGGTCAGTACTGCATCAAGAAGGTTATAAGAAGTCTGAGTTTTCTTTATAGAAATTATTGTTAAGTTGAAAATAAGTCATGTCAATCTGATTGTTTCTATTAGGTTGTTGGGATGGGAAAATAAGTTTATGTTGATCTTCTCTAGATGTTTATGGAATGAGTTTAAATATTTTTAATAGGGACGTTAGTATATGAAGATATTACATCTAAGCTGTGCATTTTGTTTTGTGCATTATTTTTACTTTTTTTTTGTGAGAAGTAATGATGGTGTCCATTCGTAGTTAGAATATTAGCTAGGCTCATGTGGCCATATAGTGTTGAATATTAGAGTGATATTCAATATATGATGTCCGTTATTCATAAGGGTTTTTTGAAAGATTTGTTAAATGTTTTAATGCTTTTGTTAATAGTTTTTAAGTCTGTATTAGTATGCATATATATGCTGTTTTATTTTTAAATCCCCGAAACAGTGTTTCATGGTAAGCAACTGATGATCCCTTAAAAAAGAAATTATTAGTGCTATAGTAAATTCGAGAGAGAGTTGATGCAGTGATTGCAGGTGATTAAATGACTTACTGACTGGATGGTTTTCTAACGAATGATTAAATTTTTTTTTTTTTTGTATAGTTTTAAAGGTTAAAAACTTCAAAGGCTATATAGATATATATATAATTTAGTCTATGGTCTATGAATGAATTAAATATATTCTTTAAATATGTGCTTTTCTCCATAATTACTATTCCATGACCTTTATCTGCTGGCGTTATAATAATGTTTTTGTTATTTGCTAGGTATTTTAAAATATCTACATATATCTTTAGTGGTGTTGAATCATTGCGTTGATTAGCTATGATTGAAATATTTTTTGTATGAAGCCCTTTCTAAAATCTGTTTTCATGTTTATAATCATTCAAAATTGTATTAGTAGTCATATTTAAATGTATATCAAAACTGAGAGCTTCAATTTCTATAATCTAATGACTCTATAAAATGTTGAGTTCTGTTTTAATAAAGCTTATTTATACCAAATGAATATGATCAATTGAATCAATTGAATTGTCTTGGTTCAGCTTTTATGACGTATTTGTGTTCTTATTTTTACTAGTCTGGTTCCATACTTATCCACTATTCCATAAACAAATTTTCTATTTTGTCCAAAATCTTCATTTCATATTTTCTCTCTCTCTCATACAATTATGCACTGATTAGCTATATCGTGTTTCACACCCACCCCAAGCAATAGTGAGTAATCTAGCTGATATATATATATATATTAGCGGAGTTACCGAATATTGTCCAGGAGTGGGGAAATAGCATCACATGTAACAGCATAAGTATTAAGAAGCAACTTATATAGGTTCATATATTTTCGAAAGATGGATTCTACCTCTTCTGTTCTCCTTTAAAAATAAAAGATGGTTTATTATATTCTTTTAAGTCTAAATTTGTCTTTGTGGGGTTATCCCACAAATTTAGTAAATTTAGATAATATCCAGCATCACCTTCTTTTCTCTGGGAGGGAGGATTCATTGTCTGTCATCCTAGGCTCCCTCAGTCAAAAGGGGAGTGCTGACGGAACTATACAGGTACTTTTGTTACAATCCAGTGTACCCATCAAACATGGACTTTTTGCAAATAAATATGGAAGAATAATATATATCTCTCTCTCTTCCCTTTTTTTAATTTCACCCTCTCTCTGTCATTAAACTAGAGCATAGAAAGTTCTATAGACAGTGTAACGAACAATGTTTTATATATATTTTTACGGGAGAAAAAAAAATGTACTCATAAAAGTTACTCCTTAATGCTTGCTATATGGTTGCATCAGTCTTACACTGGCTTTGTTGCTGTTGGGCAGAGTTAGGGTTCTGTTCAGTTCTAGAAAGTTCACCTTCCACAGGCTTTACCTGAGAAGGGATTAATTTATTGCTAATCGCCTGAGATTTCCCTACCAGTGAATACTGAAATGGTTCTCCAGTAGTTTAGTAAGCCATAGTATGCTTATCCTAGTGTGCTTGCTTCTCAAAACTATATCTGACCTTGTGTCTAACCTCCTGACAATGAGATAAATAATATGCGATGTTATCTTGACCCTCCCGATTCCGAGCAACACCTAGTAACCCTGATAGTATATTATATAGAGATAGATCCGATTTCTGAAACAAAATATTTATTCCCTTCATAAAAATTAGGCGCAAGGCCAACAAATTTAGGGGGTCACAGATAGTAGGTTGTGTTGGTCTATAATCTATTTTTAAACTAGAAACTTTTGCAATACTTTCTATTTGCTCTGTGGGCTAAACTACCTACCCCCGTTGTTTAATGAATTTAATTAACAAGAAAAATGTGTGTGCATGATGGAGAGTGAGATGACTAAAAGCATCTAAAAAAATAAAAATAAAATGAATCTCTGACGCGCCTAACACGTTCCAGACTGTGTTCCATTGGTGCCACGTTGCATGTCATTGCTTGTTTTACAAGTACTTCAACTTCGGTAACCTTACTGTACTTATACCTCCTTAACATAAATATCCCCGACCACCCAAACAAGCAGCAAAATCCCACGGTTTAACTGTAGAAATACCCAGATGCCAGAAAAATTTCTATTCCAATAGTTCTTTCCTCAAAAATTTTGAAATTTTTCTCTGGCAAATTTGGGCAAACAGATAACACTGTGTATAAATTTAAATGTCATGTGAACAAACATCTCCCTGCATAACTCTCTACTTAGGACTGTACTAATGGGTAGACATTCAAGCAATTAGCAATGGGTAGACATTCAAATTCCCCACTTAAAATGCTTCCTATAAATTTGGCCCCTAATTCACAGTAACTTCTATGCCTTACTTGGGATGAATAAAAATAAAAATATTTATTACTAGCATGGGTGCCCGGCGTTACCTGGGTGTTTGGAGGTGTGTGTTGAGCAAAAAAGAAAAAAAAGTGCTAGTAGGAAGGCAGGTTCAAACCCGTACTGTGAAGGAGGAAAAGAACGAGGGGAAAAAACCTGACGTCTTTGCAGTTACGACCACTGTCCAACCGGAAGTGACGTATGTTTAAATTAAGGCTAGACAATCGAAAAGAGGGGATGACTTTCGAAAATATCGACAAAAAAAGCGACCCTCCCTGTAGAAAAGTGCCCAGTTGAGGGTGAAGAAATTAATGTTTTTAGTCAATTTTTCGGTATCTGTCGTCTGAAGGGTCGAACTTCAAAACGATACTGATCTTGTGAAAAGCCGTCGCCTCTGTCGAAAGTTTTAGGCAGACATGCAAACATACATACATTTTTATATTGGTAGCTCAAATTTTCGACCCAAACCGATTAAAAAGCTTGCACTATCTCTGAATACCCTTGATCTAAAATTTCAAATGTTTAGACCAAAAATTGTCTGAGTAATTTGGTAGAGACTGCAGAGGTCAATTTTTTTTTTAACTTTGACCCCTATTATGACCCCTTAAGATTTATTGATTTGGGCTCAAATCAAGTTATTAAGTTAGATCCATGTCCAAGGAACCTATATCTAAAATTTCAAGTGTTTAGACCCAAAATTGGCGGAGGAGTTTGGTAGAGTTCTCAAAGGTCAAATCGTTGAACTTTGACCCCTTAACAGCCAAATTTCTGGCCGAAAACCGATCACAAAGATTTTCCCAAATCTCAATACTCTGTATATCAAATTTCGAGTCTGTAGACTGAAAATTGACAGTTATTGTGTAGGGAAATGTACACAGACAGACAGACACTTTCACTTTTATAGATATATAGATTATATATACATCATTTTCACAGAATATATAAAATACAGATCACGTGCTATAAAATTAAATTCCATTGAGATCTCATCTGCTTATGTATTTTGAGATAAAAAAAAATACACTTTTTTATGTTCCACTTATGTTTTCAGCTTATTTGTGTCACTTTTAATGACCTTCAAGGTTCACTTGTTGTGTCAATTTTACATGGATAAACTGAATGTATTGTTTCGTTGAAATATACGTGACATTCTTCCATAGGAGATGAACATTTAATAAAGATCGATGTGTATTTATTTGTATATAAATAAATATATATCCATCCCTTCTCACAAAAGTCAGGGAGTAAAAAAAAAAAAAAAAGAAGTTATTTTCTAACCTCTGGACGAAACTATTTTCAGTTGTAAAAAGTAGTGAGAAAGCAAATAGCAAGTCAGACAATAATGCCATACTTACTCTGCCCTTGAAATGAATTCCGAAGAGAAATCCTTCACTCGGTAATAGAAAGTCAACAGTGGGTGTTTTTTTTTTACTTTAGATCATCATTTAACAAAACGGTGTGTTTCTTGGTAACATGTAGAAGTGTGTGAGAAAATCAGCAGCAGCTGTAGGATAGCTGGCTAGCAAAAATATTAGCAGCAAGTGTTAAAGCGCGTATGCAAATTGCCAAGTGTGCATACGCTGATGTCACATGAAGAAGAAGGAAAGAAAGAAAAAGAAAAGACGTTGTCAAGCAGAGGAAGCAAAGTGCGCTCTGGGAAATATGGACATGTGAGGGCAAGAAAGTGTTGGCTAATGCTGGCGACAGGTGGCGGAGACAGAGACTTTTAAAAAGCACATATGCGCGTGAAAAAACTTTTGAAATATAATGAAATACATTGTTTTGAAAGAACCATGAATCAATGCATTTCATTTGTAGTTTTAAAAAAATGCCTAGCCAGATTTTTATTTCTTTCCTTTTGTATTTGTTTGTTCCTTTGCGACGGTACCAGACAGTGTGTGGGTCCAAGAAGTTTGAAATGTAACGCCATGGTTCGTATGTAACAGCCACATTACAATTAGAAATTATAATAATTTACATATGAAAAAATAAATTACTGACATAATTTTTTGATTTTTTATATGAGTACGAACATTGGGGAAGCATCAGTATTTTTTTCATCATTTTTAACAGAAGGTGTACACTTATCTATATTATATTTCTCTTTGTCTGTCCATTCCACTTTTTCTTGGAAATTACTGGATGGATCTGGCTGAAATTTTGTATGAACCTTTGCCACGATAACGTACAGCAAACTATATATTATGGTATCAGTTCAATGCACAGTAAGGGATCAATAGAGATTGGTATTTAATGCAAAAATGAGCCAAAATCTTACCATATTCAACCATCAATTTGGCATAAAGTACACGTTCTAAGTTAATGGCTTATAATTTTTGCCCATATTAACACGTAAAAAGTCTAGTTTCTAATCTAAATGTTCTTAAGCTAGTTTTTACCCATATGTTATATTTTGAATAATTCTGCCCCTTCTCTTCTGATGAGAAGCATTTAGCTTCGAAATGCCATGATCTAAAGAGGTTTTTCTCTTTCATTTTCCTTATTGATCTGATGATATAATAAAGTTATTTTTATTCCTTACCTTTTAAACAATATATATATATAATTCTTTTTAGCATATTTCGTTTAATGTAATAGACAATTTGTTTTTATATTTATATATTTTTATTCTAGTTTTTATATATATTATTTAAATAATGACATTGTGATTATTTCGTTTATATTTTTTATTCATGGATTAAAAAGACATCAAGAAAGATATCATATCACAATGTTTCTTGATGCCAGATCAGACTGTCTGAAGATACTGGCTTCCTATTTAAAATGCGCCAGACATTGATGTTATTGTTCTGTTCTTCCTTTCAAAGTCAAAAACAAAAACAATTTTTCTCTATAAAACAACTAAACCATGAATGAACATTTGAAGATATAAAGAACGTGAAACCTTTTTCCAAAATTACTGGATTCGATATTAAATAACTTGAAAAAAGTTGATATGCTGTAAATCAAAACAACTAAACTAGTCATTCCCATATCCGGTTTAACCTCTCGCCTGCATTAGACGACTTCAAAAAATTGACTTCCAAACTAACCAATAGTCTGATCTTTATTTATAACATTTTCTCTCGAGTTCATTTTTATCATTTCCATGTTTTCCTTATCTTTTCCCGGGTTCGTATTACTGTACACATAGATTCGAAAAAGTTGTCAAAAAACAAATATATAACAAATAAATGTTATCAAAGGCAAGATAAATTACTTTTCTACCAAACTGGATATAATTTTCGTGTTTTTATTCAATTTAACATGTTTATTCAGCTCGAAAAGCATACAGTGTTTACCGATATATTGGAAAGTTCAAAATGGCGGCCGACTCTCTCTTTAACACGGTAAGTTCGGAAAAAGGTGTAATAAATAATAAAATAGATAAAATACTGTTAGAAATTCGCTCAATATATGTTACCGTGACATAACTTGACATATATTCGGTGGTTTTTTAATAGTATTTTGTCTAGTTTATTATTTATAACACCTTTTCCCGAACTTACCGTGTTAAAGAGAGAGTCGGCCGCCATTTTGAATTTTCCAATACATCGGTAAACACTGTATGCTTTTCGAGCTGAATAAACATGTTAAATTGAATAAAAACACGAAAATTATATCCAGTTTGGTAGAAAAGTAATTTATCTTGCCTTTGATAACATTTATTTGTTATATATTTGTTTTTGACAACTTTTTCGAATCTATGTGTACAGTAATACAAACCCCTTTTCCCTGCCAATTTATACCTGCTCCCTTGTCTGTTTTATATCTAATAACCCAAGAATTCTCATCCATTCTTCCAACGTGACCATACCATTAAAGTTTCCTGTTTTGCATTCATTTCTCTATGCTGTCCAGTTTTAATCTTCCTTTGAAACTATTAAAACTAAACCTGTCTTAAAGTCTCCCGTTACACAGCCATCGTGTTATTCAATAAAAACAATTTTAAACAAAATTATTTTTTGTTTGCCGGTTACGTTTAGACAATTATCTTGCACATAACATATATTGTATATGTTAGACTGAGTAGATAGACTGAAAATGTATAGATTGTTCTTGTTTCGTCAGCCATGGCTTTATAGATGTCATAAGTAATATATATTATATTCTTTGTACTATATATAAAACTATATTTGGATGGCGAAGCTATTGAGATTATTGAGAAGTTTTGTTACTTTAGTGATAACATTGGAACACTGGGTGGAGCAGGTGCTAGTTTGATTGCAAGAATTAGACATAGATGGAATAAGTTCAGGAAACTTCTGCCATTACTAACTAGCAGAGCGTTACCACTGTCGCCCAAGGGAAGAATGTATCAAGCATATGTATATATGTATGCTAACAGCATTCATCCTAAGTGGGTTGAATCAGATTCCTCTGAAGGAGGAAGTTTCATGGGAATATCAAGTCCACAAGTGATCCCCAGTCGCATGTAATGTGTATGCAGTGTGTTGTACGAGAATTGAGAAAGTGTTGTCATTGGCCCTAGAACAGTTAGGAAGGATTAGATTTGAGGAGAGTGACATAATTGGACAAGAACTAAGCAATTTCTTTGGATATGAAAAAAAAAAGTCAACCTCCAGTGCCTAGCATTCGGGCTCATTCTAACTTTGCAACTCTGATGGAATTCTGAGCAAAAAAAAAAAAAAAAAAAAAAAAGAAATTGTACCCCCCCCCAAAAAAAAAACTACACTTTTTTTTTTTTTACTCTTATTTTTTTGTAAATCACATAGTTTGTTTAATAGAAAGTTCCCAAGTACAATTCAATAACTTTTTCTTTCCTTTTTTTTTCTATCCGATTTTGCTGGGAGAAGGAAGAGACGCGTGTTTTGATTCCGAGGACAGGATTTAAAGTTTTATCGATTATTCTTTGTTTGGATTGAGTCTGTGATGCAACTTTGGATTTGCCGTCTGTGTAATTAAGACCTTCTTCACTAGACCGTGGGAAAAAGGCAACATTTCACCTCTAACCGCACCTTATACACACATTTTAGCCACGCCCTCTTTTTCTTTGAATCTATTTCACTCTTTATTGATGTGGTTTTTGGGTTGAAGAGATTTGTGGTTTCACAATGTTTGGTTAATTTCCTAGAGTACAAGTGCCTAGTTATGCTGTTCACATCAGGCATTCCTGTACTGGAGTGACACGCTTGGGTGGTTTGAACCGACTTCCTTCCAGTGGAGGAAGTTTCTAGGAAATATTAAATTTACAAGTGCTACGCAGTTGCATGTGTAGTTCAAGCAAGATGATTTTAATAACATTAGTTTTTTTTTTGGGGGGGGGAGGGGTTCAGAGAGGTGTTATCATCCTCCCACATACAACACCTTGTATTCTCAAATAGTCACCTATCTGGAATTAACTAGGCTCAATTTGACTTAATTTTGATGATTTAATTGAGAATTGGTGTGTAAGCATGAGTAACATTGAACGTTAATCAAAAAAATATATTTTTAAAAATAAGATCATTTTATTTATTTATTTGTTCAAATTATGTTTCTGAATTTTTTAGATGAGGATTAATAATTCGTATTATTTGAATTATTCAGACTACTGTTCTCATCTTGAGTGTTATTTTTTGGCTGATGTAACCTCCAAACTTCTTCAGATGTATCTTGTCGAACTTAAGAATCTTTTTGTTGAACTTGGAAATCTATATGGAATTTCATGGCGGTAGGATGCTGGTATTCAGTCAGCCATGAAGGTAGAAATTTAAAGTAATTCACAATTGTATTCTTGATATCACCCGCACTGAGGATTGAACCTTCAACCTCCAGAAAAGTCACTTAGAACAAAATTTTTCTTAGTACTTTATCTGTCATGCCATGGGTCCTAAATTGTGAGGAAAAAAATCACCAAAACCAAAACAATTTTTCATGTTTACCTGTGATTACCTTTCTTTCCTTGACCCGCTCCCCCCACCACCGTCTATTATGTGATGGAAATAAATTATTTGGAATTTTACTATTCAGAGTTTTGGTTCTTTTTAAATATTGTATTCCAGGGAAATAATTTCTTTACAAATTTTGTTATCAAGATATATCATCAAATCTCGGCTTAAACTATAGTTCTGGTGCTGCCAGATTAGGCTGTCTGAAGATATCAACTTCATGACCTAAAATGCATCAAACATTGATGTTATTGTTTTTTCCTTTCCCTTTTACAAAACTTAATGTTCTGCAAAATAAAACATAAAAACAATAATTTTCCTTTACAAAACAACCAAACTAAACACCATGAATAAATATTTGAAGATATAAAGAACTTGAAGCATAAAAACGTTTCCCAAAATGACTGGATTTAACATTAAATAACACAAAAAGGGTTGATATGCCGTAAAACAACCAAACCAAACATCACAAATAAAAATATTTGAACAATAAAAAATAGTTGTTGGTCCCCCAACAAAGGAGGCATTGGACCTAGTATTTCACTCCCGTTCGTTCGTTTGTTCGCACTTTTCTCAATAACCACACCTTGGATTTTTTTTAAATTTTGCAAAAACATTAGTCATAGTAAAAGTAAATTTTTTACTTGTCGAGGGAACCCCTACATGCTCGGCTTGTTTCATCTTAGGGCATAAAATCTTTTTTCAAAATTACTGGATTTTGTGTTAAATTACCCGAAAAGTGTTGATACGCCAGAAAACAAAACAACCAAACCAAAAACCAGGAATAAATATTTTAAGATATAAACAACAGGAAGCATAAATTTTTCCCCCAAAATAACTGGATTTTGCTTTAATAACCTGAAAAGGGTTGATTTGCCATAAAACACATAAAAAGCAAATCAAACAAAACTACAGTTAAATGGTGTAACAAAAACAGTAGCCGATAAGGTCAGCGATTAAAACGAATGCTTATAAATGTACTACATGATTACGTCACCGCCATCAATTGCATCAGTGCATATAAGCCTCGCCCAAAAATATGACCGTTTATTCTTCACTCTATAATAAAGAACAATGTGTATTTATTTGTGTGTGCATGTCGGGACAAGTAAAAAGCAGGAAGTAACGTGATACATGGACCCATGGTGCAACGGATAAAGGTATTGAGTCTTCTGGAAGATTCAATTCTCACTATAAGCAATTCTAAGAATAAAATAAAAATTACTTTACACTTTTGTTCAGTCATGGTTGATAGAATGAGAATAATCTACCGCTATGTATTTGAAATTCTGTATAGATTCCAGAGTTTGGCAAGATATATTTAAAGAAGGTTGGAGGTTACATCAGCTGAAATGATTAAAAGTCTGATACTAAGTAAGATAGACTTGCATGAAATTTGATAATATAAAGTTTGTGACAGCAATCTGGTTATGTGAAAAAAATATTTTCTTGAGCTCACTGGGGGACTAAACTAATGCATCAAAGACCAGGAAAAAATCCTTTTTCATTCTTATTGGTAATTGTTTCTAAAACAACTCTGAAACTAGATCAAACAGTCGGTCAACATTTTTCTTTCACTTTTTTCTTTTCTTTTTACTTTTTCTACCGTTTCTATTTTTTTACCGGTTCTATTTTTTTACCGCTTCTATTTTTTTTTTTTTTACCGTTTCTTGTCTTACCTTTTCTTACCTTTTTCCGTTTCTTTTTTTACCTTTTTCCTTTTCTTTTCTCCCTTCTCTTTTTCGTTTTTTCTTTCTATTTTACTTTGTTTTCCATTTTTGCTTTCTATTTTGCCTACCTTTCTATTTTTTACTTTTTTTTTATATACTGAATCAGTTAATAGGTAAAAGGATGAGAGTAAAAATATGTTTCAAACATTAAAACAAAAATTCCCATTTTCTTATCCATGTTTTCGTAGAATGTCTGAATAGACTTGCTCGTCTTAAATATAAACAAACTAATTGATTGTTTTCACTAAAACTTGAAACACTACTTGTCTACACAATAAAAAAAAAAGTCTACATAACATACAATTAGAATCGTATTTACTGCAGTTAGCAAGAATCGTTATCTCAAGAAACACCAAACGTTTTTCTCATTGTCAAGAATTTTCTTTTTTACTTTATTGGTTCAGTTGTAGCATAGGGGCTGTTAGACTATCTCACTGATTTCATTTGGGTTTTCAACTAAAACAAGATACATACATGCACACATACATGCAAAAGCTTATAATTCTCCACTCTATAATAAAGATCAATGTTTATTTGTATGTATATAAGTGTGGCCAAGAAGTTACTGAGGGATTACCGAGTGATTTTTATTTTGAATAGATTTTTTATTTTTTACTAGTCCGGATGTCTGGCGTTGCCCGAGTGTTTGGAGGTGTGTGTTGAGTGCAAAAAAAAAAAAAAAAACGTGGTAGTAGGCAGGCAGGCAGGCTCAAACCCAAACAGCAAAGGAGGAAAAGAACGTGAAAAAAATTATAAAAAGAAGGAAAAAGATAGAGAGGTGGGATCAAACTCGAAAACGTAGGGTAATTAGTCTTCCTCGCTAACCATTAGGCCAAAGAGGATTGTGAATTCAATGAGTTGGTAATTAACTTAAGAATCAAAGGAGTCACCACACATGTGCAGAAATGAACGTTGCTTTAAAACCTGGCCTGAGGCCAGTTAAGTTTCCAGCTTTCTACCGTTTTATTTGTTTCCCCACGAAAGCAAATTAGACACAAGGTCATTTTTAATGTTGGGGAAAAGCAGCTCCCCTCAAGAAGGGGGGCACTCTAGCAGTATCCAAATAAATAATAATTGTCTCACTATGAAGGGTTTCTCCTACATTGACCAAGGATCAATTACAGAACAGATACTACCCAGCCAGAAGGCCGGGAGTTAGCGTTTGTTCAATTAGTTTCGCTTTATTTATACAAAAAAGACAAACAAGCACTCGAGACAAGTAATTTTTTAAAACTCAATCAAAAAAAAAAAAAAAAAAGATAGAGACGATGTCCATTTGTGAATCTGAGATATTACGATCTAGGTAGTATAAGAAAACTTCTCCCAAAATCTAACAGATGCAAGAACTCCCAGCCAAAAAGCCTTTTGTGGATATACACAAACGCTCGTGCCCATTTTGCCTTTTATATATTAGCTGGTACCTTAATGGAATTTTAGCATAATATGACGAAGACAATGGAGGTTTGTTTGCAAAAAAAAAAAAAAAAGGGGGGATAAAAGAAATGCAAAATAATTTATTTATAAAAAATAACATCTTTTAAATGGTTTCCATTTTCAGCTTCTCAAATTCCTGCTTTTTCACTAAACATTATCCATGATGGATTGCAGGATCACTCGATTATGATTTAATTTCATGACTGCATTCATGATTTGCATTATTTGGTCTATTCAGATTAATCTTCTCATTGTAAGTATTATTTTCATGACATTTCAACTGATGTGACCTTAAACCTTTTTTTTTTCAGGTACATCTTGTCAAACTCTGCAATCTGCACAGAATTTCGACCGGAACTGTTTATTTAATCCATGGGGGTAGAATGTTTTCATTCCATCAGCCATGATCAGGTTGAAGTCCTAAATAATTTGCAGTTGATTTTACTGATGATGGAACCATTAACGTCCAGAAGAATATTTTATTTAAGTACCTTATTCATTACGCCACGATCTATAATTTATTGTCAATGTTCTCTTTTAATTCTTGTAGAGTTTCAGGTTTGTTGATGTAAACTATATTTCTTTGAGAGATCCCCACCAGAAAAAGTTGCTAACACTGAAAATGAGTAAATTGATTTTTTCTTCTGTCAGCCATGACTATAAATTTGTAAGTAATTTATATTATGTTCTTTGTACTGCTTATACTGAGGATTGAACCTTCAGCTTCTAAAAGGCTTAGAACTGATTATTACTTGGCACTTTTATATGTAAGCATGATGCAATGAATAATCCAAATAAAGCAACAATTTCAAATACAAATGAAAGTCAAATTTGGGCAAAATATTTCACATTTTTATTCTTTTTGATGAAATCTCAATTCCTTGTCAGATTTTCGAATAGAAAGATTAAGAAATTTGGGTTAATCTTAATCCTTATTTAACCCTTTTCACATCTTGGAAGATCATCTCTAGATGAAGTAAATAGTTGTATTGCTTAATCCTTTCTGTTCATATTTAACTCCCTAATTACTTGCCTCCCCACGAGGGCTGAGTTAGACACAAGGTAGGTTTTTCATGTGAAGACAATTTTGCTCCCCTAAAAACGACCACTCTAGATTGGGACAAAAAATATTCTTCCTCAGCCTAGGATTTCTCCTTCACTAACAGGAGAACAGATACTACATTTTGATCTTGGCCCGAAGAACAAGGATTTTGGTATTTATCTCCTTCTTACTGCGAGAAGATGTAACCCAAAATCGGAAGGTGGTGATTGAAAAGCCAGCACAACTGAGGCTTGCACACAAAAAATGGCTGAGCAGCCCTATTACTATTCCCTGATAAAGGTGCCACAAGCATGCAAGAAGGTAAAACATGGGATGCTGGAACTCCTAGAATCATTAAGAACCGTATCTTGGCTCTACAAAGCAAGCCCACTAACTAACAAATGACCTGGACTCTATTGAACTGATTTTCGGGGATGTATCCTCTGCTGCAAGCTTTATAAGTTCAATCAATATCAATAAGGGTTTTATCACTCAATGAGGAGCCCCTCCCTGGACTCTAGTCATCTATCTCTGTCCCGAGCTATCCACTGCTATGTGGGACCCATGTGTTGTATCAGGTCATCCCTCCACCTCGTTCTTGGACTTCCCTTTGGCCTCTTATGTTCATAAGGTGTCCATTCCCTTGTCCTGTTGAACCATCTGTTGTCATGTTGCCTGGCTACGTGCCCTGCCCATCTGTGTTTGGATGTTTTGATGGTAGTATTGATGTCAATAACTCTGGTTTGTTAGTGGATCCAGATATTTGTCTTTCTGTCTTGTAGAGTGATGCCTAATATTATCTTCTCCATCTTCCTTTGTGCCACTGCCAAGATTTCACTTTGGCGAGTTGTCAGTTAAGGGGGCACAAATTTGTTGTCTACAATCTTATGCAGAGGTAAAAAAAAAAAAAAAAAAAAAAAAAAAAAATAATCGAAAATTCAATACCTTTTTTTTTTTTTCCAATTATTTTTAATTACAAGAACTCAAATTTGCCCAGCTGGGCAAACTTGAGTCCTTATACTGGAAAAATATCCAGTAAATAAAACATTGTTTAGTAAATCGTTATTTTTTTTTTTTTGCATTTCCATACACCAAACAGTGATATAAATATCACTAAAACATCTGCTAGGTCATAAGCTTCATTTCAGTACCTTACTTGCCTGGGTGGGTTGCCTGTAGGCTGAGATAAACCGCATCTATCTCTCTCTCTCTTTCTCTCTCTCTCTCTCTCTCTCTCTCTCTCTCTCTCTCTCTCTCTCTCTCTCTCTCTCTCTCTCTCTCTCTCTCTCTCTCTCTCTCTCTCTCTCTCTCTCTCTCTCTCTCTCTCTCTCTCTCTCTCTCTCTCTCTCTCTCTCTCTCTCTCTCTCTCTCTCTCTCTCTCTCTCTCTCTCTCTCACACACACACACACACACACACACACACACACACCCCCAGGAAAATTTATAATAAAATTAATTTGGCCTGAAAATGAAATCTTTTGCAATTTAGATAACTCTTTACATGACAAGATGAATTTACGTACTAGGTTATATATTTCCTTCTTATAAAAACAATTAAAAAATATATTGTAATCTGTAATAATAAATAGTAATATATAGTGATGTAGAATTGTCTGCAATTGTCTGTGGATAAAGTACTTAGTAAAATTCAGTTGTAAGTTACACTGTTCTTTAGGTTGAAGGTTCAATCCTCAGTGTAGGCAACATTCAAAATACAATTGCGAATTACTTAGGACTTCTATCCAGTCATGGGTGATGGAACGAGAACATCCTACCCTCGTGGATTAAATAATGGGTTCCGTTCAAAATTCCATTTAGTTCAGAAAGATACACCTGAAGAAGGTCAGAGGTTACATCGTCCGAAATGTTGTGAAAATAACACCCAAGATGAAAACAGTAGATCGAATAATCGAAATAATACAAATGATCAAGCCTCGTCTAAAAAATTCAGAAGTATGAAAAATTACTTTTTGTGTTTTTGCGTTTCCACTCCATATTATCTTATGAAATAAAAAAAAAAATTATTTTCAAATATGAACTTGGTCGAAGAATTTTTTTTTTTTTAATTAATTGTTTTCAGTTATTAATTTGTAAATGAAATGATCCTACTTATAGAATTCTATTTGTTGACTTTATTTAGCATTAAATATCCATACATGGTTGATATGCTGTAAAACAGACCAAACAATGTATTCTGCTTGTAAGTATATAGGTTGGAAGTTACATTGGCCAAACCGTTGTGAGAATAATATCCAAGATGAGAAAAGTAGCCTAAATAATACAAATAAATTTTATTTATTTAGAAAACATATATCTACAAAAGAAAATTAAAAAAAAAAAGTAAATTTGAATGAATTGGGAATCAGGAGTTTGTAAAATTATAGAATCAGCTATAAGAGGGACACATGAAGGTTGCTAACATCCATAAATGAAAGTGGTTCTATGGAACTGATTTGATTCGAACTTGGTACACTTATTTCGTCAGTCTGTGTCCTTATTTACTTCATCACAGCCACGTCCATACAAAACAAAAAAGCGACCGTAATAGAGGTCTGTGTACCCAATGATACAGAGCTTAACAGAGTTGAGAGGGAAAAGATAACAAAGTATCAAGGACTTATGTATGATATGAAACGAAATTGGAAATTAAAAGACGTTTCAATTATACCAGTCATCATAGGAGCAACTGGGCTTATGAAAAAGAACTTTAAAAAGTACATAGCAAGCATACCCAGTGAACCAAGTGCAAGTGAAATACAAACGATTGCACTGAAAGGGACGGCTAGAATCCTGAAAAGATCTCTTGGTTGGATTCACTAAAATAGGGGTAAATGTCAGACATCTGGTTGGATGTCCCATCCCCTAGAAGAAAAAGTTTAAGAAAAATGAAAAAAAAAACAAAAAAACAAATTTAATGTATAAATATTCAAAGAATTTGAAACATTAAAAGAAAGTTTTACCAAGATGACAAAACTCTGTGTTAAATGACCCAAAAGGTGTTGATATATATACTGTAAAGCAAAATATGTAAACCAAACTCAATCGCAGGATGTTGGTGGTACAGATGGGGAGGGACAAGGGTGGAATTAGCCTTTTAAAGAAGATAATCTATCAGAGAAGATAATCTCTCTTAAGTAGTGAAAATCTTACATCAGCTATTTCAGATTTTTTTTTGTTTGTTTGTTGTACTCAGTTTTTTTTTTTTTTTTCGACACTGGTTTATGTTGGACACTACAATGTGACTTCATCATTATCATGGCTTATGCGTTGTCCTTTAAGGTATTTTGGCAGATCTGCTCCCCCATCATTGACTGACAGTTATTTCTGCCCCTCTCACAGTGTAAGTACAGCTTTACCATACTGGACTCAAACACTTGAGTTTGGTATGGATTATAATATTTATCCTATTATATATCACAACATAATAACTTTCTTGTATAAAATAGGAATTCTTTGAAGTTGTACCTAGTGACTTTGATAAAACTGGACAGAGTACGTTGTATGCTACTCTTGAACTACATCCTGACCATTGTTGGTACATATTAATACATTCATTGAGATATGTTAGGGACAACCATTATAATCTATTGTAATATATATGTATGTATTAATGAATAAGTAATATGTGCCCCATTCGTATGTTTTTTGTTTTTTTAGGAAGCTGGATTCCATCATCTTCAGAGATGATGAATAAGCATCGCATTTATTAAAGAATAAAAATTAGTCTCTTTACGAAAAACGGTACAGCAGTTGACAATTAAGTGTACCTTTTTTGTGGAACCCACCTAGCTGATGAAGAATTCACAAATTGGGAGATTTAAAGCCAGAAAAAAAAAATTTCTTTCTTATATAGCAATGTATGATAGCATTCTGAAATGAGAACATAAGGCAACTATAGTTTCTGCATATTTTATCCATCATCCCTAAAAATAATAAAAACAGGCTTCATAAAGGAACTAATACGAGTAGGACATGTATTACTCATTCATACAGATGTGGATATATTCATTTATAGATAAAAAATAAATCATGATTAAGTTCTTTGAATATCTTATTTACTCATTCATCTTTGTCATCTTTATTACTAATCAGAATATGATATCTTCCTGAACATGATGCTATACTATTATATATTGGGAGGCGAGTGCAGCCTATCGCTTACGTGTCTGGAGGCGAGGGCATCCTATCGCTTACGTGTCTGGAGGCGAGGGCATCCTATCGCTTACGTGTCTGGAGGCGAGGGCATCCTATCGCTTACGTGTCTGGAGGCGGCGAGGGCATCCTATCGCTTACGTGTCTGGAGGCGGCGAGGGCATCCTATCGCTTACATGTCTGGAGGCGAGAATATACTATTTCATCGGAATATACACAGGGCTACCATTTTGTGCATTGTTAACTCGGGTAAAACAAATACATCAAAATAACTAGTAATCAGGAAAACCGTGAAGAAACAATTGGATTTCCAAAACAGAAACAAAATTCCAAAGAAATACGTTACATGTAAGATGATATTCACATGATACATGATGAGGTGAAAAAATTAAACATAATTACTAAATAAAAAAAAGAATGCATTATGTCCTATAACAATATGAAAAACCTGTTTCTGGGGCCGAGATAGAAAAGATATGTGAATACTGTATAAATAAGTATAACTTTGATTTTTTTTTTTTATTGTGTGTTCTGGCAGTCTAGGTAACTGCCACCAGAGGAAACGCCTACTAAGGCTTGGGAATACATGTTGGTAGGAGTAGCTAGACAAAATGTCTATATGCCTTGAAAGACCACTCAGGAAAGAGCCTATATTTATTCTAAATTCCTCACATGGGTGGAATGAGATGTTTTGCTTAAATGCAGAAGGGCACATTTTCTCTAACGTTGGAAAGAATAATTCAAGGTAAATGACATAACCCAAGCATAAACATGTGGATAATTTTGCCATTAGAATCAACGATTTAAATTTAAATGGAATCAATCATTAAGATTGCTAAGCTTGGATACTTAGAGTGGATGCTATCAGAAAATGTCAGACCCTTAACCTAGGGAAGTTGTTTAGTTCTCTTCTTAAAACTTAGACACCAGAATTGGAAAGTGGGATTGAGAAGTCAGCACCCCCAAGGAACGAGTGCCTGAGCAGCCCCATCGGTATTCCCCAGTAAGGGCATCTCAGGCGATTAGCAATGAACTAACGCTTTCTCAAAGAGAGAAGGTAAAGCCTGGGAGGGTGAACCTCCTAGAATTGCACAGAACTAAACTATCATCAATGGACCTGAGGTAATCTTGTCAGCATCAGACAAAGCCAAAATCTCATCAGTACGCTCTGTATATAAGAATTCAGGTGATCGCTCATCCCCCCTCTCAGTACAGGCCAATAAGTCTCCCGTGCGTCATGAGTAAGTTGCTGGAATCTGTATTAAATAGAGAAGTAATCAACCATCTAAACAAAAATAACCTTCTTAGTGACACTTGATATGGTTTCCGTTCTGCTAGTTCTACAGCAGATGTGCTTACAGTTATATCGCATAGGATTAGCAAATCTCTCGATGGAGGCAACCTTTCTAGGGCAATTGTTCTTGACATATCTAAGGCCTTTGATAGAGTATGTCATAAAGGTTTACTTCACAAGATCTCTAGCTATGATATAGCTGGAAATGTCTTCTCAATTATTAAATCATTTCTTTCTGATAGGTTCATAAGAGTAGTAGTTGAGGGGCAAAAATCAGAAGCTCATAGTATTAATGCTGGAGTACCTCAGGGGTCCATCCTGGACCAAACTCTATTCCTGATCTACATTAATGATCTTCCAAATGACATCCTTACATCATTTGTAGACATTTATGCTGATGACACTACCATTTATGATAGCACATCTACGATAGTAAACGAACAAGTTCTCTCCGATTCTCTCTCCTCTAATCTTGAGCACATGGTACAATGGGGAAAGGAGTGGTTGGTTACTTTTAATGCATCTAAAACCAAGCTTCTCTCTTTACATCATCAACACTCTGATCCACATCTGGCATCAATTGAAATGAATGGCTCTCATCTTCAGGAGGCCTCAAGTTTTGACAAGCTTCTTGGCTTGACCATTACTCCTGATCTTAAATGGAACACGTACATCAAATCTGTTGCCAAGGCCACGAGGAAAATGGTGGGATCTTTCTATCGATCCAGTAGATATCTCATTGCTGATACAATTCTCTATCTATATAAGAGCCAGGTACGTCCAAGGATGGAATACTATTGCCACATCTGGGCAGGAACTGCTAGAAAGGACTTGTCCTGCCTTGATAGAGTCCAAAATAGCCTTCTTAGCCTTGTAGGAAATGTCCTTTTCTCTTCGCTGCAACCTCTATCTCACAGAAGAGATGTTGCGAGTTTGTCTCTGCTGTATCGTTATTTTCGTGGCAAGTGTTTGACTGAACTTCAGTCCATGGCCCTCCTCACCAAACTTTCACAAGAAACACTCGTCTAGTTGAAAACACTGTCAATAATTCCCCCCCACTCTTTATCTGTGCCTAAACCTAAACGTAGATTCCATGAACAAAGCTTCTTTGTTAGAACTGCACGCCTGTGGAATTGTATTCCGTTTTCCTGCTTTCCGGCTGACTACAATATGGTTGTGTTCAAGTCTAATGTTCTTGATGAACCGTTCCATATAAGTTAACAAATTTACCGAATTGGTTACTATATTGTCCAATTTCTACTATACACTCTTTAACCCTTATCCTCGAGTGACCTCTTGGCCTTGATAATGTGGTGATGCCTGTGTAAAAAAAAAAAAAAAAACTCTCACTGCAAAATCAACAGGGACTGGATCATTACAGGAATGGTCTAATCTCTGTTGGTTTTAGGGGCCCAGGATAAAAATTTCAGTCCGAAAACAATGAAATTGATCATTATCATAATAAGATCGTTTACTTTTCAGAAGTCGGTTATCGTTTCCACCACAAACATATCTTGTGCTGATTACAAAGATGAGTATGAAGTTGATTCTTTCAGTGGTGGAACCTAGACGAATACAAAATGGACAACTTTCTTATATAAAATTTGAATTCTTTGGAGCTGTAGCTAGTAACTCTGACAAAGTATACTGCATGCTCTTCTTGAACTACATCCTAATCATTGTTGGCACATATTAATACATCCATTGATATATGTTAGGGACAACCGTTTTAATCTGTTTGAATATATCATATATGTGCATGTATTAATGAATGAGTAATATACATCCCATTTGTATTGTTTCCTTAGGAAGCCTTCCTCCATCATCTTTAGGGATGATTACTGTGGCTTTTAATGGAGAATAAAAATCAAGAAATTCTACTTACTAAAAACGTTACAGCAGTTGGCAATTCAGTTGTTAACTAGTAGACAACGAGGTGCTTTTTTAGTGTAGAATCCACCTGGCTGATAAGGAACCTCAAAATAAGGGGATTTGAAGCTGTAAAAAAAAAGTAAACCTGCATCCATCATTGCTATGTATGATGACATCTTCAAAATAAGTATATAAAACAAGGATAGTTTCTGCATCTTTTTATTCATCTCTAAAGATGATGAAAGCAGGCTTCATTAGAAGACAGTACACATAGGACATATTAGTCACTCATACACATGAAGAAATTACAACAGATTACAATGGTTTCCCATTACATACATGGGCATATTGATATCTATCTAGTCACTGTCTGCATATCTTTGCAGAGTGGATCTAGAAACTAAATCTATATTTTATTACTTTTTGTCTATCCCATCTTTTTCTTGAAAACCACTTAGCTGAGCTGCTTAAAATTTTGTATGATATGGTGCAGTGAACTACGTATTATGGTACCTTTTCGATGCGCAGTTAAGGATTAATAGTGATTAGTCACTACAATACCACATTTATTTTAGAAGTTTTCTCAGAAACTACTGAGCTGATGTAGCTGAAATATTGTATGGACGTTTATAAGGTGCAGTGAACTATTGGCATCTGTTCGATACACAGTTAAGGATTAATAGTGGTTAATGTAAAAATGAGGACACATTTAATGATACTCAACTTTCAATTTGACTTAAAACAGTCGTTCTAAGTTGATGGGCTGTAACTTTTGCACGTTTTAATGGGTTAAAATGTCTAGTTTCAACTATGTAGCTGCTCAACTAAGAAAGTTACAGATGAACATACAAACACAGAAATGTTATTTTTGCTTCCAACAAGTAGGCTATGTTTTAGGTAGTTTTTTAGTTTGTTGCTATGTTTGTTTATATACAGCTTACCATCTACATCACTTGACCAATCATCACCAAACTTGGGCAAAATATTGGTCATGGTCGAACTTAAATATCTCCAAATTAAATCTGTTCTAAGTCAATAGTCATGGTCACAGAAAAGTCACGGGTTTGGCAATTCAATTACTTTAGTTCTATCAGTGTAGAAACTTATTACTTGGCCCATATTGTAACCAATGAAGTTTTACATCTAGTATAACTTTGAACTTGAAGACCGGTCAAGATTGAAATTTTAACAAAATTCCACTTCCGATTTTTCTAAATTTGATGTGTGAATCTGATGCTTTTTGGAAACAGTAAACACCTGGCAAAATTTTAGCTAATTAAATATGTAGGTTTTGACTTATCTATGTTTCCATGACATAACTTCAGAAGTACTTCATACAATATGAAGACTTTGAGCCATCTTTACATTCTCGGGCTGAGGTAACACTATCGCAACTGATTATGTTCTTAGTATATATATATATATATATATATATATATATATATATATATATATATATATTGGTTGCTGCTTCTTCTCCTTCCTTGGTCTGATGAGGTGTCTCTTTGAATTGAAATTTCACTGAAATCAGGGAGACCTGACGTTGTCCAGGATTGAATGAGGATCAACAAATGTTCCACCCTTCCTATACTTTTATTGGCATCGAAGTCAGTGAAATCACCCATTTTTCAATCAAATCGATTGATTGCTTGCTTTAGTCAGGAACCCACCATGGTGCACCAGGAAGAAGCTTCATATGCTTCTCTGCAATGACGACACATTGTAGTCTGCATTGCACCATAGAGAAACTACTGTTGATTTTATAAAATTATTTTTATATAATGACTTGAATTAAAGTTTAAAATGCAAAAGTCAAGTATCATGCTTCAATTGTGCTCTAAATAAAAACATTTTGAATATACCCGTCTTATTCTATGCATATACACCAGACCTTTCTGCTTGTGTAATGATAAAACTTCTAAAATGCACTTGTGATGTTGGGCTGTATAAGAGTGTTAACTTTGATCAAAATCGAACTGTTCCTTCTTTAATAGGATTCTTTTGATTATCAATTTTCAGTACCTAGCAGAGGCACTCCGGTACCCAAAACCTATTTAAGAACACTTTCAGGAACATAAAGTACATTTGTGAGATTTCAAAAAAATAGTTTCAAAGTCCATAAGGAACAAACTCTCTCTTTTTCTCACACACACACACACACACATACAGTGCTTTTTATATATAAGTAGAGATATTATATTTATCAATTAGACTCATCAATTTTCTAAGTTTGTATTTATATAAAAACTCTGCAATGTTTTTTTTAATTGCTTTATGCAAATAACATAAAGATAAAATGAAAAAACAAAATTAATCGCACAAAACTTGACACTTTACATTACTGGAAAAACAACTGAAAGTGTATTTGCAATCCAGAAGTGGGAGCTTATTTGAAAGGCAACTTTTACATCGATGGAATTTGGATTATCTTGAAGACTCTTGAGGATGTTGTCATGAGAATTACATTTGTGGTTTATTCGACAATCGCTTCCCAAACGCTTCATATCTTAACAATTTCTTTTGCAACCTTTTTTTTTTTTTTAATCCAAACAAGCTAAACTTTCTGAAAGGATTGTTGAGCCAGGAGTTGTAGGTTTTCATCGAGTGAGACTTGTAAGAATGCTGGAGGTTACTCGGATGTTTTACTCTCTGATGAATCAATCAATAAAGAGTTTGAATATTGGAAGATTTTCAAATAAAGAGTCTGCACCAGATATTTTAAAAATTGTTGGGGTTTTAGTTGAACATTATGCCTTCCTACTTCATCACCTTGCTTGCTAACAGGACGGTCATGAGTTTACTTGCGTCAAACGTAATGAATGACCTAGGTTATAGTCTGTTGTTGATGTTGATTATACTTGCAGCAAGACTGGTACCTATTAAAATGTCTGATTGGAATGTTTGTTTATATGGTATTGCCAAATGTAACCACCTGCTTTCCTCGGGTGCATCTTATCAGATTGGAATATTGATTTTGAACGCTGGGAATCTATATGTGTTTTTAACTGAACCAATTATTTAATTCACAGGAGTAGATAGTTCTTGGTCGGTCACTTATTACTAGTTAGAAATCTGAATCAGTTTTTATTTTAGTTTAATCTCTCTTACACTCTATGTGTGTCAGTCTTTAACACATACATTCTATACCTCTCTCCTTCGCACACTCTACCTCTCACTCTCTCTCCTTCGCACACTCTACCTCTCGCTCTCTCTCCTTCGCACACTCTACCTCTCGCTCTCTCTCCTTCGCACACTCTACCTCTCGCTCTCTCTCCTTCGCACACTCTACCTCTCGCTCTCTCTCCTTCGCACACTCTGCCTCTCGCTCTCTCTCCTTCGCACACTCTGCCTCTCGCTCTCTCTCCTTCGCACACTCTGCCTCTCGCTCTCTCTCCTTCGCACACTCTGCCTCTCGCTCTCTCTCCTTCGCACACTCTGCCTCTCGCTCTCTCTCCTTCGCACACTCTGCCTCTCGCTCTCTCTCCTTCGCACACTCTGCCTCTCGCTCTCTCTCCTTCGCACACTCTGCCTCTCGCTCTCTCTCCTTCGCACACTCTGCCTCTCGCTCTCTCTCCTTCGCACACTCTGCCTCTCGCTCTCTCTCCTTCGCACACTCTGCCTCTCGCTCTCTCTCCTTCGCACACTCTGCCTCTCGCTCTCTCTCCTTCGCACACTCTGCCTCTCGCTCTCTCTCCTTCGCACACTCTGCCTCTCGCTCTCTCTCCTTCGCACACTCTGCCTCTCGCTCTCTCTCCTTCGCACACTCTGCCTCTCGCTCTCTCTCCTTCGCACACTCTGCCTCTCGCTCTCTCTCCTTCGCACACTCTGCCTCTCGCTCTCTCTCCTTCGCACACTCTGCCTCTCGCTCTCTCTCCTTCGCACACTCTGCCTCTCGCTCTCTCTCCTTCGCACACTCTGCCTCTCGCTCTCTCTCCTTCGCACACTCTGCCTCTCGCTCTCTCTCCCTCGCACACTATGCCTCTCGCTCTCTCTCCCTCGCACACTATGCCTCTCGCTCTCTGTCTCTCCCTCGCACACTATGCCTCTCGCTCTCTGTCTCTCCCTCGCACACTATGCCTCTCGCTCTCTGTCTCTCCCTCGCACACTATGCCTCTCGCTCTCTGTCTCTCCCTCGCACACTATGCCTCTCGCTCTCTGTCTCTCCCTCGCACACTATGCCTCTCGCTCTCTGTCTCTCCCTCGCACACTATGCCTCTCGCTCTCTGTCTCTCCCTCGCACACTATGCCTCTCGCTCTCTGTCTCTCCCTCGCACACTATGCCTCTCGCTCTCTGTCTCTCCCTCGCACACTATGCCTCTCGCTCTCTGTCTCTCCCTCGCACACTATGCCTCTCGCTCTCTGTCTCTCCCTCGCACACTATGCCTCTCGCTCTCTGTCTCTCCCTCGCACACTATGCCTCTCGCTCTCTGTCTCTCCCTCGCACACTATGCCTCTCGCTCTCTGTCTCTCCCTCGCACACTATGCCTCTCGCTCTCTGTCTCTCCCTCGCACACTATGCCTCTCGCTCTCTGTCTCTCCCTCGCACACTATGCCTCTCGCTCTCTGTCTCTCCCTCGCACACTATGCCTCTCGCTCTCTGTCTCTCCCTCGCACACTATGCCTCTCGCTCTCTGTCTCTCCCTCGCACACTATGCCTCTCGCTCTCTGTCTCTCCCTCGCACACTATGCCTCTCGCTCTCTGTCTCTCCCTCGCACACTATGCCTCTCGCTCTCTGTCTCTCCCTCGCACACTATGCCTCTCGCTCTCTGTCTCTCCCTCGCACACTATGCCTCTCGCTCTCTGTCTCTCCCTCGCACACTATGCCTCTCGCTCTCTGTCTCTCCCTCGCACACTATGCCTCTCGCTCTCTGTCTCTCCCTCGCACACTATGCCTCTCGCTCTCTGTCTCTCCCTCGCACACTATGCCTCTCGCTCTCTGTCTCTCCCTCACACTATCTCTCTCCGTCTGTCTTACTCACACTATCTCTCTCCGTCTGTCTTACTCACACTCTATCTCTCCGTCTGTCTTACTCACACTCTATCTCTCCGTCTGTCTTACTCACACTCTATCTCTCCGTCTGTCTTACTCACACTCTATCTCTCCGTCTGTCTTACTCACACTCTATCTCTCCGTCTGTCTTACTCACACTCTATCTCTCCGTCTGTCTTACTCACACTCTATCTCTCCGTCTGTCTTACTCACACTCTATCTCTCCGTCTGTCTTACTCACACTCTATCTCTCTGTCTGTCTTACTCACACTCTATCTCTCTGTCTGTCTTACTCACACTCTATCTCTCTGTCTGTCTTACTCACACTCTCTCTCTCTCTCACACACTCTATCTCTCTCTCTCTCTCTCTTTCTCACACTCTATCTTTCTTTCTGTCTCTCCCTCACACTCTATCTCTCTCTCTCTCTCTTCTTCACACTCTATCTTCATGCCATCAAAAATTGCCTTTTACTCGGCTTATTTATAGAAGACCATTGTGCTAAGGAACATGGGAACCTCATTATTTTGTTTCTTGCTGATGTGAAAATCAACCCCTGCTTGGATATATTATCAGGAAATTTACAAATAAAACAACATTCACCTTTTTCACACCCAAGTTAAAAATGAAATCCAATATTTCAACAGAAATATAAGTAATGGATATAAATTTTTGAAAGAATATATTTCCAGGATATTCTTTATGAGAGTCAGGGATACAGACTATAAACTTTGACTCTTTCTATATTTACAGCCGGCATATTTCTTTTTTACTCTCTGCAGTCAGATGAAAGAAAATGTAATTGTAGCATCCCGGTAATTTTGAGGGAAATGATTAAACCTTGTATCTCATAATTCTGCCAACGAACAATTAAAAACAATAATATAAAAAAAAGGCAAATAGGGTTATAAATTATTATTTTTCATCAATGGAACTGCAGGATGCCCCGTCTCATCATAGACTCGGCCTAGTCGGCCATTCTTGAATTTGTGAATACAAAAGCAAATTCTATTGCCCATTGACTGAATTAGGAATCTCACTTCGTAGCAATTAACATCCTTTGCCCACTCCTTTTGTAAATAGTCTTTAAAACTCTGCATATTCCTCTCTCAGTCCAGTCCAGACAAGCATCTCTGGATAGGCATTGAATCGTTGGCCAGGAGCCATCCGACTGGAACATTTGTAATTAGGAGCTTTGTGTACCTTTCATGTTAATGTTCATGACAATAATGCAATTCTGAATAAATTTAAAAGAAAAGAAGCAATTGTTTCATTCTTGTGTTGTGAATAGTAGAAAATACAAAAAGTCTAAATTTGACCACAAATTCTTTTTTATTTCCTGCTAACTTTATAAAATTGTTAACATTTGTGCACGTGGAGATATATATATATATATATATATATATATATATATAAACTAGCAAAAGTACCCGTCGTTGACTGGGTTCAAAAACAGCCTGCAGAAAATCGACTCTGATTTATGAAAGTATGATAGGTTATGAAAAGGAAGGGTTGTAAAGAGATAGCTTCGAATTCGGGAGTATCAAAACCAAAGCAAAATATGATGATGAAAGTAAAAATAAAATGGATAAACCCCATAATTTATTAAACCATAACTGTTCACACTGAAACACTTATCACAATATTCTGTGGATCTATATTAAAAAACCTTGTTAAACTTTGTGACATATTTCCATTCTATGGAAGTCAGGCACGAATGAACATCCCATAATTTTATTATACCATATTTCTTCAAACTGAAACATAATTATCAAAGTATACTTACGCAGATAGATATGAAAAGTCTTTATTAAAGTTTGTGCCTATTTCCATTCTATGGAGGCCAGACGCGACCGCAGACCCCACAATTTTATTATACCATACCTATTAAAGATAAAACATACTTATCAAAGTATTCTTATGTACATCTATATCAAAAACACTTGTAAACGTTTTTTTTTTTTTAATTTTTTATTTCCATACTTTGTGGCCCAGGCACAAATGCAGACCCCACACTTTTAATGAACCACCGTTCTGCAGGATCAAACATACGCATTCCTGTGTCTCGATACATCTATCATTATATGTAATCAGTTTTTTAAAATAGTCAACCATATAGGAGCCCATTCGTGACCACACACACACACACACATTCAGCTTTATATTATATATATATATATATATATATATATATATATATATATATATACACACATATATGTATATATATATATAATTATTATTATTATTATTATTATTATAAAATAGGCACAATTATTCCTCTCCAGAGAAAAAAGCATTGTATGTTTGCAACTACACATGCTACATATAAATTCATTATGTTCAGACTTCTAGAACTCAACTATCTTATGCAGGTTTTTGCACATATTTGCAGTCGTATTCATCTATTACTGGCGGGACCTGTGGAAATTCCACAGGGGACTCGTATGTAATATATTGATGTTGGCATTCTGTAAATGTTCAGTGTAAATGGAGACGCTCTGATATTTTTTAGGCTCTTTTGTTAAAACTGCAAAAGTATTTATCTAAGCTAGCCCGGTCGTAAAATATGCTTAAATATGATATTTTAATTCTTGCAGATTTCGTATATATTATTATACAGTTAATATTCGATCGATTTTTATATATTAAAAGTTGCGATTTCAAAAAGAAAAAAATATATCCATATGACTTGGATGCATCAGTTTGAACCGAAACCAAAATTTATGAAATATATATATATATATATATAATTTAACTTGATTCCTTCGGCTATCAAATCATAATCAAAACCAAAACTTTTGAAGAATTCTTGATAAAATTGTTTATAAAAAAGATGCCATCAGCTATAACCGGAACCAAAATTTATGAAGAATTGTTGGTAAAATTTTTTATTACAAGAAATGGAAGTCCATAACAATTAAATGACAGTCACCCGGATGTAAGCGTGACACGCAAAATAAATAACACACATGCCATCCTATTAATATATAGATAATAAAATCTCATCTTAATTCCTAGGAGAGTCACAATTAAAGCTACTACTTAGTTACCGGAAGTAGCAAAACTTTTGCACCCTAATTATTTTCTAATCTCATTTGTAAGCGGGAAGTTCTCTGCTGAAAGGGCCTGCCTCTGCCATCAACAGACAATAACCACCTAAAAAGATCAGTATCCTCCAGTTACAGCAGATAAGTCATAACTACCACCGGATGACGGTGATCGATACTGACCAATATGCAACGACAGTAACAGTTGTAAAGGCAAGCAACCACCCTAAAACAACACCAATCGCCAACTATGACGGCCAGTGGATTCTGTTAGCAGACAATGCAAGACAGTAGAATCCAGATGCTTTCAGTTTGCCTGAGATTTTCTTGAGCTGAGAATGCTAGCACTAGCAACTGCTGCGATCTACCTGTGTTCTATATTAATATTTTTTAGGTGTTTATTAATAAAATATTTACGTGACTCATATATGATAATGCACTAGATAATCAAATGTTATTTTCTTTTCAGGTGGGGATAATCATAGCTATTCTAACTTTGTAATATTTTCGCCAGGCAATACCGGTACATGGGTCCTGCTAATGTGTAGTAACCTTGTCTGTCTGTCTGAGGAACGGTCTATACCAAACTACCAAACTACTCTATCAAGTTTCGAGTCTGTAGATCAAAAATTGATATATAGGGGATTTGGACCTGTGGAAAAAATTTGATTTGGTCTTCAGCCTGTAAAAATAACAGCTAAGGGGTCAAAATTAAAAAAGAAATTGGAACTTGCCAGGTGTAAGTCAATTTAAAGTGCTTTTGTATGCATGCTAAAGTTGGTTAAATATTTACTATTTCTTATCCATCTGACGATAGCTCAAACGGTGATGACTAAGGCTAGACTGCTATATTGTTTTGGTTTCAATTCTAGCTGATGGCACCCAAATCATATTTTTCTTCTTTTTTTTTATTTGGAATCACCACTGTATCTTGGGTACAATATAATAATTATAATAATAAATTGGCTTAATAATAATAAATAAAAATCCGCATAAATTAAAATATATTAAAGCATATTTTATAACCGGACATAAGGTGTGGCCTGCTACACAGATTCCCAAGTCTTGATGTACCCAACTGTTCAGTAAACAGAAATTCTTAAAAAAAAAAAAAAAAAAAAAAAAAAAATTTTTACTGGGGAGGGGTGTAAGAAAGACTGCAAATGAGTGAAAGAGACAAATTGATTTTTATTCTTTTATTGATTATTCTTTTGATCTGTGGTAAAGGTACCGATAGTTAACAAAGACCCCCACTCCTCATAGTAAGAACACGTAACATAAAGAGAGGTTTCTTGAATTATTCTGTATTTTTACTAGTCTTTTGCCACCTTGACTTAGGATTAGCAGTAGCGCCTCCCCTCTCCTTTTTTTTTTCTTGTGGAGGATGGAGGCTGATAAATTTTATGAAATATTAGAAGACTAAGAAGTAGTAGGAATCGATGTTGCTGAAATATAAAAAGGGGCATGATGTTCATTATCCGAAAATATGTACAAGTTAGAAATCTGTTAAATGAACTGTTTACTATTGGGATTCTCTTTTTGCTCTCTGTTGCCCCAACCATAACCAGCAGGCAAAATTTAAATGTAATGTGAACAAACATCTTGCTGCACAATTTATCACCTATAAATCTGGCCCCTACTATAGTAGCCTCTTACATGTCTGTATGTCTTGTTTGGTGTGAATAAGAGTTTTCTAATTTTTTGATTAAAAATGATATCAGGGTCGAGTTTTCCAAATATTTGACTCTATGAATTCTTTTCTGTATATTTTAGCAAAGTTTGAAATTTGTTACTGAAACTCGAATTTTCATTTAATTCTTAGATATCTATTCTGCATTTGCACCCTAAAATTTTTTGGTTCTGGTATGACATTTATAGGCATCAAGTAGTGAGGCCCCATTTGGGGGCTGAAGTGTGGAATTACCCCTTAATTACCATTGCACCCAAGTCCACTTTGGCTCGGAGTGGTAATAGGGCATCTGGTGCTACCAGATCCAGCTGTCTGAAAATACTGGCTTCCCGACTTAGAATGAACCAAACATTGATGTAATTGTTTTTTCCTTTTCCTTTATAAAACTCAATCATGTTCTGCAAAGTAAAAAAATAAAACTAGTTTCTTCTACAAAGCAGCCAAACCAAACACCATGAATAAATATTTGAAGATGTAAGGAACTTAAAGAATAAAAACTTTTTCCAAAATAACTGGATTTGCTATTAAATAATTCAAAAAGGGCTGATATAGGGTGGAACAAAACAACCAAACTCCATGAATAAATATTTAAAGATATAAAGAACACTTTTTCCAGAGGTATTGGATTTGGCATTATATAACATGCCGTAAAACAAAGACAATCAAACAACCAATTTAAATCTTTCAAATATCAGAATTCCGATGGCAAATCTTTCAACAAGCACATCGTAAAACAGGCTTTTGAGCTCTTGAAAGGAGAAACCGTTGAATCAGTTGCATATTATATGGTGGATACTTAGCTTTAGGCAAATATTCTAATCACTTATCTGAAGCTAAATTTTTACGCTGTCTCATGTTTTGTGATTTTAAATATGGAAAAGACATGTATGGAGTGTGTTATATATGGAAGGGGACAGATGCCAGTAATTATAGGAACGACGTAAATAAGTTTGAAAATAATATTTATTAAAGGAAAAACTAGAATTGAACCCAATAATCAAAAGTTAAAAGTGAATACATATTGCTATTTAGATGCAATCCCAGGAATTTAGTGAATTGCCATTATAGTAAAAATAATTATAAAACAAAGATGGCTCAGTTAGGAATAATAGACAATGGATTGAGGAATGTTTTTTGTGTTGCAAGGGCATGTGGAGATGTGTAATATGTAGAATTCACGTGAGGGAATCTCACATGGTTGAGCACGTTTTGACGTCACAAAGAAAGATAAATACAATATATTCAGTTAAGAGGGTTCGAAATAAGTCAGAGTTCAGAGACACAGCTAGGAGTTATAGCTAGGAGATTCAGGAGAGTTGAGTTAGCTGAATCCCTTTTGGAAGCAAGCAGAAAGGGAAGCAAGAAAATGTAATTCTGAAAAGTATTCAAATACCTGATCATCATCATCATTACTAGCTGAAAGAATAAATGTCATGTAATTTGTAAGTCTTTGTCTTGTCATCATTCAACCTGAAAGGTAATGTGTTTTTGTGATTCGTCTTTGTAAGATGAACTATGTATGTAAAACCCTTCCAAAGTGTTAACTGTCTTCCCCCCCCTCAAAAGTGTTAACTGTCTGTCCCCATCAAAAATAACGTATCCCCCCTATGTGTTAAAAGAACTGTTTATTACACACATGTCCTCACATTCATATCCCTTCTACTATTAATAAAATGAAGTCCCAAAGAATTGTCATCACAGCAGTTGTCATGTACAGTTGTATAAATGTCTCATCTGTTATGTCTCCGATATGTATACACCCGCTATTCAACAGTATATCTAAATGAAAATTGGTCATGCACAAAAGACTCCAAATTTGTCAGTGGGTTAGTTCAACTTTAAAGGTCAGAGTAAGATGAAATACTGCTGCCATGTCTAGAGAAATGACAGTTTTTTTTTTTTTTAATTGCATTTTCACCCCCAAAAAGAAACATTGCCACTCTGATGTAGGGGGCTACTATCTGGGATATAATTTGCAGGGGTACTATGTAGGGAGTTGAGCATCATGATGTCTGTTTACATTACATTTGAACTTCTGCATGTCAGTACAGTAAGGAAAACAGGAACCCGGAAGGGAATTCTAAAGTTTAGCAGGCCTAGGGAAGAAACTATTAGAGTGGAAGGCTTTTTTACATCTGGGGATTTCTACTGTGCCAGTGTGGTATTTTGCTGCTGGTCGGGTTTGTTGGGGGTATTTACGTCAAGGAGGTACAAGGATTTGTAGTTTGTCCGAGCACCTACCATTAAAATACTTTAAGCTTTCTTTCCTGCATGGAAAGTTTACAAAATCGACTTTAAAATCTAATGAAATATCTACTCTTTCCATATTGCGTCTTTTTCACAGAACAAACGTTGATTGTCGCTTTCTACTCAATCATAATTTCCATTGAAGGAGATCGACTTGTAAAACATTCACAGCAAGAACTCGTCTAACTACCACAACAGAAAAAGCCTTTTGTTTATTCCTTCATGTGCCTTACATCGGGTGTAATTTTAATGGACATATTTTCATTATAAGGGCTTCCAGTCTGTTGAACACATTACTGCAGGAGTGCTTGCCTGCAGATCACAACCTAATCATTTTCAAATCCAATGTCAACAAATAAATTAATGCATAAATAATCAAACTTGGTCCATCTCCTTATTTTGACCTATAAAAATGTCCAACGAAAAAAACAGCTTTCCTTTCTCCCTCCATATGCCTAACTTCAGGTGGAACTTTGATGGACAGAGCTTCTTTAAAACACCACGGAATTGTTTCCCTGCCGATTACAAAGCTGGTCATTCAAATCCAATGCCAACAAATTCTTTGTCATGAACCCAATTCATACTAGTGATCAATGTTAGTAATCGCATAGTGTTTCTTATTTTTCAGCCAATTAACCCATAACTTGATTTTATAATCTGTCAAGGCAAAAAAGAGTCCTCTAAGTGACCTTCCCCAAATGTGGCATAAGGAGAAGAGATCCAAATCCAATGTAAGCAAATTCTTGTCATAAACTGACCCATAAGTAATCAAAAATAGTTCATACCATCAATCAAAATTACTACTCTCATAGAAGTTCTTATCTTTTGGATGACAATCATTTCATCTAATTAACCCTTATCCTCGAGTCGCTCTTGGCCTTGACAAGTAGTGGCAGTAGTAAGGGAAAAAAACGAACTATCAGCCAAAAAAGTGGGGGAATAATAACTTAGGTGAGAATAGTAGTTAGAATAATCCAACATCAATCCTCATCTCAAAAAGTGCAAAATAACATAACTCAACCGGATAATAAACTAAGAATAATTAATCTGAAAATGAAAGCTCATGTTCTGTGGGCGGCTGAGGTTATAAATCTAAATTCCGCAATGCACACTAATGGCATGAAGAAGATATTACTGCTAAAACTTGGAAATGCCTGTGGTTAACACAGATGGAATCCAAAATCCTTTTCTCTCATTAACACATCTCTGTAAAAATAATTTTCTTGGTATGTGTTGGACTGAGAGTCAAAAAAAAAAAAAAAAATCAGCAAGAACTTAACATCCGTTTTATATGCTTCTAGAAATTAGATGGCTTTAAGAAAGTGACTTCCACACCAATTTAATTTTGTCCAGGTCTTTATTTATCCCACTTTTTCTCAAGTCCATTCTTCTCGCTTAATCTCATGTCTTCCTTAACCTTCCTCTGTGGAGTGAATCTGCTACCTCAACTGTTCTATATCTACTAATCTATTCTTTTAATGTGAACATACCATTAAAGTCTCCATTAAAGTTCTGCATAAATCTCCCTAGACTGTCCAGATTTAATTTTCATCTGAGATCATCAAATCTAAGCTTGTTTTTAGCACTCATATTGCACATCTATTAAATCATTTTCACATCATTTCTTTCCATGCAACGCATGTCTTCAAACCTCACTAGCCAGGTTTCACTCCCATACATTATCACACTTCCATGTACACGTACCTTATAGCTATTTTCCTTCATCGACTGGTGATGCTCTGCTAGTTAGTAATGACAAAAGTTCCCTTAATTTACTTCATTCACTTGTAACTCTAGCAATAACGTCAGCAATCACACCAGCACCAATTCCTCCCTATGCTCCAATGTTATCACTCTGGCTATGACAGCAGCATATTCTTTTCATTGTTTTGACTCTCTGTTGTGTATCTGTTTATATCTTATATGCTGTTATATAAAGTGATGTAGTTCTCTGTTAATTAACTGTGTCGGATATATACTCGAGAGTCAAAACGATGAAAAGAATATGCTGTTGTCATAGCCCTAGTTATCACCAAGGTAGCAAGAGTTTTGAACAACTTTAATAGTTTCACCTACTAAATGTACTTTCTCTACATCTGGATTCTCATCTGTATCCATTGTCTTAATCACATTAGAAATTAAAGGATATGAATAAGGGTTCTGTGTGGAGACATGACGTCACAACCCTTTATCATTTATCTCCATGCAACGCATGTCCCCAATTCCATTGACTAGATTTCACTTTCATACATTATCACACTGGTGGACAATGGCAATGCTCTGCTGGTTAGTAATAGCAGAAGTTTTATAAACTTCACTCAATTGTAACTCTAGTAATCACACTAGCACCCGTCCCACCCTGTGCTCCAATCGTATCACAAAGATAACAAAACCTCTGAACAACTTCAATAGCTTCGTTATCCGAATATATCTTCTCCACGTCTGAGTTCTCCTCCATCTCCATTTGTATTACACTTGTTGCAAAACTTGAAAGTCAAAACTGAAGATAAGTTTTGAATTTGATCCATAAGAACATTGTCTTTATTATATATGCGTCCATTCATTTCTCTAAGAAGCTCTGTCTATCCGTCCATTGTATGAAAATAAAATGTTTAAAAGTGTTTTGTAGTTTGCTTGAAGCATTGTGTGTAGTGTGTCGTACCAATGTGATATTTGATTGATCACATTGTTTGATAGAAACTCTTGAGGCAAGATCAGACAGAACGATATTAAAGAATCAATAATCAATTAAATATTTACTGATATATTGTATCACATATAGTATGGTGTAATTTTATTTTTACTTTTATATTTCAAGATATCCTCTCCTTCTGAAAAAGGAAATCTCCATTCAATTCAGAAGAGTGTTTTCACCTATAAGCTGAAAGTGAAAAGTCAAAAAAAAAAAAAAACACTTTCTGGTCCTACCAGATCTGATTGTCTAAAGATACTGGATTTCTGACCTAAAATGCACCAAACATTAGTGTTGTTGGTTTTTTTTTTTCTTTGCAAAACTCAATCATGTTCTTCAAAGTAAAAAATATAAGCAGCAATTTTCCTATACAAAACAAGTAAACCAAGCACCATGAATAAATATTTGAAGGTATAAGAAATTTGAAAAATAAACTTTTTTCCAAAATTAGCAGATTCAGCATAAAATAACTCTAAAAAGGTTTGTATGCCATCAAACAAAATAAACAAACTCAACTCCATGAATATTTGAAGATATAAAGAACTTGAAGCATGAAAACTTTGCCTAAAATTGCTGGATTCAGCATGACATAACCTGGAAAGGGTGGATATGTCATAAAATGAAATAACCAAACAACCAAAAAAAAAATACGCACTTTCAAAGTTGAATGGAGATTGGTTTTTGAGAAAGAAATGATACCTCAAAATATCAAAATAGAAATAAAATGACACCATCTTTGATTCGATGCCATTCGTTGGTAAAGATCTTATTTTCTAATATCGAATTATCTACTCTTACGTCAAGAGTTTTTATCAAACAGCTTCCAAATTAACCTCTTAGAAATAATTTCTTGTTTTAATTGAGAAAACATTTTTTAAATCGGATTTATTTTTTTATTGGTGAAGGGAGTAACAGGGGGTTTTGTTTGGCTTCACTTTATGCCTTCCCCTGCCGATTCCATCCACTCAACTACTCAATAATAAAGCAGTATATTTGCCCCCTCCCTCCTCACTCCAATCCACTCTGTCGTGAAGATCCGTAAATTGAAAATCACCCCCCCCAGTTAATCCATTAATCAAGCTTAATCCAGATTTAATGATTTCACTTTGATTATAGTTTTAAAAAATAAAGACTTTTGATAATTGAGATTTGTTAACGCGAAACAAATGGTATTTAGTTGGAAACAAGTTTTAATGATGAAAACAAACACTTTGTGATGCAAGCATTCTTGTGTTAGAGCAAAATTAAAACTACAAAGTTTTAGAAATTCAAAAAGATATCATGAACTTTAGTAATTCATCCTCATCTCTTTTAGTTCGTTTTTGATAAATTTTTAAAAAAATATATCTCAAATCTAAGGCTTAAGCTTAAGGAGTCTTCAGAAGAAATTTAAATTCAGTGTTTGCAAATTCTGCAAATTTATTTTATTTACATTTGAACGAATAATTCCGAAAATGGACCTATCAAAAGGCCACATTGTTCATGCGACTTAACCCCATTAGATTATTTGAGGCGGGGGTATATAAAGTCTCATGTCTACACTGATAAACCAGACACAATAGACCATTGTGAAGACAAAGTCGACACGTTATTGCTGAAATGCAGCCTAATTTAATGCATAAAGTTATGAAAATTGAATCTTTAGATTACGTCATATACGCATGAGCCACAGAGTGTTGCATAGGGATGGGGTCTTTTGAAGATACATGGGGACATTCATGTTGATGAGGGGGAGAAGAGACAGTTATACAGTTCTGTCTCGCAGAGGGGTGGGAATTCTTTTAACGTGTATATCAGAGAGGAGGAGACCAGGGGACACACAGTTCTTATAACAAGAATTCTTACTTGTGATGGAAAGGGGGACACATTACTTGGGTGGCTTATACACAAAGTTCATTATAATGATGAGTGGACACAATGTTCATATAAAGGATATTTCACATTACCTTTAATTGTTGAAGAATGACACAACACGAAGATGCAGGTACAAAATATGCCGGTTGCAATTATGATGACATCCAGGAATTCAAAAGTCGACTACGTGATTAAAACTTTCTAACCCTTCGCTTCCAAAAGTGGCCCCTCTTCTGACCAATGTCAGCTCTGTCTCCCGTCTGTCCAACTCTGTCTCACTCTTCTTCGATTCTAGCTCCTATATTGAGAATTCATTTCTGCTATGACGTTATATGCATGTTCAAAACATGCTGGACCTTGTGGAGAACTCACGTGGCCTAAACATACTTTGTTTGGCACGTTTCCAAACCACTTTTGCAGACAATGAATTTTCTCTAACCTATTTTTTCGACCTAACTTATTTTTCAACATACTTAAATTTTCTATTGTTCGTTATTCTAACTGACCTTATTTTAATTCAGTTTTCATAAAAAGAATTGAATAATTAAATTCCTTTTCAAACAACATATCTAAACTATTTTATGTGAAAACTGAACAATGCGAAAATTCCATTTCTGACCCTATTCCTCAACCTTGCTTACGAGGTTCGAATCTCGGTCTATCTAATCTCATTTTTACTTATCTAATGTTTTTCTAACAAGAAAAGGGAGACCTTTCTTGTAACACAGAGGCCATGTACCCAAAACTATATTTAAATCATAAATGCCAAAAATTAATCTTTGGAATAAACCATATATTTAAATAATAAAAATATTTTTCCATGATTTATTTTAATTTAAAGTTTGTCGCCTAAAAAATCTGATGCGTTTGTGTTAGTGTGTGAACTAGGGAAAAGACGACGAACAATAAACCAACCCCATTCTGAAAGGAGAAGATAATGCCTGGCCTTTACTCGTAAAAAATAGATATAAGCATTGTAAAAGTTTCTTTCGTTCATTGAGGGTTAATAGGATAATGGTAAAACTGACAAAGCTGTCAAGTTCAGAATCTCAGCTGGATGTACTTGTTTGTCTAGCTATACTGAAGAGTCGTGATACGGCTGCTTGTAGATGACATACATACAGGCTGGCATTGCAGAGTTCATTAATGAAAATACTTGAAACATAAATTTAAAATAATAAACATTTCGTTCATTACTTTGTTGTAAACACGAAACAAAAACTTTCACATTTATTCATATAGATCAACATTAACAATATAGTCATTTTTATACAAATTAATCTTTTAAATGTGACCGTAAAGAAAGAAAAAGTATGAAGAAATGAATTTGCCTTTTCATTTGCGATTTAGAAATAGATCGCAACTTGTTGGAAATCAAGTCGATCCCTCGAAAGGAACACTTCAACAAAAATGCTAAATATTTTATAAGTAAATAAGACAATATTGCAAAAAGTATTTTTTATATTAAAATCAAAACAGTCACTGAATTAAAACTGAATCAAAACAGCAAAAACAGATGATGGTTAATTCATAAAAAAAACCCTCTTTAAAACCAATATAGGTTAAACTGAAGCTGCCTTTCCAATTTTGATCAGGGCCTCCTCAGAAGTGTTGGATTAAATTTGAAATTTTATAAACATTTTAAAGAATTTTTTTTTAAATTTTAAATAATTATTTTATTATCAATGTTTTGAGAAGTTTTTTTGTTTTTTTTACTACAATAAAAGAATAAAACAATTTATTAAAAAAAAAAATACAAAATATATTTTTCTTTTTCTAATAAGATTTTTTTTTTCCGAGTTCAGCAAGTCAAGCAAATTTTAATGGTCATTGGTAAAAATTTGGTGGCGAATGAAATAAAACTATTAAAATATTTTGTTTTGGACATGTTTTTTTAATGGTGTTTGATTAAAAAAAAAATTAACATTAATAAATAAAAAGTATTTCAAAA
>NC_136497.1:58079090-58124090 GCF_053919585.1 Euprymna scolopes
AGAGCATGTTTATAATGTTTACTAGCAAGGCCACTCTGCATTGCTCGGGACCGCATAAGACATTGAGAAAAAATTTTAACATGCCTGTTATTCTTAGGATAGAGGAATTTTTGATTATGTATCATTTGCCATCTTGAGCAAAGGAATATTTTACCTACCCTAGGACGGGTATTACACACCATATGTATGGAATAATTGTACCTTCATTGGACAGGAAATTTGCAGCACGTATGTGGATTTAAAATTATTGAAATAAGTTTGTCGTGCTAAATTTTTGGTATGTCACAGGTAAGAGTGTGTTTGTTTTTACATCAGAGTGCTATAGTAAAGAAGCACCGGATTGTTATACTACTCGAATATATTACATGATTTTCTATTTTGATAACTTATGTACGTCGCAGATAAGAATTTCTTTGTTTTTCATATGGGTACTTCACTGTACAAGTACCTTACTTCCTGGGTAGGATACTGTAGAAGTACCATTTCTTAAAACTTTTTTTTAAATGTCTGTACAAAAAAGTCTGGAAATTTATTGAAGGCACTGCGTATATGTCTTTTATTCTTATTATGTAGTGTTTAAAATTTTTGTATTTGCTATCAAAAATATGCAACCTCTATTTGAATATTTTTTATAATATATCATCAGCACCATCATTCAAAAAAAGATATTCCTTGGAGGATGGTATAAAAACCATAACATAAATACTACACTGCCAAAAGAAAAAAAAAAGAGGAATTTATGCTTGGGAAGATGGTATCATTAAGAAAAAACATATACTACAGTACCCCCTCCCCTTCACAGAGAAAATGATATCTGGGAGGATGGTCACATGACAACAGAACAGATACTACACTAAACCTCCCTAAATTGAGCATTGAAAGTACAAAAAATAATATAGTTTCATACAGATACCAAATCTCCATTTGCAATAGATATTACTACATTTTAAAGTTGGTGCTAAAGCTGCAACTTTTAGATGTTTTTATCATTTGACATCTATAAATTGTTACATCTGGCATATTTCAGGTCGTTCAGGTGACCCAACAAAGAATAATCAAGCTGTAGTTTGTTGATAGCTTTGGTCCTGATTGTTCTTGTCCTTTTGTGCTTTGAACATTTGAAGACCCTTTTGTTTTGGAACTGTTTTCATTCTATTCCTTTTAGGGGTCTTTTTTTTTTACGATTCACTGTCTCGCAACTCCTGAATAGTTTTCTTTTCAAAGCCCTCTATTCAAGATGATTTTTCTATATAAATACCAGCTGCAGCTTCATGGCTTGCTGATGAACGAAAAGACTCCAATAACCTTCAGGGAATGTATTTCTGGGTACTGTCAGATCATCTGACTTTTCTAGATAAACAATTTCGATATTTCCCCAGCCATGCAATTCATATAAGATTGCAATTTACCAAACAAACTGGAAATGGCCAAAACAATTTATGGTTTGAAAACTACCAAAAAATCTAAATAGGCAGACAGCACTAACACAACTACAAAACCAAAATAAATTGCCCTCCCAACCAACACACCCTCATGGCAAAAAATCGAACATTCCAGCAAATATAAACAACTAAAACCTTGCTATGGTTTAATCATAAAGGTCTTGATACAATTTAATGTAAGTGCTGTTCGCTCATTAACTTTTCAAAGCTATAGACAGGAGTGAATTTGCTGAAGTCTGATACTTTTTCATAGTTGACAAAATCAAAACAAAATGGTATACATTACTCATTGGCTTTCTTTCTGAATTTGTTTGAATGTGGTCCACGGTGGAAAATCCAGATTGGAAACAGCTTGTTCTCTGGGTAAGTTTCTACCAGTTGTGTTTTTAATCCTTTTAAGAATATGGGAGAATACTTTGTAAACAATTGAAAATAGACTTATTGGCCTGCAGTTCTTAATGTTTTTTTCAGTCTCCTTTCTTGTGGAGGATTGTAACTGTTGCATTCTTCCAGTTGTTAGGCATTTTGCCTTTATTAAAGCATGTGTTGTATAAGCTGGTAGGAATCTCTGCAATTGGTTCATCTCCATCTTAGAGAATGTCTGCTGTAATTTCATCTTCTGGACATGTATCTCTTTTGTTGTTTAATTGTAGACTGTACTTCTGACATATTGGAGGAGGTAGTGTAGCAGCTGTCTCTGTTTGTAAAGGGATTTTGGTTTTGTAGAACTCTTTGCATCTTCTGATTAAGCGATTTAAGTCAGTTGTGAGAGCATCATTTTCTTTCAATGTTGTTTCTCCCACAAAATTGTTTCTTTTTGGTTGCATTGAGACCTTTATTTTTCTCAAAACTTTTAGCTGTTCTTCCTCGTTGTAAGCCTTTATTTTTTCATTCATTTGGTGACATGAGGTCTTGCATACTTCAGCATTGATACTGAACTGGATAAGCTGCAGTCAGTATGAACTTCAAACTTAACTAAAAAAAGCATTTCTTCAGAGCAATGGTGGAATCTGTCCTCGTTTACGGTGCTACAATCTAGACACTCACCAAAAGACTGGAAAATAAAGCTAAACAGCACAGACACCCATCTGCTATGAATAGTGTTAAATATATATTGGCAAGATCATCCCACAAAGCAGCAACTTTATGACAACCTACCTGCCATATCTACTACCATCAAGGAGTAATGTTTACGATTTGCTGATCACTGCCAGAGGGGCAAGCAAGAGCTGGTGAGAAATGTATTGTGTTGGATTTCACAATACAGATGCCCGAGCATAGGACGACTTATGCACATGCAGCTAATGGCACATGACGCCAGCTGATGGAAGTCAGAGAAATCTGGAGAGAGAGAGAGAGAGATTGGTTTGGGCAAAGAGCCCGACCAGATAGATAGATATAGCTAGATACTTCAAAACATTCAATATTTTGTATATTCGTACCACCTCTTTTTATCTGTCTCATTTTTTCTCTTAGTAGTTTGGTCTCTGTTGAGATCTTGTCCGGTCTTGGTGGCTTGTCTCTTCCAGCAATGTATTATTTCTTAGACAGAAAAAGTGATAAAATTGCATTTACATCTAATCCTGATAATTTTGCTTCAAGTGCTTTAAACAAAAAGATCAATATGCAAATAGATTCTAGACAAGACGACAGCAGTACACCAAACTTCTTTAAAGCCGCCTGAAAGATTCGGTGATCAATAAAATTGTTTGGGAAGGAAGGTCTATCAATATAAACAGAATACCTTGCTCATCCAAAATCTGCTAACGATATCATTGTCGTAAGCCACACATTTCAAGAATTAGAAGGGATTCTTAACATTCACAATGCTAGCCATAGTTAACCTTAAAATGCATATTAGAATAGCCAAGGTCATGTTCAACAAATATGTCACAAGAACCAATGGTTAAAATGACAAGATAGTTGACAACTATTTCTTAAGGAAGATGATGAGAAGCAATGCTGATATCATGCATGAAACCAACTGATAATAAAAAATATTGGAACTATGGAACCTTCTTTGATCCTTATTCAGTCCCGGGCAACATGGGGTCTCCTTGCTAGTATATATATATATATTCAAGCAAATATTATGAAATGCAACGGAGACACTTTGCTTTATGATTCTTTTTTTAATTTTTCGATTTTCCGTATAATATATATAATCCCCTTTCGAGAATTCTATTTTGGAATTTTTTTTTTCTAGTTAAATTTCGAGTCGATAGAATGTTAAATCAAAGAAAATAAATATTTTTGACACTCTTCTTTTTTTTACCAACGAGTTATTGAAAATCTCATTAAAAGTTATGAAAAAGTTGTCAAAACCCCCCAAAGAAAAGTTAGTTAGTTAGTTGTTGTTGTTATTATTATTATTATTATTATTATTATTATTATTATTATTATTATTATACCTTTTATATTTATAACGCTGTAGGAATTTGGTTGCTAACTCAATAATTTACTGTTTCACCATGTTTCGGACATTTCCTGTTTGTTAGCAATCATTATGTATTCTTGTCTGGAAAAGTACCACAATTTTTAATATTGAATAAAAAAAATCATCAAAAGCAAAACATCACTGGATTCCAAGGAACTTTCATCTTCTCTAGTTGTTGTTTAAATACTCTCTTACAAGAAAAAGGTTGGTAATTTTGCAATATAGTTAGCAGTTGAGAAATTTCAGACAAATAATAAACAACAATAAATAATTTATACCAAGCACAGTAAAATAATATTAGCTATTGGCCTGTATACGTTTAATTTGCTGAAACTGTAAGCTTTTAATTTCAGAATTTGATTTTAATGCCCATGTGACTTATTGTCATACTAAAAACAAAATGGCTGATCACACAAAGCTGATAGTGGAACTTATTTTAAAATAAAAATAAATATGTCAAACAGTTTCATAATATTAAAAGCATACGGGTCGATAGGAAATTAAATTTGATTACATTTGGTGAAAATTATTTCTTGTAAATTTTTTTGTTTTCCATTTCTCAGCTGTTTTAATTTTGAGATCTTGAGGCTAAACAAAACATTACCAGACATGTTGAATTTTTATTGGGTCTGAAAAACAGGAATATTCACAAAACTTTCATTTTAAATACAAACAAAAACTTTAAACTAGTCGGTAGAAAATAAAATGTTATTGCATTTGATAAATTTTATTTCTTATGAGAATTGGCAAAAATGCTGTTCAGAAGCATCTTTAAGAAAATTAAAAATTTCGAATAAAAAAAAAATGTCCTTAGAACAATGTTCAGATGCCAATATTTTATTTAAAAAGTTCATTAGATTTTTTTTTTTAAACGAGACTTATTAATTTCGGATCGTAAAATATCCATCATCAGAGAAGGATAGTTTTTTGTTTTTTTTCTTTTTTTTAATAAAATGCCCTAGTCTTGTATTGAGGCTCTGTGCAGATATGTTGTATGCTGTTATGTGGATAAAATCTTTTTACTTTAAACTTTTTCATTTTAGGCATGTGGTCGCGATAGTATAATGGAAATTGGTAAAAAAAAAAAAAAAAAAAATCTCTTAAAAAAGCATTTTTAAGAAGCTTTAAAATTTTGAATAAACCAACGATGTTTTATTTTCCCCAACTTCTGTTAACTATATTCCCATATTACCAGGAGTTCTATTCACTGGTTCACATGACGGAAAGTCATGTTTCGGGCGCACTGATCAATTGCTTTGAACAGTTTGTAAACATTTTTATTTAAGATCAAGTCTATTTAATTGTAACTCCAGACTTGATCAGCATCAAGTCAACTGAGTGTCAAGCGACTGCAACTAATGAAAACCAATCTGATTATACAAGCAATTACCCCCAACAACAACAACAACAACAACAACAGCTTTTAATGAGCTTGTATTAACCTTCGGAAGATTGCAGAATTCACAACGTCATATCGTTAATTCAAACGAGTTGGTAATTATTTTTTATGTACTTTTCGCTCAATCAGACAAGGCCTAGAGGCTAACGTCTTAACATCTACTTACATTGTTGATTATAATCCGTTGACATCAGAATGAAAACAATCACAAAATATCTGCCTTTTTAACGTCTGCAAATTCCGTTTAGTTTTAATTGACTTGGTGTTTTTTTTTTGTTTTTTTTTGCAGCTTTTTGCTTTCTTGCTAGAAATCAGTCTCTTATTTATTTCTATCGTTTAATTGGTTTAATTTTTTCAAGATAATTTCAAACAACAGAAAGAAATTTATATTATTTGGATTATAAGATGAGAATAGTAGTTGGAATAATCTGAAGTATAAAAATTATCAATCCTCATCTAAAAAAAAATTCAAAAACATAAAAAAAATTTTTTTTCTTTCTGGCAAAATTTGTTTCTTTTGTTATCTAAAAATAATTTTAAGCCGACTTGAAGGCAGGACATTATGATTCTGTAGTATATTTATTGCTTTTCATTTGTGTTGTAGAAGTATTCTCCAAATAGTTTCGTACAGATTCTCCGGAAAAGATGCTATGTGTTGATGATTTAGCACTTGCCTCTGAAATAATGAAGGGTCTAAAAACTTAGATAAATGCTATAAAAAGTAAAAGTCTGAGAATGAATGTTACCAAAAACAAAGTGATAATCAGTGGTTGAGGTTTTGAAAAGCTTCCAAATGTAAAAGCGCATGGACACACGTATGCAAATGCATGCAAAATGATGTCACTGTAAGGATAAAGAAAAAGATTATAAAAAAAGACTGTGTGCAACGGATGGAGGAGAACGTTTGAGATCATGTTAGAGACGTGGGTGATGTCACAGCTGTAACGAGAAGTCATGTGTAGCGGGGAAAATGATCACGATTGAGGTCTCCTTAAGGTCAGAGAAAAGAAGCATTACCATGCTTTATTTGGGGAAAGTACCCGGAAATGTTTTTAAAAAAGGGAGTCTAGTTATTACTTGTCCTATGTTCCTTGCAACGTGTAAATCAGTTAACAACAACGTTATACAGAAAGATAAATTTCTCTGCTCAGTTTATGGAAAGGAAGTTGAGAGTTAGAGGCAACTCAAATTTTTGTAGTACTTGTAAGCATTGAAGTAGGTTCAACAAATAGGTTGAAAGATAACGAGTTCGCATGCCAGAAGTGTAAGACAATGTAGACAGATGAGAACTCGATTATGGAAAAATTATATTTGGATGGTGAAGCTATTTAGATTGTTTCCGAATTTTTTGAGATGAGATAATAATGCGTATTATTTGGATTACTGTTCTCATTTTGAGTTTTATTTTGGTCAATGTAATCCCTGCAAGGACCCGTGGCATAATGGATAAAGTACTTTGTAAAATTCTGTTGTAAGTTATACACTTTTAGAAGTTGAAACTTCAAAATACAATTACAAATTGCTTAGGACTTCTGCTCAGTCATGGTTTGCAGAACGAGAACATGCTACCCCGTTGATTAAATAAAGGGGTTCATTAGTAATTCCATGCAGATTCCTGAGTTCGACAAGATACACCTGAAGAAGATCGAAGATTATATCAACCGAAATGTTGTGAGAATAACACTGAAGATGAGAACAGTAGTCTAAATAATCCAAATATAATGAGCTATTGAGATTGTTCACAAGTTTTGTTACGTTGGTGATATCATTGAAATACAGGGTTTAGCAGGTGCTAGTGTGATTGCAAGAGGTATGAATGGATGGAGTAGTAAGGATGAGGATCTTCTGCCATCACTAACCAGCAGAGTGTTACAACTAACAACCAAGGGAAGAGTCTATCAGGCATGTGTACAGTGTGATGATGCATGGAAGTGAAACTTGACCACTGATGAATTGAGGACATGCGTCACATGAAGAGAAATGATATGAGAATGATATGATGGATGTTTATTGTGAGTTTTAAAGATAGGCTTAGAGCTGATGAACTCGGAAAAAGATATTGGGAGATGTATGCAGTAAAGGAAACTTTTTATGGTCAATGGAATGAATGAGAGTTCTTGGACTAGTAGATGTAGAACAGTTGAGATAGCAGTGTTAGTTCAAAGAAAAGATAAGGAAAACATGACAAGAAGTGATAAGAATGGACTTGAGAGAAAAAACACGTGAACAAAGATTAATGTGCTTAGAAGTTAATTTCTAAAAGCAGTTCAATATGTGCCAGCATGTAAAACTGAAAATGATGAAGAGCGATCTTAATAGATTTCAGGAGAGAAGAGATTTTGAATAACAAAGTGATGCACCCTTTTTTTTGTATTGCTTTGTCTTCCTACTTTTCAAAAGACAAAAGTTTAACTCTATTAAAAAAAAAATTCATGTACTATAAAATAAACATTCCTTCACACTACATACACAATTCCTGAAAATCAAGAAATAGGTTTTTAGATTATTCAGACTACTGTTCCAATTTTGGATATTATTCTTATTCTCATATTTTAGCTGGTGTAATCTTCAACTTTTTTCTTGTTCGTCTTGTCAAACTCATGAATAGTTTTGCTTACCTCGGGAATCTGTATGACCAGCGGTTATCAGAGCTGATATTGTCTTCTGTATTTGAGATTAAGATTAAAATTGCATTTTCTTTGGTCTTTCACACTTATGCTTGGAAAGGCATTTCCATCACTAAGTAAACACAAATTAAATGAATCAAATTTAAAAAAAAATCTATTCTAAGTTTTTGTTTCTATGGAGGGCAGAGCGGTAGCTATAGATATATCTAAGGCTTTTGACAGGGTATGGCATGAGGGTCTCCTCAGGAAAATTAGATCATACGGTATCACTGGTAGAATACTTAACATAATTAAATCCTTCTTAGATAAGAGAAAAATCCAGGTTGTCCTCGACGGTCGTACATCTAAACAATATGATATAAATGCGGGGGTGCCCCAGGGTTCTATCCTTGGACCTCTATTGTTCCTGATATTCATAAATGACCTCCCCGACAAAATTGCCTCTGAGATGGGTATATATGCTGATGACACTACACTCTATGGCAGGCACGACAGGAAGACGAATGAACACATTTCTAAAGAAATGGCAGAAACACTCGAGGAAGGCCTCCAATCTGTGGTGGAATGGGGACAAAAGTGGTTGGTCGTGTTCAATGCTGCCAAGACTAAACTAGTTTCATTCAATAATTACAAGAAACACTCTCTACCACCTATAGCAATGGCCAACGACTCTTTATCTGAGAGTACATCTTTCAAACTCCTTGGCCTAACGTTCACAGGAAACATGAGTTGGAACAATTACATTGAAGGCATTGCCAGGGCCGCTGCAAGAAAGGTGGGCTCTCTCTACCGTGCTAGAAAACTACTAACACCCGAAAGTATTGTACCTCTATAAGGCCACCATTCGCCCATGTATGGAGTATTGCTGTCACATCTGGGCTGGTGTATCTGCTACGTCTCTCGCTTCTTGACAAGGTTCAAAAGAGAGTCGCAAACCTGATAGGCCCTGAACTGGCATCTAAGCTTCAGCCTCTGTCCCATCGACGAAATATTGCATCCCTCTGCCTTTTCTACAAGTATTTTAGTGGTGAATGCTCTGACGAACTGCAATCACTTGTGCCCCCACGACGTGAGCACCCTCGACAAACCTGACAGGCTGCTAAATCCCACCCCTACACTGTAGAGATCCCTAGATGTAAAAGATCTTTTTACTCCAATAGTTTCTTCCCCAGAACCGCTAGACTCTGGAATTCCATTCCAGGTCCCTGCTTCCCCAACAGTACTGACATGCAGAAGTTCAAGTGTAACGTGAACCGACATCTTGCTGCCCAAATCCCTACATAGTACCCCAGTAGTTGTTGCCCCTGATAGTAGCCCCCTAAACCAAAGTGGCAATTTGCCTTGTTTGGGGTGAAAATGTAATAAAAAAAATTTTTTTTAAATGTTAAATAATACATCATAAAACGTACACCCATGAAAAGGTGCATCGAATAAAAAAACTGATGCTATCGGATTGGACTGTCTGAAGATATTGGCGTCCTGATCTAAAAGGCAATAAACATTGATGTTATTGCTTTTGTTTTTTTTATCCTTTTCCAAAACGCAATCATGTTCTCCAGCCAAACTAAACACCATAGATAAATATTTAAAAATATAAAGAACTTAACGCATAAAAACTTTTTTTTTAAATTACTGGATCCGCATTAAATAACCCCAAAATAGGGTGAAATGCCGTAAAAAAAACTAACCCAAACCAACCTAAAATAAAAAAAGGCCTCAAAAAATTTACGCAAAATAACACTACATCAAAAAACGCGTCAAATAAACATGCCTTAAAAGTGCATGAAAAGCATAAAAATCACTGGCTACATTCTAAAGAGTACATCAAATAAGAGTACATCAAAAATATGTAAAATAAAAGAATACAGCTTTAAAAAAAAGTATATGACAATAAAATTCATTAAAATATACTTTTAATTTTTGTTTTATTTCCTTAACAATATTATCAATCAGTTTGCTTAATAAAACAAACTTTTTATCTGGTTTAATCAGGTCAAGTCTGCCCTTCACCTTGCAAAGGAAGCAGGGCACTAATTTGGCACATTGCTTTCATTTTGTCGCATTACTAATGGCCGATTATGGCAACTTGCCTACGCTCGGACAAGCAAGCAACTTCAGACAAGATGTTTCTCAAATTTATCATGACTAACATAAATAGCAGAAACTCAAAATGCCCACTTTTTTTTAAGGTGGTGGCATTTAATGATAAGAGAGCAAATCTCTTTTTGTTTTTGAGTTTGATGGATCAAAAATAGTACTACTCCTGAGAGGGTGGAATCATGACTAAGGAATAGATACTAAACTACCCTCCCCCCTAAACTAAATGGGAGATAATACCTAGGAGGATGGTATAATGACGAACAAACATATACTATACTCTTGAAAGGAAGAGGAGACTATCATGAAAACATAAATATTACTCTCTCTTCGCTAAGCACTGAAAGATTATACACTCTTCTGAAATATTATATCAGGTTGACAAGAAAGTCCTTGCGGTTTTGTAACTTTTAAATTCAGATGAACATATCTCAGATAAAGTTATTGATCGAAATAAGCACCATCAGAATCGACACACTTGCTAATGCAAAATATGTATATTTATGCCAGTAACATAAAAATCTTGTGTCCTGGTAGCGGTGAAGTCCCTGAAGGTGTTTTTGATATCGCTTAGGTTGTTGAAGCATTTCTCATGCAGAAAGTTGTCGAGATGCTTGAAAAAGTAGTAGTCGGTAGGTGAGAGGCCTGGAGAGTACGGTGACTAAGGCAGTTTCGTAGCCCAATTCGTTCAACTTCTGCAGGGTTGGTTTAGCAACGTGTGGTCGGACATTGTTGTGTAGGAAAATTGGGCCTTTTCTATTGACTAATGCTGTGGAAGTTTCTCATGCATTTCATCCATTTGTTGATAGTACTTTACCGTAATGGTTTCGCCTGCATTAAAAAAACTGATGGATGAGACCGGTCGCAGACTACCAAACAATCAGCATGACCTATTTTTGGTGCAACTCTGGCTTCGGGAAGTGTCATAGTGCTTCATCGGCACCTAACCCTTGTGCTGAGCATTGGCGGTTGTCATAAAGAACTCCCTTTTCATTACAAATCACAACCTGGTCGAGAAAGAGGCTGTTCTTGTTGCGTAAAAGAAGGGAAGATGACACTTCATAACAATGTTTGTGGGGTATATGGTTAGAAAAGAAAAAAAAAGAAACATACCCGGCGTATCTGCATCGCTCTTTGGGAAAGAAGAAGGAAAGGATGGCCAGCGCATTTGTATACGCAAAGGGCATCTTGGGGAGGCAGAGCATGATGGGAGAAGCTATTTTTTTTTCCTGTCTCTTCCTTTTTTTTCTAGATAGGAGGATATAAAAGCAGGGGAAAATTCCCTGGGGGAGCAGAGAGGAAAGAGTCGTGAACATCTTCTCTTGAAAAGAATTTTGTATTGCTGACGTTTGGATTGTGCGGTGTGACATTGGTGGCGAGAGGCCATGTGTGGTCGATTGGAAAAGAAGAGGGTAGAAACGTGCCGTTGTCAAGAGAGTGACTCACTCCTTCCTGAACCCCAGAACTGAATCCTGATTATAACGCTAGAATGTTTCTTTTGATTAGCGTTCAATTTGTAAGAGACCTATTTATCAAGTTTTTTTGTCTTTCCAATCTCTGTCAGTTGGTTGGACATCGTTGTATACATTACATCTAATTCAGGATCAAGTTCTTGAACAGTTGTGCATAGATTGACTTCCACTAAGGTTCTTAATTGATCGTTGTCAACATCCGATGGCTGACCACTACACTCATCATCTTCAACTCTTGTCGCCATCATGAAATTTCTTAAACCACCATTGTGCTGTGTGTTCAGTAGTGATTTGTGCCAGACGCTTCATTGACATCGCAAGCCGTTTCAGCAGCTTTTCGGCCTAGCTTGAATTGAAATAAGAAAATTGTGCAAATTTGTTTTTTTTTCCATCTTGTATTCAACGTTCTGAAAATACATAATTGTTTTAAAACGATTGTAATTTAAACGATTAGATAAAACGAAAAACGCTCTTTAAAATGATGTATAAAGTAAAGGTATAACGAAAACTTATTTCCAAATATTTGAAATCAAAATTAAAAATTCTGCAAGAACTTTCTTAATCTAATAGTAAACTGAACTGAGTATTACAAGATAGTAACAGTATAGATTCGGCTTCAGACACGCAAACTTAATCTCCATTAGTAATTGATTATTGGTCTGCATCCCTATTTCTATGAAATAATCGAAGTATAAAATTGCAACCACAATCAATAGTCATGTTTTTCATCCAATTCGATTAGCAAGAAATGATCTAACACTGCAGAACCGGCCACATAGTTTTCAAAATATCTATAATTAAACTTTTATTTGTAGACATTTTTCTCTGAGATATCCCCTATTTTAGTTTGATCCTCCCTCGTATAAATAGGTGTCTTCGTTTCATCTTGAAGTTCATCCACATTTGCGTTGGTTTTAATTTCTTTATGCATAAAGGCATAACATTATACCCAACTGTAGAGGGAGTGCCAACACCTTGTATGTCGAACTCGATATCGTGCGATATAAGTCAAATAATTATGCTTGATGTCTTTAAACATTCACCTACAGCACTCCTCCTGGACTGATGACTTCAAAGTCAAGTTCAGGCAACGCAAACGAAGGCAATCAATTTGAAAGATTTTTTTTTTTATTCAGACTGTTAGCGTTCGCCGTATGTCATAATAGACGGCAAGGAAAATACGAGTGGTTGTAAATATGTGATACTAGTCTATTGCTCTAAGTTATTATTATTATTATTATTATTAAGTTTCTCTTGTTGGCTTCCAAGACTCGACTGCAAACCATTGCGCACTTGTTCCCATCTCATCTGATGTCATTTTATTTTATCTATTGTTCATACAGAAGAACGACGGCTACAAAGAGTAAGGAAGAAGATTGGTTTCTATTCAAGTTTTTTTTTTTATTGCCAACGTCATTGCTGGCGGTGAGGAAAAAAAAAAAGTTAGGGGTTTGCAAAAATGGGGCTCTGCAGGGAAAATTGTAGTGATTGCGAAAAACGACTTGCCTCAGAAACGCTCATATGTCTGCATGTTTTGTAAAGTCTAGTTACTTAACAATAGAAAAAAAAAATAGGGACGCACAGCTAATTTTATGCTCAATGATCACGTGAAGTAACATGCATTCTCACTGTTCGTATGCAAATTAGATGATTCTGAGATGTATGAAAGTAAACCGTTTGAAGAAGGTGAGCTGTGGATACGTATAGTGTTAAGGATTATTCACTTGAGTCAATACAGAAGACAATGAAGAAGTAAACTACAATCTCCTTGCTTTAAGTCATTATTAATTCTTAAGTGCTGTTCTAAGAGACTAGAAAGTGGATCTTATGTTTACTTTCGACAACCTCATAACTCTTTTTGCCCTTATTTTGTCATTTGCCCCTCATATTCTATGAGGGCTGTTTCTGACAAAGAGGAAATAATTGTTGTTTTCTAGGTCAGAATCTATGCATTAAACATTTATCATTGGCTACTTTTTGATCTTGAAGTAATTTTTTTTTATTTTTTGTTTCATGCATCAGGTGGCTTATGCCTTGTCTAGAGCAATTTCCATATTAAAAGTCCACCCTTGTTGTCTTCCAATGAGTGACAGCCTTTCCTTTGTCCTCAGACATCAATTCTTTCAATATTATTTCCGTGGAAAGCAATGGCCCCCAAAGATCAATCATTTGACCCTGCGAAGCCTTACTTCTCGTTTAACCACTAAATGATTATTAGCATGTGTAGCCTCAATATATAACAGAGGTTCCAATGAGTGCATGCAAAGAGAGGTCGCACTGAACCCAGGCATCCAATTGGGGGGGGGGTATCAAATTTGGAAAGTAGAAAATGGACCATGGGTTTGCTTATAAACTCTTGCTTTCTAGTGTTTATGCACTTATTGTAGCACACTATATTTTTTATAATATTTTCAAGTTTTGCAATATCTTTTTTATTAAATTGTTAGGTGAAAGTACAGAATAGTTACAAAACACGCTTCCCATGTTAAGAATGAATTTCTAAATAATAACCTTATTTCAACACAGTACAATAAGTGTATATAGTGTCGATTTTCTTATTTTATAATTTATTACTCACATTCCATGAGCGATGTTTCTGACACAGGGGGAAAATTTGCTGTTTTCTTGCTTGGAATATATCCATAAAATACTTATTATTCGTTTTTTTTGTTGTTTTTTTTTTTTGTTTTTTTTATCTTAAAATGGTATTTTTTTTTAAATTTTTTTTTTAGCTCACTTCAAGTGGCTTCATGCCTTGTTTGGAGCGATTTTCATTACAAAACAAATCATATGCAAGCTATCTTTCTTTTCTCATGTTTCTCAATACTTGGATTTAGATTGGAGTCTTTGGGGTCATACAATCAAGGAGTTGGTCCCGGGTATCAGTAATGCCTGACCGCTGCATAACCCTAGTTTCAACCTAGAGACAAATGTTTCCGACTTGAATAAAGTGTACCCATTTCTGAACACCACTTCCCCACTTAAATCTACAATGAAATGAAAGTTAAAAATGAAGTCTACAGGAAAACTTAAATGAACAAGATATGAATCTCTTTTTGGAGAGCAAAAGTTTTGTTTCAGTTTTATTTTTGTTAGTTTGTACAGAAAGTGAATTTTGCTTGAAAAAAATTGTGCACTTACATGAGGGATGACCGTTTATAATAAATGCGGCTGGGCTGATTGAGTATCCATGTCAATTGAGATCGATATTCCGTTCTGACTCCAAAAACTTCCTTCGATTCACGGACTAAAGCATACATTGTTGTTGAACAGAAAACACGTTTTATTTCAGTCGAACTAGAAAAAGGTTAAAAACAGGCAATAAAAATCTTTACAAACATTGAGGCGCGATACATCCTGGTAGATTTCTTTCTAGGCTGGTGGGTTAGGTGGAACCATCCTTAGCATGTCTCTTTCCTTGTGCAGTCCGATTCCAATTGTTTGAAAGTGGGGAAAATATGTGATCTATTCTATCACATTCTAAGAACTATTCCTACAAACTGTATTCATACTCCAATCCGTTCTATTGCTCAATAGACTAATTAATCCGAATTAAACTTTGTTCATTTACATCAAGAGAAAATAGTACATCCAAACATGTGACTGCTACAGCCTTATTGCAGCTCTTTATTTTTGTTAGTCTTGCAGGAGATGAATTTTTCTTTAAAAAACAAGTTGTACATTTCAATGAGAAATGACAAGTTAGAAAAAAAAACTAACGTTTTAGTTGAAAATGCATAATCAGAGGCAGACTCTTAAATTAACCTAAAAATAAAATGTCAACCCACATGATTGCTTTCTATTAAACCGAATTCCCAATAAGTTAAGCTCTTGAAGTAAGAAGTAAAGAGTAAGATTGCAACAGGTTGCCTTGTTGCAAACTCCAAGGTCTGGTAGCAGACTAATATGCGTCCAACCCCTTGACAGTTACCTGAATGCCCCCCCTCCTCTAATGCGGTATGCAGCCACTTTAAATAGAGAAAAAAGGACACATGATGCAAAATTACGTTGACACATGAATCGGGCATGACCAAAATTCTAATATACATCGTACTAAAAAGGCTATTGTTTATGATTCCAATTCAGGTGCCATGAAAGGTAGATACATAAATTATTTCCTACACCATCACCATAATCGATTGCAAAGTAGAAGTTAGCTGTATGCAAACTATTCAGATGTTCCCAATTATAAGGTATGAAATATATTGTGACGCTGGTGAGAAGAAAGGAATACAACAAAGATGTGTCAGAATAACTTGTATTTTGAAGAAGGAAAGGCTAGGAAAAAAAGAAGAGAAAGCTATTTTTCAAATAACTGGTACCATACTTTGGGATGATTGCGCCAAGTTCGGGGTAATTGTGCCAACTAGCTAAAAGTGCTCTTTTGGCAACCATGCATCTAAAGAGTACTTATTTTTGTTGGCACAATTACCCCTGGATTTGGCGCAATTACCACAAAGTACGGTATATGTAGGAACTTTCTGAAGATGCATCCTTTTAATGATCCTTAATTTTGCTCATTCTCTGAGTGTAGTGTTAAAAAGGGAGATTTGTTCTATGTTTATATGAACCTTTGCATTGCTCCTGCTGTGTTAAAAATGGAAGTAATAGGAGTAACGGTAGCCGTTTCACTTCTCGAAGGATCACAGCAAAAGAGGCAGGAATTTGAAAAATAACGTTCACGTTGTGTTCAGTGAAGGTTCTTATGATAGGTTGTTTTTCATCCAATCACAGGGCACGTAGCAAATGAATGCATAATAATTTCAATAAAACTATGTGTTAAATTATATTTTGGAATTGTTAAGATGACTATTGAGAATTTGGATTTATTTGGATTATTCTGACTACTGTTTGCATCTTTGAAATAGCTTACACTCATTCTATCAGTTATGATTGGGTAGAAATCTTAAACAATTCTATTGCAGATTGAATTATGGCACATAGGATAAAACTGCTATGTTATCAGTTCTAAGTAACGGTCTTCTGGAAGTTGAAAGTTCAATCTTCAGTATGGGCAATAGTAAAAATATAATAAGGAATTGCTTGAAACTTTTACTGAATCATGGCTGACATAACGAGAGCAGGTCATCCTTGATGATTAAATAATGGTTTCTGTTTAAAATTCTGTATAGATTCCTGAATTCAATATAGCGATATAAGATTTTAACAAGAAGCATTTTCTGTAAATGTTTTTCATAAGAGGCGGTTGGGTAGAAATTGGTGCTTAGTTGAGCACTTTCCATGAAAATAGTGATAGAGTATAGATAGACTAGTAACGTCTCTTTTTTCTATGATAAAGGGGTTGTAGGGAAAAGAAGAGATCACTCCATTCCTATTAGATTGCAAATTTGATCTTTTTTTTTTTGCAAAGGCAAGAAAAAGTGCTATCAGCTACACCTCCCCAGATTTGGTAACAGTGTAAAGTTACCCACATTTACACACAGGACCCACACGTTGTAGTAGAGTATGTCGCAAGGGACAGAAGACAAGTAATAATTCAACTCACTTTTTCGTTTGTTATAACGCCATTTATTACCAGGTACTTCCCCAAATAAAAAGTGATCATCTTCTCTCTGACCTTTGTCTTCTTGAATGTGATCCACGTCTTTAATATGCTCCCGAACATACTGAATGTGATCATCAGTCTGTGAACATACTATTTTTATAGTCTTTTTCTTTGCACATATCTAGGCATTTGCATATGTGCATCCGCACGCTGTTATAACAGTACTCTACTTTAGGATGTATTTGACTCGTATACAAGTAGAAGATTGGTCCAGGAGTCGGTTATTGTCTGGAGCGATAGAATGATCCAACCATTTTTTCTAGTGGCATTAGTAAAATATTTGCCTCAATTTTTATTATAATTTATTAATAACTAATCACATTCACCTGGCGTTTCTCGTGTGGAGTTATATTTGTGGTTTTTAGGTAAAAATAATTTCAAATATATTCATGCTTACAATGTTTACTTTGAAAGAAAAATAAGATTAGTAATATGAAGTTAAGTAAAAAAAAAAAACTAAAAAAATAACTTAGCACCAGGTTACTAAAAAAAGATATCTATAAACGGAAAATGAATTTAACGAATCGAAAAGAATTTGAATTATCTTTTCTAAAAAAGCAAATTATTTTGAATCTTAAAAATACTAATAAAATAATTATTAAAATGTTTAAACCTTTTTTTAAAATACATTCTTCACTGAGATATTCTTTGTTTTGATTTTATTTGTATTTTATGAAACAAAGGAAATCTATTTTTAGAAAATTAATTTCGTTTCTTTATGTTCTAAGATATTTCAATTATTTTATCGACTGAACAAATAATTGCCCCAGTGACCCTAGATGGACTTTAAAAAATTTTCAATAGTGTCTTTATATTTCTTGAAAAAAATTTAACCTTTATTGAAACTTAATTGAATGTTCTAATTGTTAGCATATTGATTTCTATAGAAACAAACATTGACTTACACACACACACACACACACACAGTAACTTGTATCGTTGTTGTTTCCTAGATTTAAATCAACTATAACTCCTGTGTTTATCAAAAAGTGTTCAATAACAAGCAGAGCGTAATTATACTATAGTTATTTATACAGACATTATTGGCTACATATGTGCACACATATTTCTGCTGCAACTCTTTTAGAGAAGCATCATCATCAGACCAGATAAGAAATTAAATCTAGCCTGATGACACTGTTTCTCTTAAAGAGTTGCAGCAAGAACATATATGCACATGTGTAGCTAATAATGTTTGTATAAATAAATATAGTATAAGATATATATATATATATATATATATATATATATTAGCAGGGTTACCTAGCGTTTCCGACTTTAGAGAGTATATTATACACAATATTTAGGCGAGTTTACTTTAACAGCAACCTTGTCAGCTAAATGTTTTACCCGCTGAGCTCTTCAAATATATGTTGATACTCTTAAACTAACATTTATAAACAGACATCTAGAGACGCAGAACTACTTCCATTATGTTCGCAGGCAAATTGTATATGTGATACTTATATTGAAAGTACTCTCTTTATCATGTCTTTGTTTTAAGGACAAATATGTATACAGATAGAGATGTTGTCTTTTATTATATATATATATATATATATATATATATATATATATATGTTATTCCTTAATTGGAATTCATTTTTGAGATGAGCATTATATATATTAATTTATTTTTATTTCGGACTATTATTCTCATCTTTATTAGTTGTTGTTTTTCATCTTTTATTGGTTTGTTTATTCACAAACGTTTCGGCCAACTATTCCTCTGGCCTTCGTCAGGTGGTAACCGCGACGGATAGGAACTTTGAATCTCCTAACTGCATTCTCAGCCATCACTGCCATCTGTAGTTGTCGTCTCACCACATTTTTGGCCAAGTAAACCTCTGGCACACTTTGGGTGGGATTGAAACCACTATCTTCAGACAATGTTCATCTGGAACTGTAAAGATTCAACGTCTCTATCAACTGCGCCACGGGCCCCGAAGGGCGATCAAGGTTAGATTCTTTGATCTTATAAATCCACGTTTATTTATTATCTGATCTTCCATAGTCGGGTCCGTACCGATTGGTATATATATTATTCCTTAATTGGAATTCATTTCAAAAATGAATTCCAATTAAATTTCTTAACTTACATTTTATTATATTAAAAATAAGAAAATGCTTCTTTGCTTTTGTTTGTTTTTTGTTTTTTTTTAAAGGGAGGGGGTTAGAATCGAAACTGCACACTTCATGTTTTCAGTTTGGCATTTTCCCAACTAAACAATTCCGAGATGACTTTTAAAATAACACTCATAAGAAAATAGTATAAGGGGTTTCTGTCCTTCATGGGTCACTTAGAGATGGAGGGGCGGGTCGCATACATATTTGACACATAAAGGGTCACGTAGAAATTTGTGACTACTTACATTGTCTTCTCCATGGAATTTTGTTCACCGAATTATATATTTAAAATTATTTTATACACTTTTGCTCATCAAAATAGGATATAATTGAAATTTTAAAGCAGGCTTAGCTCCGACACCTCCTTTCGGTTAGGTCAGGGGTCACCAAGCTATGGCCCGAGGACCGAATGCTGCCTGTGACGTCAGTTCATTCAGTCCACTAACAGTACTTTAATTTGCTTGATAAAACGTATGGAACACAAAACTTTGATAAAATTTTGAATATTATGTTTACAATACTAGATTTCCATGCTTGCGGAGACTTCCTGATTGCTTTGTTCTTTAAATTAAGTATTTCATTTCTCCCAGCTCTCTCCATAGCTTTAGAGAGCCGTAGCTTCACCAGTGACCACTAAATCCTCTGCTTTTACTTGTTTCAACAGGATTTTGATTACGTTTCTAATTCAATGTCTTTTTTATTTTCAGATTCCATTTTCTTCACCTTTCATTATGGCTACTAAAAAAGTTTCACAAATCTCAATAACCTTTTTACTGCTTAATTTGTAAGATTCCGTTATGTGCACATTGTGTCTGATGTATACTTTTTCTGTTGTCGCGTTATTTGATAACGTTATAGTAAATAAACATGTTGGTTGCTTTTGATTTTGTTCATTGCACGCGCATCAGACATGATTAACATGGAATGCTAAACAGTTCCTATTTACAATGTCTCCCCACGGGACAGAGGTAGACACTGGGGTCGTTTTTTAATGTGGAGAAAAGGAACAAAAATAAAAATTGTCTCAGTCGTGAAGGATTTCTCCTCCACTGACAGAGAACAAGAAATTGAAGTGTAACATCTGAATAACAGATACTACACTTTGATCTTGACCCGAAGACCAGAATTTGCTTCAATGCTAAACTTAGTTTTTTGTCTTTTTTTCCCAGAGCTTCCATTCTGACTTGCAAGTATTGAATGAAATGATTATGTGGCCCGTGTTCATCATTCTTTCTGTGATCCTGCCTGCAGTAAAAAAAGTTTGGTGACCTCTGGGTTAGGGTAACACTTAGATAATTTAAATTTCATAAAATAAGATGTATTTAAAGTTTTGTATTTATAGCCTCCTTAGTGGTGCACTTAGAGTTTTGAGACTACTTCCATTGTCTTCCTCGATAAATTTTATATAAGAATACACTTTTAAATTTTATGTAAATTTTCTAACTTTTATATAGGGATTACACAAACATATACACGCACACTGAGTTATATATAACGTTGACTTAGACATATGATATTCACACAACAATACGGTTGTCTAAAATCCACACAAGTAAATTGTTTATAGTGGTGAAGGCGGCTTGTGTAGTGTATCCACACTTTTTGGAACAACTGCTAATCTCAGTCGGTGCAATTGAATGCCACAGACAGAGCAGAGAGTACCAGATGGGTGACCATTTAGAAATTCTAGGCACTGTATATACTGCCCCGGAATGTAGAAATTTTCAGTCTTCATTAAGACATGCATCTACAAAGAATATCTATATATATAAATTCGTGTTCCTGTCTATCTGTTTGTTTGTTTGTTCACAATTTGATTAATATATACAAAAGTTCCGTTACTTTAATCCTTCATTCATTCCTATATATAGTATGATTCTTGTAAAATAGACAGTTGAGAGATGACGTCATTTGCATATTACATTAAGGAAAATCGACTTTATTAAATAGATGAGTATTAGTTATTGTTTATAGTGAGGGAATTGTTTTAAGTGTTCTATTTAAGTTTATTATTTAAATTTGATTTACATTGATAACATATTTAATTTAATTTATTTTTACCAACATCGATTTTATTTTTATAAAACAGTTTGAGTTATTTGAGTTTTTAGTTATTTCCCTTGGACACTAACTTTATTCTTTTTGTTTTTGTTTTCTTTTTCAGCGGATAATCAAACTAAAAATAATTCACACAAACTTTCAAGCATTATTTTTGGAATCAGTTCAAATAAAATAATTTCCGGGATTTTGCAATTAATGTTTGGGTCCAGTGGATTTTAAAATAAACAAACAATCCAATTTAACTACGATTCTTTATTTAAAACAAAACCAAAAAAACAAAGAAACTTTCATTTACATTTTTTACCAGTTTTTTCTCTTCACATTTTTTTGACGTCGTAACTTCTAATTTTTTTTTCTTTTAATAACACAAGTCATAACTCATCAGTTTTATAATATAAAAACGTGTATTTCGGTTAACACAAATTCTATTTTGGTATTTTTGAAACCAAATTATTTACAGTTTGTTTTCGTTGGAACAAACCGTAATAACAAATATTTCTAGACTGAGGGAGCATAAAAGAAATTCGTTTGAACTGGAATATAGTTATAAAAAGGTGCTCAGTATCGGGAGAATAGCTTATTTTCATATCCCTTCTGCCGAAATATCTGGAGAGTTCGTCACGTACTTCTGCTTTTTTTCGGGAGGGATGGGGATTACATTTTCGTGTTTTCATTCGTTCTTTTATTTTTGAAATTTTTTGTTGGGGTAACGATGGAGTTGACATATAATAATGAAAAACTGATCAATATTCTTAGTATAGCAGGTGTGGCCAAACCGAACTTCATGTCGACCCTGGCAACGCTGGGTATCCATGCTAGTGTATATATATATATATATATATATATATATATATATATATAATCATATTCAATACCTACAGACACTAGTGTTTCATTCTTCCAAAATCCTCAGTACAAGAAGTTACGATTGCTGCTGGTTATGAGGAGTCTAACCTCCGCACCGAAGCCATCCCTGTCTCCATTTGCAAGGAAATAACTACAATTAACCGTAACGATATTCGAGTGAAGAGTTTGGTAGAGTTTTCAAAGGTCAAATCGTTGAATGGCCCCTTGACAGCCAAATTTCTGTCCGAAAACCAATTAAAAAGATTTTCCCAAATCTCAATACCCCTTATGTGAATTAAAAAGAAAATATAACTTTGTTATATATATATATATTCATAAAGGCATAAATGTTATTGACTGTCAATCTACAGTGAATGAGTTTATATTAATGCTCCCTATCTTAATTTGTGCATATTGGAAAGTGATATACAAATTACCATTAACGTATGAAGCGATGCTCTTTGTGTAAACAAATTGAGCTTAGGTATTTGGACAATGTCAAAACATTGTTAATTCACTGCCCGCATAGCAGCAGCCATATAGCACAATGGTTAGAGGCTCCAACTGTTGTTCTGGCGATCGGGTTTCAATCCTGGCTTGAGGTAGTTATTAGTCTAGCCACACTGATGAGGTGTGAAATGGCGAAACATTACTGTATGGGAATGACTATATATATATATATATATATATATATAATGTATATATATACATTAGCAGGCCGCCTGGGATTGCCTAGTCATAAAATACACTTAAATATGAAATTTTGATTAATGCAGATTTCGTATTTATCATTATTATATTATATTGAACCCAACATATAGTAATGATTTAAAAAGTTAAAACAAAAAATGATTCATGCACCACCACCGAGAATCGAAACCAAAACGTTTAGCTTATGATTTACTTTTTCCTTTGACGTTAATGACTGTATAATGAAAACGTGTTTACAGGAAGGCTAAAAATTAATACATGAACAAATAGCTATTACGTTACGCATATATGTTCATAATGTCGTCGTTTGACCTTCACCTGGCAAATTCTATTTTTTTAATTTTCACACTTTTGTACCGATTTTCCCCGGCTAAAACCCAAATATAAAGTTTTGCATGGGTTCGAAAACCCTATATATGAAGTTTCATGTCTGCAGAACAAAAACTGACGAAAAAGTTTGGTAGGCAATTTTTTAAAACAAATATATACATGCATACATAATTATACATAGGGAGAGGTTTGTTTACTATAACCTTTTTACGCAAATATTATGCAAGTATAACTCATGTAGAATATCTGCATGAATATAATTACACGTAATAATTAACTAAAGATGACCATCCCGTAAGAAAAGCGAAAAAACTAATAGGAATTAATTAGATGAATGTTTAAAAGAATACGCAAATTAGCTAGATCTTTTGCAGATAAATGCAATTCAACAAACTATATATAACAAAGTTGTATTTTTTCTTTTTAAATAAATAGAAAAAAGGGTTTTCAATATGAATATTAACACATTAAAAAACAAATTTATAGGAGTAAAGTGAAATTGTGTGTGTGTGTGTGTGTTTGTGTGTGTGTGTGTTTGTGTGTACATTTCCCTACGAAATTACTCTGTCAATTTTCATTCTGCAGACTCGTGATTTCACATAAGGGGTATTGAGATTTGGGAAAATCTTTTTAATCGGTTTTCGGACAGAAATTTGGCTGTCAAGGGGCCATTCAATGATTTGACCTTTGAAAACTCTACCAAACTCTTCCACCAATTTTGGGTCTAAACACTTGAAATTTTAGATGTAAGTTCTTTGGGCATGGATCAAACTTTTTAATTTAATTTGAGCCCAAAACAAATGTTAAGGGGTCAATATTGGGATTAATTTAATTCGAGTCCAAAACAATAAATGTTAAGTGGTCAAGACAAGTTTTTTAAAATTTGACCTCTCAGACAATTTTTGGTCTAAACATTTTTAATTTTACATAAAATGTGTTATACACACAGGTATTTTATGTGCCTGGCAGTGTTCTTAGATAGATTTTGTATCGGAATGTCTTCAATAAGTATCGATAATACAAATAATCTGATGAAAGAAGGAACAGGGGATTTTGACCAAAGTTAACACTATACACAGCCTAACATCACAAGTGCATCTGAGAAATTTTGTCACAAGCTGAAAGGCTCGACATATAAAATCAAGAATAGGTTCTTTGATATGACAGGGGCGCCTTCGAAATGAATGTTTCTGTTTAGAGCACAATTGAAGTATGATACTTGACTTTTGCATTTTAGAATTTAATTCAAGCCATTCTATAGAAAAATAATTTTATAAAATTAACAGTGTGTTCTCTACAGTGCAATGTAGAATACAATGTATTTTTACCTAAGTTTCTGTGAGAGGCATTTGAGCTTCCTCCTGGTGCACAACAATATGTCCCCAATTAGATCAGGCAATCAATCGATTTGATTGAAAAATGGGTGATTTCACCAATTTCGATGACAATAAAAATATGGGAGTGTGAAACATTCGTTGATCATCATTCAATACCAGGTAACGTCAGGTCACCCTGCCAGTAAATATATGAGAGAGAGAGATTAACTATACTTTTGATGGTTCTGGGAACAACATTAAAGCCCCTCGAACATCATTAGGCAAATTATAACCCCCCCCACACACACACGCACCCCACTATCCCCAAATCCATTTATTTCTATACTTTTATTTATTTTTTCTACCCTACTTTCCAACCCTGTCACCCATTCAAACTCTGCCTACCTCAACCCAGTCCTGTGTTTGACTTTGAACTACATTATATGGTGAGAGTCCAATTTTAACGTTTCGGGTGACTTTCTATTACTCCCAGGTCCACTCTCATCTAGAGTGGCTGTATCTATTGTGGTTTAAATAGAATCTATCGTTTGCAGTCTCTTACAAAACATATGCCGACAAAACAAAATATTTGAAGATATTAATAAGATGAAGCATTAAAAACTAAATTTGTCATTAAAAGACCCTAAAGAGTGATATGCCATGAAATTATTTTCTGTACCATATTTTCTTTTGTCACTATACATCATAATCATGTTGATACGCTGGTTTCTGTTAGATGATCAGGCATAAACAACATTGAACTTAGTCAGTACTAAATGGGTAACCATTTCAGAATATCTGGTGCTCTGCTCATCCTGCTATTGTTTTCAGTCATCCAGGTTCGAAATTTCGTGCAGATTCCTGAGTTTGAAGAAGCTTACATCGACCGAAACGTTGCGAAAATAACAATCAAGAAGCGAACAGTAATCTGAATACTCCAAGTAATGCGTACACATAGTAAACAAAATAATTTTTTTTTAGTCATGTTAAAGTTTCTGTGAACCACCAGCGGTCCATGTGGACCTCGGTTGGGAATTTTTAGTCTGATAGCACTGTTCATTGGCGCGCGTGCGCGCGCACACACACACACACACACACACACACACACACACACACATACACAGGTTATTTTTGTTTGTTTAAATTTTTCCGTTTCCAATCTCTTTTCGAGTTTGCGAATCGGCTTTATTCTAGGTTTTCCTTTGCGAAACACGAAAAGTTCAGACTGACATCGACCGGCGTCTTTGAATCAATGAATCGGGAATGCCCATTCTAACTAGATTCCCTCCTCGCCTGCTGTAACCAGGCACACACAAACACACTGTGAATCCACCTTGGCATGATGGTGTGTGGCTTCCTCGTTTTAGAGACACATCACATGTTGAACAGCCGGCTTAGTAACAAGAGCCTGGAACATCTTGATTGTGTAGGTGGGACCGTTTACTAGCTTCTTATTCATCTAAAAAAAAAAAACTAAACAAAAAACAAAAACGACCCACTTGATGAGGTAAGGCATTTTTTTTTTTTTTTTTTTTTTTTACTTCTGACAATCTCAGACTCTCTACACTTTTCTCTTTATTTTTCTCCAGTCACTTTCAATTAAAGGTGAACACTTGTTGTCACTTGACTTCTCTAATTTCGTATGAAATATTTCAACAATTTATTGCCGTTAAAAAACAAAAGTTAAGCCAACCTTTGCTTATGAAATGCGTATATATATATATATATATATATATATATATATATATATATATATATATATATATATATATTATTAATTCAGTGCATCTGCATCTTGCCATTGATACTAAAGGATTACTATAACTAGAGTCCAGATTTTTAGGGGGGGGGCAAACTAAGTAGGAAACTGTGCAGCACAATATTTGTTTACATTACATTTAAATTTCTGTACGTTGGTATATTCGGAGAAAAAAGGAGCAGGAAGGAAAATCCAAAACACCTGTCCCTATTTTATGCCTCCTCACTTCCAATGCTTGACATGCTTGACACTTTTCTCTCCTTATTTTTCTCCGCTCAGGCAGTCACTTTCAGTGGAAGATGAACACTTGTTGTCACTTGACTTCTCTTATTACATATGAAATATTTTAACAACTAATCTTAAAAGGCAAACGTTAAACCAACCTTTGCTTATAAAGTAATTTTTTTATTCTGCCCAAACGAGGCCTAATACCACTGAGACTTAAATGACTACTGAAATTAAGGTTAAGATTTATAGGATGGGCATACTAACTTTGCAGCGAGATGTTTGTTCACATTACATTTAAATTTATGCCTGTTGGTACATTCAGTGGTGAGGGAGGAGGAAGGGAATTCTAAAGAACCTGTTCCTATTTACTTCCCCACAAAGGTAGAGTGAGACAAAATGTGTGCTTTTTATGTGTTTTAAAAGAAGAAAAAGGAAAATAGGCATTCTGTATTGGGACAAAAATTAAAATGGTGTCAGTTTAGAAGGATTTTCCCTTCACTGACGAGAACGGAAAAGATGAAGTTTAGCATCAGAACGGATACAACACTGCCAAGGAATTTGGGAATCTCTGTTTATACTTTATCATCTCAATTCAACCATTAAATTGTACAGAATATTTTCACTATATATATATATATATATATATATATATATATATATACACACACACAATCTCAAATTCTATTAAATGTTTCATCCGATGGCACCCAAAAATACTTTCTTAATTCCTTTTTTTTTTTTTTTTTTTTTTTTTTAACCAATATTTTGGATCCATTCTAACTTAACCAGGCAACTCGTTCGAGTGGATATCACTTTGCTAGCTGTACCTACACGACGTTGCCAGGGAATTCCTATTTACTTGCCTTCCCACAAGGGCACAGTTAGACACAAGGTCGATTTTTAATATAATGGAAATAGCTTCCCTCTAAAAAGGGGCACTCTGGATTGGGACAAAAATAAAATTAATCCAAAAGGATCACACCTCCACTGATCAAAGACAGAACAAATAAAGTGTAATATCAGAACGGATACTGCACTTTGATCTAAACAAAATGGTAAAAAGTAATTTCACCTTCATTTTCTTTTCGCTTTTATTTTATTTTATTTTTTTTTATTTTTTATTTTTATTTTTATTTTTTTGAACTGTGCAATTTGTTATTTCGCCAACTTTCTTTTTAAATAGGATTTTGAAAGTTGAATTATTTTGATATAATTCTGCTAAATTATTAATTCAACCAATTTTTTATTTAGATTATTCAGAATATTGTTCTCATCTTGGATGTTATTTTTCACAACGTTTAAGACGATGTCACCTCGACTTCATGTGCGTTTTGTCGAATGTATATTGGCTTTCAAATGGAACCCTTTATTTAATCTGTGAAGATAGATTGTTCTTCTGTCAGCCATGGGATGGTGTCTGAAGTAATTTCAAAACATAATTGAACCAAATTGTTATAAAATTATTGCTAATTTTGTTAAGGTAATATTTTAATCTCTGTTCATAAAATTCCATACCTACTAAATATTTCAATCTGAAGATTTGCTGAGAATTTTTTTTAAACTAGTTTAAATGACTTTCTATTTGATAGTTGAAATACTTCCAAATTACTTACGATTATGAAATCTTTTTTTTTTTTTTTTTTCGATTATTAACAAATAAAATGATTGATTTGTCTATAGAAAAATCAAAATGCATTATGGTGGATTTAATTTTTTAATTAAATTACTTTTTCATGGGATTTTTAAAAATTATGCTATTGTGATTTTGATTTCAGTAAATACTCGATTAATGATATATTAAAAAAATAATAAAGTGTAAGTCACGTGGAGGCGAGAAACATGGACACATGGAAATCGTCCACAATTTTTATTGATGTAGAAATTATGAATTAAAAAGTTGCATTAACTTTAGAATTTAATGTGCAAGAATTAAGGGTTCTTCATTATAATTAGCAAAATCAGACAGTCAAAAAATTGAGTTTTCATTAAAAACCAATGATAACTACTTTTTATATCAATTTCAAGTAAAAGTAATGTTATCTACCTAATTGTCATGTCGCAATTGCTTAAATATTCCGGGAATATTACATAAAACAGGTACCTATTTCCATAATTCAACAAAAAAAAAAAAGAATTTCACCATATTTGCTTGTGATCTAAACACAAGGGAAATAACTCATTTTCACCCAATTTGGCCTTAATTTTTGAAATTTTTCTAAAACTAATTACTTCCCTTTCTATTATGCAGGCTATCTAGTTTATTAAAACTTGCAAATTTCTTTAAAAACTATTTTCTTTAATAATTAATTTTCTACATTATCGTTTTTCATAATTGTTGAATATGTTCATTACTGTGACATGACAGTTAAGTAGATACCATTGATTTCACTTGAAATTCAATATTTTGAATTATCGAATTTTGCTATTATGATGAAAGGGAACCGAATTTAGGAAATAGAAACCGTATTTGTACCACCTTTGCTTGGCGGATCACGTGTGGCATGTGTTATGACACATTGTGTGGTTTGTATTAGTTGCTCTAATTATGGAGGAAAGTGCTCAATATTACATTAAACTACAGCATATTGTGACTAAGGAGCTACTATGATAAAGTTCAGATTTTATATGGAGCAACCTGGGTGGGGAATCGGATAGCAAGATGTTTTTTTACATTATATTTAAAGTTCTACCTGTTGGTATGATCGGAGAAACTATCAAATTAGAAAAACGTGGATGAATGTGGTTTTGCTGTCAGTCAAGTGGGTCGAGGAGGGTATTTTTTGTTGGGGAGCACAAGAGCAATAAATTCGTCAGTGCACTTTTCATACATTTTTTTTTATGGAAAACTCTCCATACAAAGCATAAAGCCATTTGATGTAAGGAGATTTTTTAAAAAAATGCACTTTTGAGGTCAAAAACAATGCCAATGATGATGAATAGATTTTGACCCAGAAAACCGCAATTGTACCCGTCTAGCTGAATCCACTGTCAAAAATTTTCCCCACTCTTTATCTGTGCCTAAATCAAAACGTACATTCCATTTCTTAGAACTGCACGCCTGTGGAACTCTGTTCCGTCTGCCTGCTTCCCACCTGACTACAACCTGGATGTCTTCAAGTCCAACGTAAACAAATTCCTAATGAACCGCCACCTGAAGTAAACACTTCAATAAATCTCCACACTAACGTACTGTACTTGCAATAACCCCTTATCCCTGAGTTGCTTCCAGGCCTTGATAAGTAGTGAGCACCGTGTAAAAAAAAAAAAAAAAAAACATCGCTCATGGAATGTGAGGATTGAAGAATAAAACAAATGGATTAAGACGATTACAGAAATGTAACACTGGTGATGAATGGGGGGGGGCTGGATCTTTGCAGATTGTGTGGTACGTTCATAAAATGTCAAACTATTTTAAGTTTTTTTAAGATAGACTCTGATGACTAGATATATTCTGAAACTACATTAAGCAAATTACATAAATGAGTATACAATATTGTACAATAATATTATGGGGTGTGAGTCGATGCCGGGCATCCAGCATGGCAGCAATATATAACAAATGAATGATACTACCGTGGAATTTCCACAGGTCATGTTAACATTGTATAACTGTTTCCATGAAATCCAATAATAGGACGTTTTGTATTTGTGTTCAACTTCTACAAGAAATTTGACTATTTTCATCCATTATTGTTTGAATGATGTCTTGTATCCCAACATTGATGACTAGACTGCTGCAGTTTTTACAGCATTGCAACATTTGCACACGTGTCGTGGCAGACGAGAGTAACTCTAAATTTAATAAAACCAACTTCGCTCTCTTCTAAGCCAAAACATATCGATGCTATTCTCATTGATTTTATTGTTTTTTTTCTTTATATATATATATATATATATATATATATATATATATATAGGCAGCATTTTTTCATTTAAACAGATATTGTTTTTTTTTTTTGTTGTTGTTTTTTTACATAGAAGTCACCACTTATCAAGGCTCGGAAGCCACTCGGGGATAAGGGTTAAAAGACAACAAAGCTTTTGTTCTGTAATATTTTTTTTATTTTTTCAATTTTTCGTATTATCGTCTTCGTATATACGTCGAATGTATGGATGTATGGTCCAAGCATTTTATTTTTCTTCCTCGGAGTGTCCGCGGTTTTTAACTTTTAACTTTTCAAAGATGTGTAAATGAGTACACGAAAAATTGAAAGAAAAAAAAGAAGGGTATTGCAAAACAGAAGCTTTCTGTTGTATTTAACAATGTCTGTTTATATATATATATATATATATATATATATTTTTTTTTTTTTTTTTTTTTCTTTTTTTTATAAATTGTGATCCAACTCTGATTTTTTATGACTAGAGCTTATAGTATTATTTGGATTACTGTTTTCATCTTGAGTGTTATTTTCACAACGTTTCGAATGATATAACCTCTGACCTTCTTCAGGAGTATCTTGCCGAATTCAGAAATCTTTCTGTTGACTTATCTCCCTCTAATGGCAGGATGATGTGGCACAAGGGTCGGAAAGTTGGAATGAAGAGCTAGCACCTTAGAGGTAGAGCACTGTGACCTGCAAAATATGTCTAGACAGTTCGTCAGCAGTCACCGGTAGGGGCACATCAGGCGATTAACAATAAACCCTTTTTCAAAGGGAGAAAGCAAAGCCTGGAACAGCGGATCTTCTAAAACTACACAGGACCAGCAGCATACTGCTGTCAATATGGTAAAAAGCCATTTCAATAATGACCTTTATTTTTTTAACTTTGGGATCAAGAGTAAACTTTAGCTGTAGAACTTTGGAATCTGTGCAGAACTTACATTGGCTGAAACATTGTGAAAATCACATTCAAGATGAGAACAGTAGTCCAAATAATCCAAATGATATGAATAATCAATCCTCATCTCCAAAATTCAGAAACATAAAACTTGTAAATTTTGTAAATATCAACATTTTAAAATTTGTTCTATCATTCGGATTATTGTGGATACTTATTGAATGTTCCTATTTACCTGCCTCCCCACGAGGACAGTTAGACACAAGGTTGGTTTTTAATGTGGGGAATATTTAGCTTTCTAACCCCCCCCCTCTCCAAAAAAAAGGCAGGATTCTGAATTGAAATTAAAAAATTAAAATTTCTCAGTCTAGAAGGATCTCTCCTTCGCTGAGAAAAAAGATGAAGTGTAGTATTAGAACAGATATTACACTTAGCTCCTAGCCAAAAAGCCAAGGAATATTATCGCAATGTTTTGATCAATTTAACCTTTAACCTTATTCAGGTGGGTCTTGTCAAACTTGGGAATTTGTTTGGAATTACAAATTGAACATTTTATTTAATCCACAGCAGTAGATTGTTCTCGTTTCATCAGTCATAACCAGGTAGAAGTTTTGAGTAATTGTTAATTATATTTTTGGTATTGCCTGTTATTGAACGTTCAACCTCCAGACGACTCTCACTAAAAATTCATTATTGCATATCCGTTATGCCACATGTCCATGTTTGAGAATATGCACCCGAATAATGAGAATAGTAGTCAGAATAATCCAAATAATATAAATTAGCAAACCTTATCTAAAAAATTCTTAAATATAATCGCCACATTTGAATTCTTGTGTTTTGTATACTGCAATGATTTGATTAAAAGTATTGAATTATTATTCGTGGTAGTAGTAGTTACTAACAGTTCTCATATAGACCATCACCAGAGATTACTCACAACAACCAGTGGTGTTCTCTACAGTCAGGGTGACACCAAGTTTCCCCAGATTTCCAGTATTCTCCACCTCTTTCAATAACATTTGCGAAAGACTTTGTGTTATCGCAACAGCTGCTTGCCATTAACTTTTCGCTGGCAGCCACCATTGGTCTTCACTAGAATTTGGGTGGCAGGTAAGCCTCTTCAAGGTCCTAGTCCTCTTTGCACATCCATTGGAGGTCTGGTTTGTGCTTTCTCTCCTCTATCTTTCTATTCTCCTTGACCGTTCATAACTGTGGTGTGGCACAATTCTATGTTGCCACTACGATTTTTTTTTTTTACTAGGAGCTCACGCAGAAGTCATTACCATTGATTGCTCACTGGCACCGACAGGGGATTTCCCTGGAGTCTGAGTGACAGAAGTTCTTTCTAGATCTCCAGTTCTCTGTTAATTTTGATAGACATTACAAATCAATTTGTGTTTTTCTGGTAATTGCTTATCGATTTATCATTGATAGTACGCATTGGCTTTCTCTGGAATTTTTAGTGGAAATATCTAAAACAGATTTTATCATTTTCATCCTCCCGACTCCAAGAAAAAATTATGGCATCAATATTAGTTGGGAATTCATAAAATAGTCGTAAAGTGTCAAAAAAGATGGAAAGAGAAGGAAGAGAAAATGTGTATACATCCTGAAAATTCCAGAAAAAGCTAACAGCTGTTATCGGAGAAGCAAGTAAGGAGCTGAATTTTAGACAGCAGAGAGCAAATTGGTGTTGAAAATTTGTCAGTATTTATTATGGTGATGCTTGAAAAGTTCTTTCTGAAGTTTGGATCATCATTATCAGCTCATTACGGCTACAGAAAATTTACATACAACTTTTTTTTTTCTTTTCTTTTCTTTTTTTCTTACATCCAGAAGTTGCCATTTGCAATTCATTCAAATCTGAGTTTCGCTGAGTTGATTGATAACTGCAAATTATAAATTCAAACAACTTACTCATATCCGTGGACTTTGGTTGTCCAGAAGAGATGCTTTATGCTGTGATTCAGTAGTTGCCTGTGAAACAATGGGCGGTCTACTTGACAAGTTGAAAACTTGGTGGAATGCTATAGATAATAAAAGTGTGAAAATGAATGTTAGCAAAATCAAAGAGTTTATTTATTTTTCTAAATTGAATAAATTTGTTCAAGATGTTTATTAGCGGGTTTAGTGATATTTTGGAGCTGATAGTGTTATTATGGTATTTGAACAGCAGTTTCTTCTGAAGTTTGGACTGCCATTGTAACCGCATTAAGGCTACAGTAGATTTACATGCATTTATTTATTTTTTACTAACATTTAAAGATCTAATTTTAATAACAAAACTGCAGACTTAATCAAAAAAAAAAAAAGAAAAGGAAAACAATTCATATGACATTTAAAAGAAAAAAAATTCAATCGAAATAACAAAGTTGTCTTAAATAAACAGAGATCTTACTAATGTTGCTTTTTCCTGGCATTTAGACTTGCAGCATTTTGTGATCATTCTAGAAGGGTCGTTCCAAAAGTAAAACCTATTTTTTTTTTTAACTCAAAAAGTTGAATTACAAGGACGGGAGTGGTACCATTAAAGCGAGCGACCTTTTGTGCTTCAGAATTTATTTTTCTATATAATAAGCACTTTTCAATGACGCATCTCTGCTTCTGATGTACATCCCTGACGGGGGTTTGCTTTCTTAGAGTCTCACACCGTCAATATCAGCAAGAGAGATGAAACATTCAGGTTATGAATGCATAACTTTAGTCATCAAAACAAAAACAATTTGCAATCTCCTCTGATCCATTCGGAAATAAAAAAAAAATAGGAGACATTACTTCATAATTAAATTACAGCAAGAGGTGTAAGAAGTGTAAGACTATGAAGATGAATGAGAACTCAAATGTGGAAGGAGTTTATATGGATACTGAAGCAACTGATGTTTTTTTTTTTACATGGGGTTCACCACTTATCAAGGCCCGAAGGCCACTCAGGGATAAAGGTTATTGCGTGTACAGTAATCAATGAGATAGTATTGTAGTAATCATTAGTATTAGGGGTTTTGATATTGTCTTAAGGGGGCGGTTTGTCAGGAGTTTGTTTATGTTGGATTTGAAGACGTCCAAGTTGTAGTCAGGTGGGAAACAGGCAAGCGGCAAAGAGTTCCACTGGCGTGCAGTTCTAAGAAAGAAGGTTTGCTCATGGAATCTACATTTGGATTTAGGCACAGATAAAGAGTGGGGAAAATTATTGACAGTAGTTTCAGCCAGACGGGTGTTTCTCGTGAAAGATTATCGAGGGGGGACGAGGGATTGGAGCTCAGACGGGCACCTGCCATGGAAATAACGATAAAACAAAAACAGGCTCGCAACGTCTCTTCTGTGGGAGAGAGGTTGTAGGGAAGAGAAAAGGGCATCCCCCACTAAACCACAAAGGCTACTTTGTACTCTGTCAAGGCAAGATAGGCTGTTTTTAGCAGCTCCTGCCCAGATGTGGCAGCAGTACTCCATCCTTGTACAGATAGAGAATTGCATTAGCAGTGAGATATCTTCTGGAGTGGTAGAAGGATCCCACCATTTTCCCAGCGTCTCTGGCAACAGATTTGATGTACATGTTCCATTTCAGATCAGGAGTAAAGGTCAAACCCAGAAGCTTGTCAAAACATGGAGCCTCCCCAGGACGAGAGCCATCCATTTCAATTGATGCCAGATGGGGATCAGAGCGTTGATGATGTAAAGATAGAAGCTTGGTTTTGGATGCATTAAAAGTGACCAGCCACCTCTTTCCCCATTGTACTACACGCTCAAGATAGAGGAGACAGAATTAGAGAGAACTTTGTTATTTATGGCCTTTGATGTGTTGCCATAGATGGCCGTGTCATCAGCATAGATGTCAACGAATGATTTAAGTATATTGCTCTCGAAAGGAAACCTTTGTCAAGTGATTCACTAATCCTCTGTGATATAACCATTAGCACATCTGCTGTAGATCTTGCAGAGCGGAAACCATATTGTGTGTCACTAAGAAAGTTGTTTCTGTTGAGGTGGATGATTATTTCTTTATTTAATATGGATTCCAACAACTTACTCATGACACACAGGAGACTTATTGGTCTGTACTGAGAGGCAGATGACTTTTCACCTAAATTCTTAAATACAGCCCATACTGATGAGGTTTTCCAGGGTGTTGGAAAGCACTTCTCCTTAAGGCAATGCTTAAACAGTTTTGTAAGTATGGGGGCAACTTCTGGTTGGAGCTTTTTCAGCACTATAACTGGAATGCCATCAGGGCCAGTTGCTTTACTGGAATCAAGGTTCTTGATTAGTTTGGCGACCTCACACACAGATATTTGTATGTTGCATAGCATGTTGTCTGGTATAGGAGGAAATACAGGAAGTTGATGGTCATTGTCGCATAGGGTAGAATTAGCTGCAAAGTTCTTGGCAAATAGTCTGGCCTTGTCTGATACTGACGAGATGACCTCAGGTCCATTGATGATAGTTGGGATTGAACACACGCTTCTGTTCAAGATCCTGTTTGCTATTTGCCAGAACTGGTGGGAACCAAGCCGCTGCTCAGCTACTTTGGATTTAACAGACTGAGCATATAGCTCTCTTGCATGTTTTATTACTCTTTTACAGTGGTTGCTGGCAGTCTTGAAAGCAGCTTTAGTCTCAATATATCTATTAGGTTGGTAGCTATGGAAAAAGTGATTTCTGTGTGCGATGGTAGCAGCACATTCAGGGGAGAACCATGGCTGGCTGTTAGGTTTTTGTTGGAATTTTTTTGGATGGTATGAATCGGTCTATGCCTACAATTAACCATTCGGTCAGGTCTGATACTATAGAGGACAAATCCTTTTTAAACATGGAATGCAGAGGTAGGTCAGATATAAATGTACGGAAGCTATCCCAGTCAGCCATAGAGTATCGACATACAGTATGGTGGAGAGGTACGTCTGAAGACTTATTACATTTCATTTTTATCTTAACTGCTACAACAGAGTGGTCAGAGGATCCCAGAGGAGATAGAACATAACATGAACACAGCTCAGGGGAAGTTGTGAGGAAAAGGTCTAGAAGGCTTGCATATTGACCGGGTGTATCGGGCACACGGATGGGTTCGTGAACAATCTGAGTGAGGTCATAGGCAATGGCAAAATCATGACAAAACCTCCCCTCGTCATCGGTTTTATGTGAGTGGGTCAGCCATTCCACATTATGGACATTGAAATTACTGCAAATGTGAATGTTAGCCGAAGGATGAGCAGATAGGATGTGGTCAATTATCTCAGATATGCTCTTAAAGATAGTAACCCCACTGCTGTGGGGGGCGATAGAGGGTAAATATAAATGCAGTGGTGTAAGCTAGTGCTACCTGGAAGCACATATAAGGTAAATTAGGGTCTTCTCTGGAGATATCCCTACCACATGGAAAGCCATCTTTGATGTAGGCACATATTCCATGCCCATGACGATCTTGGGGGTCAGATTTAGATGTTAGGTTGGAGTATCCTTTAATTGTGAATTCGTCTAGAGAAATGGTTGGCTCTATGCCAGTTTCACTTAGAAAGAATATGCCCGGTTTTGTTTCCTGTAATTGTGTTTCAACATCTGGAAGGTTGGAACGTAGACCCCTGATGTTGGAGAAGGAGACCTGGTAGTAGGGGTCTACGTTGGTGGATGGGGTTCTAAGTTTATTTGTGTTTCTTTTTTGGAGATTTGTCATCATTGAGGTTTTGGGGTTTGTGGAGCAGGTCGGTAGACTTGGTTGAAGCAGGACAGAGAGGGAAAATAAGAGAGAAAAAGACAAGAATTTTTTTTTTTTTTGTGGCACATAAGGTAAAGCCGTAACAATTACCCGCTAGTATGACATCGAGAGGCCATACCAGAAACTACTGTATGATCCAGAATCCATTCACCAAATGGCAATACAGCAGCCCCAGTACTTTGCACCTGCTGATAGGACAGCCTCCTTAGTGGTTAATCCAAGATGAAACGTTTACCTCCAGTACCCTTACTAATGACATGACCACAAGGATAGACATAGAAACAGAAATTTTCCGACATCTCAGGCTACTCTTTACAAAGTACTACTGACCTATAAAGCAGCATTTTCTTCACTCTTTGTCAGAAAAATCACCCCGAAAAAAATACCTGGCATTGCTTGGGATTTGATGAGATAAATGTGTTGCATATTACCTGTCCTTGCATATACATGCTGTAAATTACCTACCCTAGGTAAGATACAATTATTTCATATGTGTAATACCTGTCTTATGTAGGTAAAATATTCTTTTGCTCAAAATAGCAAATGATACATAACCATACAAAATTACTCTCTCATAAGAAAAATAAATATATTACCAAACCAAATTCAATTTTTTCATTGTTTATACGGTCCCGAGCAATGCCGGGAAGCCCTGCTAGTATATATATAAAAGCGAAAATGTATGTATGTGTGTATGTTTGTGTGTCTGCTGAAAACTTTCGAGAGAAACAACAAAAATTCACAAACTCGGTATCATATTAAAGCCCCATCCTTCGCTCGAAAGATATTGAAAAATTAGCCAAAAACGTTAATTTTTTCACCCCGAAATCGACAATTTTCGACAGGGGGTGGTCAACAAAAACCGTCCTCTAGTGACGACGACCGGTTCTATGCATACGTCAGATGACGTCATGACCTGATTTAGTTTAAATAGTTGAAGAACTGACTAAATTTCATGTTTCAGTCGTGTTAGCTCAGTTGGTTAGTGCGTTGGGTCGTTATCTAAACGTTTTGGGTTCGAATCGTGGTGTGAGATGTCTTTTTTTTTTTTTTTTTTCGATTTTTTAAATTTAAATATTGAAGCAGTGTTATTTAAGCGATTTTTCACGTAACGTTCGTTTTTCTGTTTTTTTTTTTTTTTTACTTCGCTTATTCTTAGGTTTTCATTAACACCCCCACCCCCCGATCACACACCCAAAAACACCCGGGTACCCACCGATTTATTTATTTAAACCATTTTTCACGTTTTTTTTTTTTGTTTTGTTTTAACGTTCGTTTTTCTGTTTTCTTTTTTGTTTTTTCGATTTTTATATTTAACATTGTTCATTTGCCTTACGTTAGTTTTTTTTGTTTTTTTGTTTTTTTCGATGTTTTGATTACCCCCCCGCTTTATTTTTCAGATAAGTTTTAACGTTCGTTTTTCTGTTTTCTTTTTTTTACTTCGCTTATAACAAACAAACCTGGTCATTGACCTCATTAAAAACGTTAACTGCTGAATAGCTATTACTTATGTCGTCGTCGTCGTCGTAACGCTCGCACAAAATGTTAACTCTACGACTTCCGTGCGGGCACCTGTCAATTTTGTTCTTACTTAAATAAATTCAAACATCTTTCAGCAACTAATTCTGGCTGGCCGGACGATTCATGTTTTTTTCACATTTAATTTTCCAACTTCGCCTCAGGGCTTCGGGTTCGATCCTACCAACTTACCAAAACTTTTTAACCCCCCCCCCGGTTTCTTTTTTATTTAAGAGCACACACACCTCGAAACACCCGGGCAATGCTGGGTACCCCCGCTAGTTTATAATATAAATCTCACCTGTCTGTTTAAATGTATATATGTATGTCTGCCTAAAACTTTCAACAGAGCCGACAGATTTTCACGAGATCGGTATCATTTTGAAGCGCGGCCCTTCGGTCGACAAATATCGAAAAAATTGGCTAAAAACATTCATCCCTTTACTTTCAACTGGCCACTTTTCTACAGGGAGGGGTCGCTTTTTTCGCTAATATTTTCGAAAGTCATCGCCTCTCTTCGATTGTCTAGCCTTAATTTAAACCTACGTCACTTCCGGTTTGGCGATGGGCGCAACAGCAAACGTCATGTTTTTTTGTTTTCGTTTTTTTCACGTTCTTTGCTACTGTGCGGTACGGGTTTGAGCCTGCCTGCCTACTACCACTTGTTTTTTTTGTTTTTTTTTTTGCTCAACACACCTTCAAACACCTGGGCAACGACGCGCACCCAGGCTAGTTTTAAGTAAAAAAGAGTCCCTGACACCCTCCTCACACTCACACACATCATCGCTTGGGTGAATTGATATGTTAGATATGTTAAATCCAAGCTAAAATGCCAAAGAACTTTTTTTTGAGTCTTCATTAATGAATCTTTTCAATTCTTTTTCCTTGAGTTTCTTTTTAACAGTTTAACAAAAAGAAGAATAAGTAATATATTGGGTTTTCAATTCTTTTCTGTCTGCCCCCCCCCCTCTGACCTTCTTGCTACGTCGCTAGTGTCCCTCCCACATCTACAAGATGACAAACTTCTTGCTATCTGTAATATTACAAATACACTCTACATATTATGTTTGAAGATAAGATAACTTGCAAAATCTAACAGATACACACACACACACACACACACACACACACACCCTTGGCATCGGTTGTTTTATCTGGTTGCCATGTGATGCTTCATGTCTGGATCACATCAACATTCGCGCGGTTTTTTACCACAACAAAAAAACAAATTTTTCTTTCTTCTTTCATGTGCCTAGCCGAATTTCCTTGAACAGAGCTTCTTTGCAAGGGCTTCTCACATATGGAACACATTGCCGCGAGATTACTTCCCTACTGATTATAACTTGGTTGTCTTCGAATCCAATATTGTAAAATTCTTGTCGTAGACCACCTCAAAAATAAACAAAACCACGTGTCATTTAACGGCTGACACACATTGCATTAAAACCTCCTCTTATTAAAAAAGGGCGGGATTGGACTTAGTAATTCTGTTCGTCTGTTTGTTTGTTTGTTCACACTTTTCTCTTAATAACCACACCTTGGATTTTTTTATTTTTTTCTTTTTTCTTTTTTTTTTTTTTTCTCTTTTTCTTTCTTTTTCTTTTTTTTCTATTTCTTTATTATTTTTCTTTTTCTTTTTTTTTTTTTGTAATTTTACACAAACATTAGTCACAGTGAAAGTAAATTTTTGCCAGAACGGATTTTCCAGGATAACTCTGGTTGCCCCTCTAGGGAGCATTATAGGGGCAAAAATGCCACAAAATCGTTCGTCTGTTCGCACTTTTCTCAATAACTACACCTTTTGATTTTTTTTTTTTAATTTTGCACAAACATTAGTCATGGTCAAAGTAAATTCTTCACTCGTGGAGGATAGCCCTACATGTTCGGCTTTTCTTTTCTTTTTTTTCTCATAGCTGTACAATGGACACCTTTTGATTTTGAAATCTATTTGTTAAATTAAGTAGAAGCTTTGAGAATAGCATATCTTTGGTTCTTCTATTGTAAGACGTTCATAGCAAGAACTCGTCTTTTTGGCACAATGAAAAAAGAATTTCTTTTTCCTTTCATGTGTCTAACTTCAGGCAGAATTTCCATGAACAGTTTTTGCCGCAACTTCTCACCTGCGAAATACATTACATGAGACTGCTTACTTGATCATTTTAAAATCTAATATAAACAAGTTTCTTTAATGGACAGTCTCATAATTAATCTGACGCAGTTCATGGAACTGATCAATATTAGTACTCTCATAGTGTTCGTCATCATTTGGCTGGCATTAATTCAAGTCTTGTTAATCCTTGGCCGTTGATGAACAGTGATTTCTAAAGTAAATAAATAAAACATATAATCAGTAGCTTTCAGAAATGTAACTGTGTAGCCTAATGATAAAATAAAATTTTTGATGGGGTCTGTTTTTAATGTTATTTGTCATGCAATTTGCCATTAATGTTTAGATTTTCTAATAAAAAAAATAAACTTTTATTTTATGTACCCCTTTTCTTTTTTTGTTTTCCTCACCGCCCAAGTTTATCTCCTTGTTGCAAAAAAAAAAAAAAAAAATTCTCAGCACGACGAGAAGGGCAGAAACTGGGATGCAATAAAAAAATCTTTAATATCCTATAAAATGTGTTGTATGTCATACGTTGAGAGAATATGTTATTTTAAGGGATATGTTCATATTAATTGTCAATAACGTTTTTGCTTTTTCAATATATTGTAATTAAATTTGAGATACGTACTATCTATTATAAAAAATAAGCTTTATATACATATTTTTTGAAAACCTGTTTCAACATTTATTTTTCAAGTTTTTTTTTTTTTTTTTTTTGCTGAGTATTAACTTTAAGAAAAATGGTGAACAAGATTGTAATCAGATTTCAAATACGTTACTTTTTCTATATAAAGCTATACTTACCTGGCTGGGCTTTTTACCTCATCACCAAAGTCAATAGCGATTGGACCATTTCCGTAATGATCTATTCCCTGTTAATTGGATCCTGTGCAATTCTAGGAAGTCCCCCCCCCTCCCAGGCTTTGCCTTCCCTCTCTGAGAAGGGGTTAATTTATTGCTAATTGCCTGAGGCGCCTCTACTGGGGAATATCGACGAGGCTATCTAGGCACTGGTCGGAGTGCCCCTTCTCAGAGATGTTGACTTTTCAATTCCACTTTCTCACCCTGGTGCCACATTTCTCGCGGTGGGAGCAAAATGTCTTTAATATGGAACAATCGCATTGGCACGTCAGTTCTTGTGAGATCATCGAAGGTAAACACTGTTGCCCCTGGTCAGTACCAATTAGGCAACTATTTAGGAATACCATCTGCTGTATGTAGGAGGACGTTTACACCTCCCTGCAAGAACCGCAAGAGCCTAACATCGTCATCTCCCCTGCTTGGAATATACAAGCGACTGGGAACCGCTTTTAAATGTCATATTTCCATAATACTTTCTCCTTTTGAAACAAGCTAGTTGAACCCACCTAGGGTGAGTGCCACTTCTGCTTTCTCTCTATATATAAAATTCATAAATTACAATATTTATACAATCTGCAGATCAATTTCTATTAAATATTTCTTCTTATAGTTACCAAAAAATGGTCTGTTAATTATTATTCTTGAATTCATGTCGTTCTATCTTAAAATGTTCCATACTTTTTTATTTTTATTTATTCTACTCTTGTTTACCGCTGGGTTTTAGATTTGAGTTTTCCTTTTCTGCTTCTCTTCAGAGGGTTATGTAAGGTTGGTTGGTTGTTTTTGTTTTACGGCATATCAACCCTCTTCAGGTTATTTAATGCCGAGTTATGTAAGGAGATACTAGAGATTGTTGTTCACATTACATTTAAACTTTTATATGTCAATATAGTCAGGGGAATGGGGCGGGGATTCCAAAGTTTAGCAGTCTGAAGGAAGAAATTATTAGGGTAGAAAGTCTTCCAGTATCTAGGGACCTTTATAATTAAAGGGGTGAGATTTTGCTGCTTTTCAGGTTAGTCAGGTGTATTTAGGTTAAGGGGGAACAAATGCTAGGAGTTCGTCAGAACACGTTCCATTAAAATAAGGCACAGTGATGCAACATTGCTGAGATGAGAGAGGAGTTAGTTTGATAGTGAGAGTCCTATTATGTTTGAGACTCTTTTTGGGACCCTGTGTGAGAGAGAGAGGCTAATGGTAGATGGGACAATTAATCAGGAATGGGAAAAATCGGAATTTTAAGGAATATCGTATTTCAAATCTGAGGTTTTCTTTTAATTTATTGCTAGCAGGGCTACCCAGCATTACCTAGAACAAACCTATTCCCCTGGTTTCCTCTTCCCTCCCTCCATCTTCTCTTTTTCACTTCTCAGCCGATTCCTCTCTTTGGACATGCACACACATGCACACAAACTAGTTTTTCGTTTTTATAGATTCCTCCAGGAATAAGTTGGCATAAGGGAATTAACTTGGATTAAAAATTAATTCACTAACTTGCTGGAAAACTGCTCCTCCCCACTGACTTCCCTGATGAAATCTGGGACAGTTTAGGGTTAAAGAATGTTTTTTTTTCTACATTTTGGATATTATCCATTCTGGACAATGTCAGTCTAGAAAATACCAACTTTGTGGATATTTTTTTTTTGTCTTTTCGCTGGACATACAAACATGCACACATTTATCCTTTATATTATAGATTAACTATTATGATTAACCGTACAGAAAGCATTCCCTTATATTTCTCTTGAGTTAATTGTGATTCAGGTAGAAGCACAACATCCATGCTTCTCACCCAGATATTGCACCTGTACAGTACGTCAGTGGGAGATTGTCTTTTAGTATGACATTATGTCAGTAGACAGCCTTAAATGCAGCTCAAATTTTTTCCATCTGCAATTGTTTTGAAGCTTCTGTAACTTTGTTTGAGGATGCCATTTCTGGACTGTGTGTAAACACATTGGAACTTCAAATGCTCAACCTCAACTAATTCCTTAAATTGTCTCGAAGTGAATGTAGTGTCATTATTGGTCAATATTTTAGTTGAAACCATCATTTAAAAAAAAAAGCTGTCTCCAGCTGACAAATGATGCTACTCAAGTTTTGCCAATAAAATGATTGCTATATTACAAAACGGGGAGTTGGGTGGAGCAGACCGTAATCGATAAATGCCAGAAAATGACACTTGTAACAGGTCATCTCTAAACGACTCCAGATGTTTTTTGTGCTCAGATTTCTATTTTTTTTATTATTATTTAATTATTATTGAATTAGTGCTGGAATAATCGATTGACAAGTTTTGTATGCTTTGACATCTCATTTGATAAGTCTTTTAGACACCATTGGGTTGATAACTCCATCAAAGCACAGTGTCCTTTCAACGCCCGGGTGGCCACTCTGTTTGTAAATGTTATCCAACAGACTTTGTTTGATTGGCTTGTTGCAGTGATATAACTAATTTCTGGGATTTACCAAACATCGATGTCTATCCACAAATAATTGACTGAAATAGTTTGGAAATAGTTTACACTTGACTTTTAAGAGACCATTAAAACTCAATTTCTCCATTTTAGTATGAAAATAGTAATCAGCTAATTGTCTCTGTCAATAAAATAATGTAGTACCAAAATCACTGGACGTTTTCTCTCCTTTCTGTTTCTTTCTTCATTTACTTTTCCATGTCTGCAGATTTCAAGTATTAAATTTTTTTTTTAAGCGGCATTCAACCTAGACGAGTTGAGCTAGCTTTCTCCAAAGGAGGAAGTTTCATGGGAATATTAAGTTCACAAACAGTCCCCAGATGCTTGTATATATTGGTCTGGGGAGATGACTGTAGGTTTCCGGGAGATATCCATATTCTTTTACACAAAGAAACACTGGTATTCCCAAATGGTTACCCATCTGGTACTGACCAGGGTCAACATTGCTTAATGCCAGTGATTTAACGATAACTGGTGAGTTGATGAGGCATTAAATAATCTCATTCTTTTTAACCAATCAGAATGCAGGTTATTCATGGATTCAACTTTTTCTTATTGAAGTTGATTTGAGTTATTGAAGTCCAATAACCAACCATTCTGTTTTCCACAGGTTGTGGGTTCGATCTTCACTAGTAACCTATGATTTTGATTTTGATTTAATTTTCAATGACACATCAGGCAAAGATGGATCCTTGTATAGCAGAGATGAGGTGAATCAGAGCCACCAACTGCTTGATCTGGGTTCTGGATCGTCACATCCCGCCACAGAAGCTTAATATATTGATATTATTCTAGACGTATCTAAACTGTGTTTCCCAAGAGTCTTTTAGTTTGACTTTTGTTCTACTTATTGTCTCCTCCTGACCAATCACCACGTATTGTCCTTCATTTTAATTAGTTTATTGGCAGAAAGTGTTTACATTTTTGTCTCTATTATTATACTAGCCTGAGTGCTCGGCGTTTTCCGGGTGTTTGGAGGTGTATGTTGAGCAAAAAAAAAAAAAAAAAGTGGTAGTAGACAGGCAGGTTCGAACCCATACCACAAAGGAGGAAAAAAATGTAAAAAAAAAACAAAAAAACGTAAAGTCTTTGCTGTCGTGTTCATCGCCAAACCAGAAACAATG